>NC_059195.1:15121763-15433950 GCF_020615455.1 Coregonus clupeaformis | reverse complement strand
TAAAAATGTAAATACATATTTACTTTCCAACTCAGTCTCATCTTTCAGCTGCAGTTGGAACTGAGTTGATAGCCCATAGCGTTCCAAAGTTAGAGCTAAAAGTCTGACGGCACCGGCGCCCGTATCGCCTATATCACACATATCGGTGGCCATTTTAGGTTGTACCGGTAAATCAGATTAGCTCAAGCGTACATTTCTCAGCCTCTGAGTATCACAGAATACAATACACATTAATTGAATAGCAGACAAATGTTCATAACAAGTGGCTATGAAAAAACATGAAAAACATACAAAATGCTTATTTTGGGGAATTTCAACCATTTACTTGTGTTACAAAAAGGCTAATAAAATAAAAAAGTGTTACTGCTTCACAGAGAGTCTCTTTGCAATCATTATACATTTTGGGTAAAAATTACCCCTGTTGGTGCTTTTAACAAAGAACCTCTGAGAGAGAGAAAAGTGTAACACCAATAAAATTTGAAATTGTGTTTTTCTACATTGGATAAAAGTAGAGACTCAGAGCTACAAAATGGCATATCATTCACTGCAGTTGAGGAACAATTGGAAAGTAATTCTGCTAAGGAAAAACTCCAGGTAAAAATAAACTTTATCTGGTACTTGGCCTACATCACCTATGCTACCCTCCAGTCCCTTGACTTCTTGGGGCTGACGGAAACATGGATTACCACTGAAAACACTGCTACTCCTACTGCTCTCTCCTCGTCTGACCATGTGTTCTCGCATACCCCGAGAGCATCTGGTCA
Organism: Coregonus clupeaformis; assembly: GCF_020615455.1. NCBI lineage: Eukaryota > Metazoa > Chordata > Actinopteri > Salmoniformes > Salmonidae > Coregonus > Coregonus clupeaformis. Next base: position 15,433,186 of record NC_059195.1, on the reverse strand, counting down.
GCGGGGTGGTGGCACAGGAATCCTCATCTCTCCCAAATGGACATTCTCTATTTTTCCCCTGACCCATCTGTCTATCTCCTCATTTTAATTCCATGCTGTCACAGTCACTAGCCCATTTAAGCTTAATATCCTTGTCATCTATCGCCCTCCAGGTTCCCTTGGAGAGTTCATCAATGAGCTTGACGCCTTGATAAGTTCCTTTCCTGAGGATGGCTCACCCCTCACAGTTCTGGGGGACTTCAACCTCCCTACGTCTACCTTTGACTCATTTCTCTCTGCCTCCTTCTTTCCACTCCTCTCCTCTTTTGACCTCACCCTCTCACCATCCCCCCCTACTCACAAGGCAGGCAATACGCTTGACCTCATCTTTACTAGATGCTGTTCTTCTACTAATCTCACTGCAACTCCCCTCCATGTCTCCGACCACTACTTTGTATCCTTTTCTCTCTCGCTCTCCTCCAACACTACTCACTCTGCCCCTACTCAGATGGTAATGCGCCGTCGCAGCCTTCACTCTCTCTCTCCCGCTACTCTCTCCTCTTCCATCCTATCATCTCTTCCCTCTGCTCAATCCTTCTCCCTCCAATCTCCTGATTCTGCCTCCTCAACCCTCCTCTCCTCCCTTTCTGCATCCTTTGACTCTCTATGTCCCCTATCCTCCCGGCCGGCTCGGTCCTCCCCTCCAGCTCCGTGGCTTGATGACTCATTGCGAGCTCACAGAACAGGGCTCCAGGCAGCCGAGCGGAAATGGAGGAAAACTAGACTCCCTGCGGACCTGGCATATTTTCACTCCCTCCTCTCTACATTTTCTTCATCTGTTTCTGCTGCTAAGGCCACTTTCTGCCACTCTAAATTCCAAGCCTCTGCCTCTAACCCTAGGAAGCTCTTTGCCACCTTCTCCTCCCTGCTGAATCCTCCTCCCCCTCCCCCCCTCCTCCCTCTCTGTGGATGACTTCGTCAACCATTTTGAAAAGAAGGTTGACGACATCCGATCCTCGTTTGTTAAGTAAAATGACACTGCTGGTCCTGCTCACACTGCCCTACCCTATGCTTTGACTTCTTTCTCCCCTCTCTCTCCAGATAAAATCTTGCGACTTGTGACGGCCGGCCGCCCAACAACCTGCCCGCTTGACCCTATCCCCTCCTCTCTTCTCCAGACCATCTCCGGTGACCTTCTCCCTTACCTCACCTCGCTGATCAACTCATCCTTGACCACTGGCTATGTCCCTTCCGTCTTCAAGAGAGCGAGAGTTGCACCCCTTCTCAAAAAAACCAACACTCGATCCCTCTGATGTCAACAACTACAGACCAGTATCCCTTCTTTCTTTTCTCTCCAAAACTATTGAGCGTGCCGTCTTTAGCCAACTCTCTTGCTATCTCTCTCAGAATGACCTTCTTGATCCAAACCAGTCAGGTTTCAAGACTGGTCATTCAACTGAGACTGCTCTTCTCTGTGTCACGGAGGCTCTCCGCACTGCTAAAGCTAACTCTCTCTCCTCTGCTCTTGTCCTTCTAGACCTGTCTGCTGCCTTTGATACTGTGAACCATCAGATCCTCCTCTCCACCCTCTCCGAGCTGGGCATCTCTGGCGCGGCTCACTCTTGGATTGCGTCGTACCTGACCGGTCGCTCCTACCAAGTGGCGTGGCGAGAAGCTGTCTCCGCACCATGTGCTCTCACCACTGGTGTCCCCCAGGGCTCAGTTCTAGGCCCTCTCCTATTCTCGCTATACACCAAGTCACTTGGCTCTGTCATATCCTCACATGGCCTCTCCTATCATTGCTACACAGACGACACACAACTAATCTTCTCCTTTCCCCCTTCTGATAACCAGGTGGCGAATCGCATCTCTGCATGTCTGGCAGACATATCAGTATGGATGATGGATCACCACCTCAAGCTGAACCTTGGCAAGACGGAGCTGCTCTTCCTCCCGGGGAAGGACTGCCCGTTCCATGATCTCGCCATCACGGTTGACAACTCCGTTGTGTCCTCCTCCCAGAGTGCGAAGAGCCTTGGCGTGACCCTGGACAACACCCTGTCATTCTCCACTAACATCAAGGCGGTGACCCGATCCTGTAGGTTCATGCTCTACAACATTCGGAGAGTACGACCCTGCCTTACACAGGAAGCGGCACAGGTCCTAATCCAGGCACTTGTCATCTCCCGTCTGGATTACTGCAACTCGCTGTTTGCTGGGCTCCCTGCCTGTGCCATTAAACCCCTACAACTCATCCAGAATGCCGCAGCCCGTCTGGTGTTCAACCTTCCCAAGTTCTCTCACGTCACCCCGCTCCTCCACACACTACACTGGCTTCCAGTTGAAGCTCGCATCTGCTACAAGACCATGGTGCTTGCCTACGGAGCTGTGAGGGGAACGGCACCTCCGTACCTTCAGGCTCTGATCAGTCCCTACACCCAAACGAGGCCATTGCGTTCATCCACCTCTGGTCTGCTGGCTCCCCTACCTCTGCTGAAGCACAGTTCCCGCTCAGCCCAGTCAAAACTGTTCGCTGCTCTGGCACCCCAATGGTGGAACAAGCTCCCTCACGACGCCAGGACAGCGGAGTCACTCACCACCTTCCGGAGACATTTGAAACCCCACCCCTTTAAGGAACACCTGGGATAGGATAAAGTAATCCTAGCTCAGTGAATGGGTCACTATTGTCTGTACACATGTTCATGAATCACAATAGATGGCGGTAACCACCCCCAGACACACCTGGTTAACTTGATGGGTCATGTAATCATCTGGCGAAGTGGAGTCTTTTGTTTAGACATGTAGCTAGCTAGCAAAAAAACAAACATAATCCCAACCCATACTACTAGCAATACAAACGGATTGTCATAGCTAGCCACCATGCATGAAATGCTGTAGTATGAATCTGCAGGTAGCTAAAGCTAACCAACTAGGTTCAATGTTAACTAGCTAGCTAACATTAGGCTGTAACTAGCAATGCAAATGACTTTCTGTGATATTAATAATATTACTACACAGATCATACACGTTAGCTAGTGAACCAGCAAGCTAACGTTCGCTAGTTAGCTAACAGTACGCTTTAACTTTCAATGAAAATAACTTTCTGACAAAATTAGAAACGTATAATATCTGAACATGTAGCTAGACACTTACCCGTATACATGGATGAATGCTTCACTGTAGACTGGAACTCCTTAACTAAGTAAGACGTCCTGTGTCGTTTCCATTTTGTTTGTACAGCTTGTTTGGCCCGCATTGTGTCAAGTCACTCAGGTTCACACTGACCTTGTGCAGAAAGTTGTCCATCACAACCTTTTCCCAATGATCTTTGTTGATAGCGCCTGCTAAATTCATGTTGTTGAGAGCAATAGCAACACTTTTGCAATTCTCTGTGGCTAACGTTATATCTTTCAAAAAAGCCGTGATAGCAAGGATTATCTACACATACTGAGCAGCTCATGTTCTCGGCATGTCCAGCCCATCCATTATCTCAGTCAATCATGGCTAGCTGGAAGGTTTCTGTCTTTTTCCGTGGCTCGTAATTTAACAATTTGATTCTTATTTACAGATGGCATACACGTTTGTTATTAAGGCACATGAAAGTTCACATGTTCCAGAAGGCATTTCTGCCCAAAAATGCATTTTTAGAGAGAGAGAGGAAGAGGAAGAGGAAGAAAGAGAGAGGAGGAGAGGGATTAAAAGAAAAGTAAATAACACAAAGCTCAGAAATACACCCAGAAAGTGAAGAGCCTGAAGCTGAAACATCTCCTGAGCTCTACTCCTTGGAGGACTTTAAGGTCATCACTTTCATTCTGTCCTTTCATTTCTTATATGGAAAACTGGACCACCTGGAAAGACTGTTGGTGTTCTGGGACACATCAGTCTGGTGAGATTATATTTTCACTTGCTGGACACACTCTGAGACACATTCACACACACACACACACACACACACACACACACACACACACACACAAACACACACTGGTGTCATATTAGTCATGTCGGCCGTGTGTCCTTACTCCATCCTGAAAGGTTATTGACTTTAACAGTGAGGTCACGTCCTCCTAGCTAACCTTGGCTTAGATACTTCCATGTTCTGAGATCCTCTTCCTGCTCCTCAACATCCTGTCTACTCTCAATGACACTCAATGAACGACACGACACATGAGTTCTCTATTAAATCAATGAATATGCAGTTTACTTTCTTCAATGCTGTCTTTATGCACAAACCATTTAATGTCTGCGCAGATTACTAATATAGTAATTATGATTTGGACGATACACTGATTTAACTGTAATTATGTTTCACTAGATTTCAGAGCTAATGAGGGATAGATTACTGCTAATCATTAGCACCATTAATATTACAGTCAAAAAAGAAAAGAAAAAGAAGAGTACTTTTAGATATCATTTTAAAGTCATTCAATGAAGTGGTAAACCAAGTGACACAAAGTAGGTTTTCAACCTTCAAACTTTTCAAATGTGGCATTTAGAAATACTTGATACATTTATCTTAGTAGACTATTGAACTTTGGCAGAGGGAGAGAAGTCAATATAAAGACCCCAACATCTTTGTTCAGGAAGTAGCTAAGCGCTCTGCCAAGGGAAGCTTAGATCGCTCCCTCTCCTCTTGCGCAGCCACGTCGTTTTTTGGAGGTTACACCTGGCACATAATCGATGGTATTAACCTGCTCGCAGTAACTATAAATGGAAGACTAATAATAGACAGCATCCTGCTCAGGACCAAGGGAGGCTGGGTGAAGAAGTCAAAGCCTTGTCGGCTGATGTTCTCCTGTGCATATTTTTCACTGTGCAGCCGTGCACTCCCTGAGGCTTCCAGGGAATAGATTAACAGACGTTACAACAAAAGAGGGTCTGCTAGCCACAATGCAAATGGCCAGATTAGCAAGGTCGGTCAGACCACTCAGGCATCAGTGCTGACAGTACAGGCCTCGAGGGACCAACTCCACACCATTATATCAATCTGTCTATCTTCAAAAGCAATTCCAGCACATCAATAGTGTGTTATTGTGGAGACAAGACGCGCCTAGGAGGGAGATCGATGCTCGTAAATTTCTTATTTTCTATTTTTACCCCATTTTGGTCTCTCTGTCTTTGACTCTAAAGGGGTGGTGGGGAGTATTTACAAGGCATTGGCTGTTTTCAGATGGGGAGTGTAAGAACCACTGATGGAAACTAACATGAAAATTACAGCAAGCAGGTAATTATTGACTACTCTTGAGAAGGCTGACTGACTTTCTACTCTGAACAAGAAGAGATAACTGACAGGCGGGCACATTCAGCTTCTTGTGTGCCACTCACTGTCTTGTCTGCTCAGGTAAAGCACACCACAGATATACATTCTGACTGACTGATAATCTGTACACCCTTTTTTCTCATCCAGACATTTCAGGCATTCATTCATTCTATTGAGGTGTCCACTTATATAATAATAAATAAATAATAATATGCCATTTAGCAGACGCTTTTATCCAAAGCGACTTACAGTCATGCGTGCATACATTTTTTTTGTGTATGGGTGGTCCCGGGGATCGAACCCACTACCTTGGCGTTACAAGCGCCGTGCTCTACCAGCTGAGCTACAGAGGACCATATTATATTATTATTATTATTATTATTATATAGCCTTGGCCTGTAGCCCCCTGCTGAGTTGTCTAATGGCATATTGAAATGAGCTCTCCTCATCTACCATTAGCCTTTCCCTTTCTAAGAGAGATGCATAGAATGGGCAGAGAGGCTTTTACCTGAATGAAGACAGTCTCTCCCAATCACACACCAGTTTAAATGCAAACTGTGATTTTGGTGCCAGTTGTAAGCTTTTTGTTGTCAGTTGACCTGCTTTACATTTACATTTAACATTTAAGTCATTTAGCAGACGGTCTTATCCAGAGCGACTTACAAATTGGTGCATTCAATTTAGGATAGCCAGTGGGACAACCACCACTGGGGGAAGGGGGGTGTAGAAGGATTACTGTTAGACTATTCCAGGTATTCCTTAAAGAGGTAGGGTTTAAAGTGTCTCCGGAAGATGGTCAGTGACTCCGCTGTCCTGGCGTCGTGGGGGAGCTTGTTCCACCATTGGGGTGCCAGAGCAGCGAATAGCTTTGACTGTGCTGAGCGGGAACTGTGCTTCCGTAGAGGTAGGGGGGTTAGCAGGCCAGAGGTGGATGAACGTAGTGCCCCTGTTTGGGTGTAGTGTCTGATCAGAGCCTGAAGGTAAGGAGGTGCCGTTCCCCTCACAGCTCCGTAGGCAAGCACCATGGTTTTGTAGTAGATGCGAGCTTCAACTGGAAGCCAGTGGAGTGTGCGGAGGAGCGGGGTGACATGAGAGAACTTGGGAAGGTTGAACACCAGACGGGCTGCAGCGTTCTGGATAAGTTGTAGGGGTTTAATGGCACAGGCAGGGAGACCAGCCAACAGCGAGTTGCAGTAATCCAGATGGGAGTTGACAAGTGCCTGGATTAGGACCTGTGCCGCTTTCTGTGTAAGGTAGGTTCGTATCTGCGAATGTTGTAGAGCATGAACCTGCAGGATCGGGTCACCGCTTTGATGTTAGCGGAGAACGACAGGGTTTTGTCCAGGGTCACGCCAAGGTTCTTTGCACTCTGGGAGGACGACACAATGGAGTTGTCAACCGTGATGACCAGATCATGGAGCGGGCAGTCCTTCCCCGGGAGGAAGAGCAGCTCCGTCTTGCCGAGGTTCAGCTTGAGGTGGTGATCCGACATCCACACTGATATGTCTGCCAGACATGCAGAGATGTGATTCGCCACCTGGTTATCAGAAGGGGGAAAGGAAAAAATTAATTGTGTGTCGTCTGCGTAGCAATGATAGGAGAGACCATAAGAGAATATGACAGAGCCAAGTGACTTGGTGTATAGAGAGAATAGGAGAGGGCCTAGAACTGAGCCCTGGGGGACACCAGTGGTGAGAGCACGTGGTGCGGAGACAGCTTCTCGCCACGCCACCTGGTAGGAGCGACCTGTCAGGTAGGATGCAATCCAAGAGTGAGCAGCGCCGGAGATGCCCAACTCGGAGAGGGTGGAGAGGAGGATCTGATGGTTCACAGTATCAAAGGCAGCAGATAGGTCTAGAAGGATAAGAGCAGAGGAGAGAGAGTTAGCTTTAGCAGTGCGGAGAGCCTCTGTGACACAGAGAAGAGCAGTCTCAGTTGAATGACCAGTCTTGAAACCTGACTGGTTTGGATCAAGAAGGTCATTCTGAGAGAGATAGCAGGAGAGTTGGCTAGAGACGGCACGCTCAAGTGTTTCGGAGAGAAAAGAAAGAAGGGATACTGGTCTGTAGTTGTTGACATCGGAGGGATCGAGTGTAGGTTTACTGAGGAGGGGTGCAACTCTCGCTCTCTTGAAGACGGAAGGGTCATAGCCAGCGGTCAAGGATGAGTTGATGAGCGAGGTGAGGTAAGGGAGAAGGTCTCTGGAAATGGTCTGGAGAAGAGAGGAAGGGATAGGGTCAAGCGGGCAGGTTGTTGGGCGGCCGGCCATCACAAGTCGCAAGATTTCATCTGGAGAGAGAGGGGAGAAAGAAGTCAAAGCATAGGGTAGGGCAGTGTGAGCAGGACCAGCGGTGTCATTTGACTTAATAAATGAGGATCGGATGTCGTTAACCTTCTTTTCAAAATGGTTGACGAAGTCATCCACAGAGAGGGAGGAGGGAGGGGGAGGAGGAGGATTCAGCAGGGAGGAGAAGGTGGCAAAGAGCTTCCTAGGGTTAGAGGCAGAGGCTTGAAATTTAGAGTGGTAGAAAGTGGCTTTAGCAGCAGAAACAGAGGAAGAAAATGTAGAGAGGAGGGAGTGAAAAGATGACAGGTCCGCAGGAAGTCTAGTTTTCCTCCATTTCCGTTCGCCTGCCCGGAGCCCTGTTCTGTGAGCTCGCAATGAGTCGTCAAGCCACGGAGCAGGAGGGGAGGACCAAGCCGGCCGGGAGGATAGGGGACATAGAGAGTCAAAAGATGCAGAAAGGGAGCTTCCCAAGCTAAGGCCCAGGCCAGGGCTGCCCAACCTTGTTATTGGATAGCTACCTTCCTGTAGGTTTTCGCTCCAAACCCAGTTCTATAACTAACCTGATTCATCTTATCAATCAACTAATTATTTGAATCAGGTGTGCTAGATTAGGGTTGGAGAGAAAACCTACAGTATAAGACGGTAGCTCTCCAGGAACAGGGTTGAGCAGCGATGGCCTAGGCCTTCGCACAGTGGGCTAACACATTGGCACGCCGGTTTGAAAGCCATTTAGGCAAGCTTGCATGAGAATTGCCACATACAGCCTCAAAACCCGGACCAACACACAGTAAACACAAACGTTCTAGTGAAAGCCTTCTTGTCGTTTACTCTTCCTCTCTCTCTCCATTCTCCACTAGGCTGCCTTCAGAATGGGTTATTTTATCTGCTATCATTCCATCTGGGATGTCCTCAGAAAGAGATAATTTCATTCCCCATTACCTCAGCGATACAGCCACACCGTGGGCTGGCTGCTAGCTGACTTCTTATTTCCAAGCCCAACTCAGCCTGGGCCTTTTGGTAGTCTTCTAGGCGACGTTTATCACGCAATAACACTCACTGATGACTCTCTAACTGTGGCTTCTCTGATGGCATGGCTACGAGTCTAACTCACTCTTCCGAAGGGTCTAGCTAACTCTAAACGATCTAAACACTGTCCTTATACTGTAGATGCTGCGAAGACACCATATCCCCGAGTTATTTTCACTCTAATGCTAGTGAAGTAACCCTCCCCTGCAACAACTTTCAAGGAAATTAATTGTGGTCAGTAAAACAGGGTCTGCAAATTAGGTCAGAGACAATCATCTAAGTCCACAATGTGTGCTACCATGCCATGCCTCCACCTGGGGAGTGAGCTTGACCCTATGGATGTTCCTGAAGTGTTGTGGTAGAGTGAGATGCCAGGTTTAAAGTGCAGTGTGAAGTGGCTCCTCTGCGGGGCTGGGTATGAGTGCCACACCATGCGTCCGTGTGCCCTGCCATTGTCAAATGCAACTAGCGCTTTTCATGTTTCTCATTTTACAGTACAGCATTGTGTGTCCCTGTGCCTCCCTCCAGCTCTGCAGTTCTCTGGATCTGTAGCTCTGCACTAACAGTCTAACTAACAGGCTAACACATGCTGGGTCTGAGTGCAGCACACTACGTCATACCAGTACCTGCACGGGACCACCAGCCAAAGTGCTTTTAATTCAATGTAATTTTCCACACTAAGTTTGTCCAGGGTAAGAAAAAAGCCTTTCATGTAATGAGAGGGAGAAATGACTGGTCTGTGAGTGCAAGGTTGCTGACAGCTCTACACAAGCCAACAGGGACTTAATGCAGGTGCATGTATCGGAGAGGGAGGGAGGGGGGAGAGAGCGAGAGAGAGAGAGAGAGAGAGAGAGAGAGAGAGAGAGAGAGAGAGAGAGAGAGAGAGAGAGAGAGAGAAATAGAAATTGGCAACATATTAAGTGGGTACTTAGCGGGGTAGTAATGAGCAAAGATGGCTGCCCAACATGTATGTGTGAGGCATGTATGAGGTCTTTGTGCTGTGCAGTATGTGTGAGGTGTTTGTGATGCCTATATGAAGTGTGTACTTGACAGCCTATTAGTAGGCAATATGATGGTTAGGGGGAAGACAAAATAAATCTCTTTCATAAGAATTCATAAACCGAGCAGAATAAATTGTTCTTAGCACAATTGTAATCGTCAGCTGCATAATGTGACAGGAAAGTTATTAAGAATGGGTTTTATCACCATGGCAACCACGTGACACACAAAATAGAAAATGTCTGGCCTGTCAGAGTCAACTGCTGTTAAGTTGTTTTATTTGGACGGTGTCAGCATGTTCCTGAGCCTGCCAACCCCTCACCTTACCAGCCATTACATCTTAAAAACACAGATGTAATGAGAGGGTCCATATTCATGATGGTGCCACAAGGTTAACTTCATGAATCCAGGCGCTGCTGCAGGTTTGACGGGAACCATTTAGATTTGTATTGATTGGAGCCTCTAGCTGTGGTCAACTTCTTTTTGGAGGTGGGATAGGGGATGTGGTAGACAGGGAAGGGTAAGGAGGGGATCCATGGGTTGGTGGGTGCACACCTACATAAAATTGTTTAATGATTTCCTTTAATCTGCATTCTGCCAATAGAGCTGGCAGCGTCTTCTCGGTTTCCATGTAGAGAGAGGCCATCGTCAACAGCTACAGTTAAATGCTATTGCAAGCTCCTTGGACTGGATACAAGGAACAAAATAATGTAGGTACAGAGTGTGTGTGTGATTTTCTGCCAAGTATGGTGTGGTTTTTGCTGGTTTTGCACTTTGGGACATGACGGCCTTAATCTGATTAATCGAGCTCCCGTTAAAAGTGCCTGCAACAAAACCCTTTTGTGTTTTTCCCTCCGTACAATTTAAGTATTCCGATTCATGTAGAGGCGCAAGAACAACACATTATATGACACAACACATTTTAAAAAACAGTATGACATATTACTTAATGGACTATTTTAAAATGCCTTTTAAAATGTCACAAGTCAACTTGCATACATAAATAGCCAGCAAGGCCCTTGATTAGGCCTAATTCAATGTATTTGAAGAGTTTAATTCCAAAACGCTATATATCCATTTTCAGAAATGTTGAAAAATTGCTTTTATTGTTTAAAGAAATTATGAAAGAGATTGGTGTGTTTTTTCACTATCTAATCATGGCATGGGGTTATTCAATGACAGACATACAGTATATTTGTTTAAAGCTGCAATATGTAACTTTTTGGTGTGACCAGACTAAATTCACATAAAAATGCGTGTTATAGATGGGTCATTCTCACCGAAAGTAAGTGTAAGAAGCAGTAGATCTGTTCTGTGTGCGCTATTTCTATGCTTCCCGTTCTTAAGTTTCGTTTTTGCGTCTTTTACTTTCGGTTTTGCACACCAGCTTCAAACAGCTGAAAAACAATATTTTTGGTTATGGAAAATACATATTATGGAAAATATATTTCACAGCGGTTTAGATGGTTAAATGATTCTCTACACTATTCTTGCTTGTTTTGTCACATAAAATGAAATTAGACAAACTATTAGAATTTTTAACAGCCAGGAAATGGCTGAGTGATTTCTGCATTGTGTATCTTTAAAATCTAATACTTGATGGTTTAATTTTAGAGAGACAAATAATCATAATTTTTCCCCAAAATGCTATTCACAGAGTGTACAAAACATTATAAATACCTGCTCTTTCCATGACATAGATTGGCCAGGTGAATCCAGGTGAAATATATGATCTCTCTGGTGAGTCAGCCAGCTATAAATCAATTTGTGACTGACCGGCTCAATTCGGTCTTATGTAGCTAAATTTGAAATTGTGTTTTTTACATTGGATAAAAGTAGACTCAGAGCTAGAAAATGGTATATCATACACTACAGTTGAGGAGCAATGGGAAAGTAATTCTGCTTTGAAAGTCGATAAACTTGTAACCTCACTTTTGAGAAAATGGCCCTTGAATGTTTTGGTACGTCCTGGAGAGCTCTTCTTTGTCTACACCCATTCAGCATCGTTCACACCCTTTTAAGCTTTAGCCCCACCCATCTCTTTAAGGGTTCACATGTGAGGCTATGTACTAAACAACCAAAGATTTCAAGACTAAAGGCTGGTTTATACTACGGGTGTGTCCGTTAATTTAATCTGGAGTGCCAGAGTGTGTTCTGGGCATTCGTAAACTCAGAGCCTTGTCAGATTGGCCATTTGTAAATTCAGAGCGCTTCGCTCTCGGAGCGCACACTGGACGCTCTGGCCAAAAAGTAGGGTTGATCCGAGCATTCTTGCCTAACAACAGCAGTCAAGCACCCAAGCTAACTGGCTAACGTTGGCTAGCTTGCTAGCTACTTCCAGACACAAATGAGAGAACAGCTCACTTTGACCATTTTACTCGCCCTAGCAGAGCTGGTTAGGCTGTTTTTATGTTATCCAGAGCGTTGGTGACTGCAACTGTGCTGCTGGAAACAATTTAATGATGCTTTTTTTGCCAATTTTTACTGGCACCGGCCATATTCAAAGGGTGTTGAACGTTGGTAAATTCGTTAGTTATTCTGCGCTCTGGCACACTCAGACGAGAGTGCTCTGAAATCGGAGTAGATAGCCAGAGCGAATTTACCAGCTACGTCTATCGACAGTTGTCGCAGTGACATCATAAACATTCTTTTGAAATGGTTACTTGCATAGTGGAGTCTTTTGTTTAGACTAGCTAGCTAAACAATGAACCATAATCCCAACTCATAACGTTACTACCCTGCATGAAATGCTGTAGTATGAATCTGCAGGTAGCTAAAGCTAACCAACCAGGTTCAATATTAGCTAGCTAACATTAGGCTATAACTAGCAATGCAAATTGCTCTGCGATACGAATAATATTACTACACAGATCATACACATAACTTTTTCCATGGCTAAACCAACTAGGCTCATCATTTAACAATTGTATTAGTATTTACAGATGGAATACAAGTCTGTTATTAAGGCACATGAAAGTTCTCATGTTCCAGAAGGCATTTCTACCAAAAACAGCATTTTGATAACAAAAACAGTTTACATTCAAATGGCGCTCCTTTGAAGTAGTGACACGCGACATACGCCTAGTTTCCTGAAACTAGTCACATTTGCCCCCCATGTTACAAGGTGTATGTCATACCTGTAGCGGTAGATCAGTCAGGGTTTAACAAAACATGACATAGACTGACCAGGTGAATCCAGGTGAAAGCTATGATCCCGTATTGATGTCACTTGTTAAACCCCTTTAATCAGTGTAGACAGAGGAGACAGGTTAAAGGATTTTTAAGCCTTGAGACAATTGAGACATGGATTGTGTATGTGTGCCATTCAGAGGGTGAATGGGCAAGACAAAAATGGAAGTGCCTTTGAACGGGGTATGGTAGTTTGTGTCAAGAACTGCAATGCTGCTGGGTTTTTCACGCTCAATAGTTTCCTGTGTTTATCAAGAATGGTCCACCACTGAAAGGACATCCAGCGAACTTGACACAACTGTGGGAAGCATTGGAGTCAAAATGGGCCAGCATCCCTGTGGAATGCGTTCAACAACTTGTAGATTCCATGCCCGATGACTTGAGGCTGTTTTGAGGGCAAAAGAAGGGAGTGCAACTCAATATTATGAAGGTGTTCTTAACCCCCTATTTTCAATGTTCGCATAATTAGCGTAATAAAAAGATCCCCATAAAAATCTGAAAATTTAAACTAGAGATTTTTTCCATTGATGTTTCTCAATCCACTGCATCCGCCTATTTTGCACTTCCGCATCTGCGGTGAAAGGTGACAGAGCTAGAGCGGTGTTTGTCAGACCATTATACATTCCGAAAATTGGTCTTCTTACAAAACCGTCTGTAGCATCTGAACGATTTGGCCTACAAACTATTACGACCACTCTATGGAAAGATGAGACTCTCACAAATATAATGGTGTTCTCCATTTTGCGACCTCCACAAGCGTCTTGGGACTCGTCTGAAGTCGGTACAGCCGATCTGCCGACTTCTGTCTGTAGCATCCCCAAACCATCACACTATCACCACCATGCTTGACCATTGTCATGAGGTTCTTACTGTGGAATACAGTGTTTGGTTTTCAGGAGACATAATGGGACCCAACGCAGGAGTGGCTTCAGGACAAGTCTCTGAATGTCCTTGAGTGGCCCAGCCAGAGGCCGGACTTGAACCCGATCGAAAATCTCTGGAGAGACCGCAAAATAGCTGTGCAGCGACGCTCCCCATCCAACCTGACAGAGCTTGAGAGGATCTGCAGAGAAGAATGGGAGAAACTCCCCAAATACAGGTGTGCCAAGCTTGTAGCGTCATACCCAAGAAGACTCGAGGCTGTAATCGCTGCCAAAAGTGCTTCAACAAAGTACTGAGTAAAGGGTCTGAATACTATTGTAAATGTGATATTTCAGGTTTTTTCAAAAACGTGTTTTTTGCTTTGTCATTATGGGGTATTGTGTGTAGATTGATGAGGAAAAACAATTCATTTAATCAATTTTAGAATAAGGCTATAACATAAAAAAATATGGAAATAGTCAAGCGTTCTGAATAATTTCAGAAGGCACTGTATATATATATATATATATATATATATATATATATATATATATATACATATATATATATATATATATATATTTATCTATAAATAAAAAATCTGAGAACAGTAACATTTTACACACACATGAAGGTACCCATAAGCAATCATTTCTGATGAAATAACAAAAATGTGAAAAATTGGTGGATATAGCGCTTTGGAAATAAACTCTTCCTTTAGTATTCAGTAGTAGCATGATAGTTCAATATCATAATTTGTATTTTTTTTTATTAAAATGCAAATAGGTTAGGCCTATACGCAGAGTTGCAAGGGAAACAGATAGAATTACAAAAGGAAAAAAATCATTCTCCTAAAGTATGTCTTAATCAGTTACAGTGGGGAAAAAAAGTATTTAGTCAGCCACCAATTGTGCAAGTTCTCCCACTTAAAAAGATGAGAGAGGCCTGTAATTTTCATCATAGGTACACGTCAACTATGACAGACAAAATGAGAAAAAAAAATCCAGAAAATCACATTGTAGGATTTTTAATGAATTTATTGGCATATGATGGTGGAAAATAAGTATTTGGTCAATAACAAAAGTTTCTCAATACTTTGTTATATACCCTTTGTTGGCAATGACACAGGTCAAACGTTTTCTGTAAGTCTTCACAAGGTTTTCACACACTGTTGCTGGTATTTTGGCCCATTCCTCCATGCAGATCTCCTCTAGAGCAGTGATGTTTTGGGGCTGTCGCTGGGCAACACAGACTTTCAACTACCTCCAAAGATTTTCTATGGGGTTGAGATCTGGAGACTGGCTAGGCCACTCCAGGACCTTGAAATGCTTCTTACGAAGCCACTCCTTCGTTGCCCGGGCGGTGTGTTTGGGATCATTGTCATGCTGAAAGACCCAGCCACGTTTCGTCTTCAATGCCCTTGCTGATGGAAGGAGGGTTTCACTCAAAATCTCACGATACATGGCCCCATTCATTCTTTCCTTTACACGGATCAGTCGTCCTGGTCCCTTTGCAGAAAAAACAGCCCCAAAGCATGATGTTTCCAACCCCATGCTTCACAGTAGGTATGGTGTTCTTTGGATGCAACTCAGCATTCTTTGTCCTCCAAACATGACGAGTTGAGTTTTTACCAAAAAGTTATATTTTGGTTTCATCTGACCATATGACATTCTCCCAATCCTCTTCTGGATCATCCAAATGCACTTCAGACGGGCCTGGACATGTACTGGCTTAAGCAGGGGGACACGTCTCGCACTGCAGGATTTGAGTCCCTGGCGGCGTAGTGTGTTACTGATGGTTGGCTTTGTTACTTTGGTCCCAGCTCTCTGCAGGTCATTCACTAGGTCCCCCCGTGTGGTTCTGGGATTTTTGCTCACCGTTCTTGTGATCATTTTGACCCCACGGGGTGAGATCTTGCGTGGAGCCCCCAGATCGAGGGAGATTATCAGTGGTCTTGTATGTCTTCCATTTCCTAATAATTGCTCCCACAGTTGATTTCTTCAAACCAAGCTGCTTACCTATTGCAGATTCAGTCTTCCCAGCCTGGTGCAGGTCTACAATTTTGTTTTTGGTGTCCTTTGACAGCTCTTTGGTCTTGGCCATTGTGAAGTTTGGAGTGTGACTGTTTGAGGTTGTGGACAGGTGTCTTTTATACTGATAATAAGTTCAAACAGGTGCCATTAATACAGGTAACGAGTGGAGGACAGAGGAGCCTCTTAAAGAAGAAGTTACAGGTCTGTGAGAGCCAGAAATCTTGCTTGTTTGTAGGTGACCAAATACTTTTTCCACCATAATTTGCAAATAAATTCATTAAAAATCCTACAATGGGATTTTCTGGAATTTTTTTTCTCAATTTGTCTTTCATAGTTGACGTGTACCTATGATGAAAATTACAGGCCTCTCTCATCTTTTTAAGTGGGAGAACTTGCACAATTGGTGGCTGACTAAATACTTTTTTTCCCCACTGTATGTACTGTATAACTACATTAACCTCACAATATGTAATGTTGGTGAAGCTGTACCCATCTCCAGGTGACTGGTATGCAGTAGCTTGAAGATCTTTGACCCGATTGTGTCAACGTGTGACTATGTGGGTTGAGCAAGTTGGACGGGTGGCATGTGGACTGTGTGTGTGTGTGCGTGCATGTGCGTGTGCTTGCATTTGCTACCAACGAGACTCTCGGATTTGCTACCAATATTCTTTGCTTTTCAGAAACATGGCTCTCGGACAAGATACCCCCATGGCTATCCAACTCTTGGAATACTTGATGGTCAAGTGCCGACCCTTCTACCTCCCGAGGGAGTTTTCAGCTGTTATCGTGACTGCTGTATACATTCCACCTCAGAATAATAAAAATAACAAGCTGCCGCTTAACAAACTGTACAAGGCTATAAAAAAGCAGGAAAACCTACACCCAGAGACTGCCTTTCTGGTTGCCAGCGATTTTAATTAGGCGTCACTAAGACACGTGAAGACAAGTTCCATCAACACGTCTCCAACACCACTAGGGGCGATAAAGTCCTAGACCACTGCTATTCTACCCACAAGCAAGTATACAAGGCCCTCGTCCACCAATCGGCAAATCAGATCATGACTCCGTACTCTTGCTTCCTGTTTACGTGAGCAAGACAAAAGAGCTGATCATGGACTACAAGAAAAGGGGGTCCGTGCACGCCCCCATTCAATCGACTGTGCTGTTCGGAGCGGGTCGAGAGCTTCAAGTTACTTGGCGTCCACATCACTAACAAACTATCATGTTCCAAACACACCAAGACAGTCGTGTAGAGGGCACGACAACGCCTATTCCCCCTCAGGAGACTGAAAAGATTTTACATGGGTCCTCAGATCCTCAAAAAGTTATACAGCTGCACCATCGAGGGCATTCTGACTGGTTGCATCATCGCTTGGTACCCCCCTACTTTTTTTCGTACTTTATTGTATTATAGTATATATATCTTTTTTTTAATGAAATATTTTCTTGCTTACTTTTTAAAATAAATTCTGCATTGTTGATTAAAGGCTTGTAAGTAAGCATTTCACGGTAAGGTCTACTACACCTGTTGTATTCGGCGCATGTGACAAATGCAATTTGACTTGATTTGATTAATTTGAGAAGCTGAAATAGGAAGGACCGGCGATTCGCTCCGATGAGAAATGGTCACCAGAATCAGAGGTTATGCTACACGGCTGCTTTGCTAGCGCTGATTGGAATATGTTTTGAGATTCTGTCTATAACACTGATGAGCTAACTACCTCCTTCACCGGCTTCATAAGGAAATGTATCGCCGACGTTATACCCACGGTGAGGGTTTCACTACAGCCCCTTCTATGTGAATCGGGATGTGCTTGGCCCCCCTTTCCTGTAGTCTACGATCAGCTCTTTTGTCTTGCCCAGTCAAAAGCCCTGGATTAACACTGAGGTTGGCACTAAACTAAAGTACAGGGCTACCACACACAGAGCTATCGTAGACAACCCTGATGCTATGGCCGAGGACAGGAATAAGTACGAGAAGTCCCGCTATGACCTCCGCAGAGTCATTAAACGAGCAAAAGGACAATATAGGAATAAGGTGGAATCATATTACACAGGCTCCGCCGCCCGTTGCATGTGGCAGGGGCTACAGTCCATTATGGATTACAAATGAAGACCCAACCGTGATTTGCCCAATGATGCCACTCTACCAGACGAACTCAGTGCATTTTATGCACACTTTGACAACAACAACAACATCGAGCCCGGGTGTGAGGGCCGTCACCGACCAAGAGGATTGGGTGATCTCCCTCTCGTGAGAAAGGTCTTAATCAGCTCAACACCCGCAAGGCTGCGTGCCCCGATGGTATTCTAGGGCGCGTTCTCAGAGCATGCGCAGAACAGCTGGCAGGCATATTCACGATAATTTTCAACCTCTCCTTGTCCCAGTCTGTAATCCCCACATGTTTTAAGATGACCACAATCATTCCTGTTCCTAAGAACTCTAAGGCTTCATGCTACAATGACTACCGCCCTGTAGCACTCACTTCTGTAATCATAAAGTGCTTTTAGAGGCTGGTTATGGCACACATTAACTCCACCATCCCAGCCACCCTAGACCCAATCCAATTTTCATACCGCCCCAAGCTTCAAGTTCCTTGGTGTCCAATAAAATGGTCCAAACACACACGCACGGTCTTGAAGAAGGTGCGACAGTGCCTCTTCCCCCTCAGGAGGATGAAAAAGTTTGGCATGGGCCCTCAAATCCTCAAAATGTTCTACAGCTGTACCATTGAGAGCATATTAACTGGCTGCATCACTGCTTGGTACAGGATGGCAATAGCACCGCCCTGGATCGCATGGCGCTACAGAGGGTTGTGGGGACAGCCCAGTACATCACTGGGGCCGAGCTCCCTGCCATCCATGACCTCTATATCTGCCTGTGTGAAAAGAAGGCCAGGAAAATCGTTAAAGACTCCAACCACCCAAGCCATAGACTATTTTCTCTGCTGCCGCATGGCAAGAGGTACCAGTGCATCAAGTCTGACACCAACAGGCTCTTGAACAGATTCTATCCCCAAGCAATACGACTGATAAATAGCTAACAAAATAGCTACATGGACTATCTGAGTTAACCTTTATTGATCTTTTATTTAAATTTCACACACACTGTCACTCCAACACACACACAAACACTCACTCCATCATTTGCTCACTAACACTTAATATGCACGTACATTTATGCTGACTCTACACACCCACTCACATACTGTACAAGCTGCTGCTACTCTGTTTATCTTATATACTGTTGCCTAGTCCCCTGACCCCTATAAATATCTATCTCCATCACTCCAGTATCCCTGCACATTGTAAATATGGTATTGGAACTGACTTTTAAAAAATATTTCCTGCATATAGTATACTTACTTACATACTTACTTTATTGTGTATTTCATATTTCTTATTCTTATTTCTCGTGTTTTTTTTTCTAGTAATACATTGTTATTGATTATTGCATTGTTGGGTTTTGAGTTTGCAAGAAAGGCATTTCACTGTACTTGTGCATGTGACAGTTCTCCCGAGTGGCGCAGTGGTCTAAGGCACTGCATCGTAGTGCTAGCTGTGCCACTAGAGATCCTGGTTCAAATCCAGGCTCTGTCGTAGCTGTCCGTGACCGGGAGACGCATGGGGCGGCGCACAATTAGCCCAGCGTCGTCCAGGGTAGGGGAGGGAATGGCCGGCAGGGATGTAGCTCAGTTGGCAATGCCAGGGTTGTGGGTTCGATTCCCACGGGGGGCTACTATGAAAAAAAAAAAAAATGATGTATGCACTCACTAACTGTAAGTCGCTCTGGATAAGAGCGTCTGCTAAATGACTAAAATGTGAAACCTGAAGCATTTGTGTGTTAGACAGGTGGCATGGGTTCATCTTAACCTCAGTTATAAACAGTGTGTGACCTCCGTGATTTCACCCTGAGTCTTTAGATAAGGCTGGAGGAGCTCTGGGTGACTAACGTCCGGTACGACTCAGCTTTTGACAAAAATGGCTGCATCGCCTGGCTTCTATATATTCCCCGCACGGTTTAATGTAATTCATCCCCATTCAATCAAAAGGCCAATTCCGCCGCTATTGCTCTTTCTTAAACTCTTCCCTTGGCATCGTCTTCATATTCGTCTCCTTCCCAAACAAAGTGAATAAGTGTGAGTTAAAACGCTGTCAGGCTGACAGGCCTCGAGAAGGCACCGTCAGGCTGGGAGCCCCAGCGACACATCGCTCCCTTTGATGCCCCGCCACCCACCCCCCCCGACGCCTGTCAAGACAAACAGGGCATCGTACGTCACTAGAACAGCCTGAATGAACTTTTCAAAAACGCTCTCTCTCTGCTTATTCTCTCTCTCTCCGTCTCTCTCTGGCGCTCTCTCTGTTTCTCTATCTCCATCTGTCTCAGCCCCCTCTTTCTGCTCTGTGCGTCTCACTGTCTCTCGCTGTTTTTCTCTTTTCAAATTTTTTTTTTCTGGCTCTCTATCGGTTTCTCCCCAGTCTGTTTCTCTTGATATGCCTTAATGATGATATCTGACACATTATAATCAACAGAAGTGATTCCCCCTAAGGCTGGTGACAGGCATGGGAGGAGACTGGTATCGTCAGTTAGTGATTGACAGCTTACCTATGGTATTTGCATATTTTGTGCATAACTTTATTCCACAGTCTTTGCAACATGGTAATACAAGACTTTATTGATCCTAACTTTTAGCTAAACGAGAGGAAAGTCAATTGACCTATGGCAAACCAAAAGACAGGGAAACTTTATTTCTTACATAAGACCATTATTCACCACCATCTGAAATGTCTGAGACCCATTAGAAACACGTGACTGGGAGAATGCATTAACAATCTGACTATTCAACACTAAGTCTTGTGAATTCAGCATGCCTACAGTATACATGGGAGTAGATGATCATGTTCATAACTTATTCATCCAACTTGGCAGTGTAATAGTATGGAAATGGTTAGCATATATGTGAAATCCATGTGAGCCCCAGAAACACTCATGCAAAGACACATTAAGAAGATTACTAATGGTCCTATTTTTACGAGGGAACCCATCTTGTTCTGTTGGGTCAATGGTTACGGTTTTCACATTCACAAAAATGTAAGGGTAAACTATGTTATTCTGTCTCAAGAGATCGCTGAAGATGTTACATGTTCCAGTTAACCCAATTTGACATGCTAAGATGTCAAATTTACTATTTTACTATTTTGGAGTATTTCCAATAAGTTCTAAAGCAAACTATTCCAGACTACTTATAACAGTTATGCTACATGTACACTAACCACAAAACCATTAAAGAAACCTATACAATACCATGAGACCAACAGCCTGTGAATAACCATATATTCTTTACCATCATATATCAGCACAAGGGGAATTCATTGAAACATATATAAGAGTATATGCATCTTTCACAAATACAACTGTAATGGTATTTTGAGTACATTTGTGATTTTGGTTTATTGTTCCGAAACCATAAAGTGCAAGTGCCTATATCGTCTGTCATGAGCCCTCTCACTCCACCGGGTTACCACCTTAATTTGTTTCCACTATCTTCCACTCTGCTCACCTCCCTCTCTCTACTCAGCCTAACTAGCTCCACCTGTCCCTGCTCTGCTCGGCTCTAATTACTCTGCCAGCTGCGCTGCATTACCCACTAACCTCTCCCAGTATTTAAGGCCCTGTCTTTCAGCTCTCCGGTGTCAGATCGTCTGCAAAGCTCACACCCGGAACCTGTTTGCTCGCGCTTCTGGCTCACCCTGGTTTTGTGACCCCCGGACCTGCCTGTTTTTTGGATACTCTTCTGCCTCAGGAGATCCAGACCTGCTTCTGCCATTACGACTCCTGACTACTCTTCAATCCCGGTAACTCTGACCAGCCTTCTGCCTTGCTACTACGTATTTTGGATTTCCCTTGAACTGTACTGCTGCCTGGTTTCATTCCGCCCTGTTGTGTCTGTGTCTCCCCCAGGACTTCTGGACCACCCACCACCGGCTTCATAGGACGCATCGCTGCCACTGGGGGGGCACAGACCCAGCGCATTGGACGGGATCCCTGTTACCCCTGGAGCCTTCATTCACTCCCTACTTCCCTTTTCCCTTAAGTTTAATAAACTTTCTGGTGTGACGCAATTGTGGTCCTCTGGTCGTCTGTCTGAATCGTGACAGTACGATCTGACCATTATGGACTCAGCGCACACTTTCCCGACATGGAAACCGATGAGCATGAGCAGCAGTTCCAGCAGCAGCAACAACAACTCGCCATGATCATTCAACTCCTCACCAACCTTACCCCAGCCAGTCTGCCCACCAGCCCAGCCCCCGAGTTACCTGCCCCGGTCATTGCAGCCGCTGCTCCGGAACCCAAGATTGGAAACCCCGAGCGGTTCAACGGCGATTCAACCCAGGTCCGGCCATTCCTGACTAGCTGCCGACTTCAGTTCTCCTTGCAGCCAAGGACCTTCGCCACGGAGGGGGCTAAGGTTGGGTATGCCATCACTCACCTGACGGGCCGAGCTCGACTCTGGGGTACAGCAGAGTTCGAACGTCAAACCCCCGCATGTGCAACCTTCGGCCTGTTTGCTGAGGAGATGCTGAAGGTGTTTGACCTGGATTCACCCACCGCAGAGGCGTCTCGTGAACTGTTCAGTATTCGACAAGGCAGACGTACAGTCGCAGACCATTCCATCGACTTCCGAACCCTGGCTAGACGAAGTTCTTGGAACACACCATCGTTGGTGGACGCGTTCTTCCATAGTTTGGCTGACTATATCAAGGACGAGTTGGTCTCCCATGAACTGCCTTCCACTCTTGATGAAGCCATCGCACTGACTGTCAGGATCGACAGAAGGATACAGACCCGTCGTCGTGAGAGGGGGCGCCAAGGTCCACCTACTACCGGCATTCGGAGAGATCCGACTGGGCTCCTGTCATCTACTGCCACTCACCCAGGTCAGCTTGATCAGTCTGAGCCTATGGAGATTGGGCGAGCCTCCCTCACTCCTGCAGAGCGCCAGCGCCGGCTTCACCTCAAACCTCTGCCTCTATTGTGGAGGTGATGGACATCGTGTGGTAACCTGCCCTTTAAAGGGCCGAAGCTCACCGGGCGTAGGGGGAGTCCGGTTGAGTTCAATGACCATCCAGTCCTCCGACCGCAAACCCCTGCTGCAAGTTCACCTCCGCCTCTCTGACTCAACTCACACCCTGGCTGCTCTGGTGGATTCTGGCGCCGAAGCCAACATAATGGACATCAAGCTGGCACGCCAACTGGGACTGGAGAACCTCCGTTTGACACCTCCTATTCCTGCCCGGGCACTGGACGGACACTTACTCGGATCGGTCACTCATGTCACGGCCCCGGTCTCGATGGGTCTGTCCGAAACCATCAAGAAACTATCCAGTTTCACCTGCTCCCCCTCTCCAGGCCAACCCCTCATCCTGGGTTACCCATGGCTCCGCCGGCACAACCCTCAGCTCGACTGGGTGACCGGGGTGATCAGGAGTGGGGGAGAGGACTGCCACCGAACCTGCCTGCTTGCTGCCGCACTACCCCCTCGGCCAGTACCTACTAACTCCGCTCCTGACCTCTCCAATGTCCCAGAATGCTACCATGGTCTCAGAGAGGTGTTTAACAAAGCAAGAGCCACATCTCTGCCCCCTCACCGACCGTCACGACTGTGCCATCGACCTCCCTCCCTGGAACAGCTCCTCCAAGGGGTCGTCTTTATTCGTTGTCTGCTCCTGAAAGAAAGTCCATGGAGGACTACATCAATGGCTCTCTGTCCGCAGGATTAATCCGTTCATCTTCATCTCCTGCTGGTGCTGGCTTCTTCTTTGTGGGGAAGAAGGACGGATCTCTTCGCCCCTGCATCGACTACAGGGGACTCAACGACATCACAGTGAAGAACCGTTACCCTCTGCCTCTGCTCACCTCTGCTTTTGAGTTGCTCCAGGGAGCCACTGTTTTTACCAAGTTGGATCTCAGAAACGCTTACCACCTAGTGCGGATCCGGGAGGGAGATGAATGGAAAACCGCATTCAATACACCAACAGGCCACTACGAGTATCTGGTTATGCCTTTTGGCCTCACCAATGCTCCTGCTGTGTTCCAGGCTCTAGTGAATGATGTACTGCGGGACATGTTAAACAAGTTTGTCTTCGTTTACCTGGATGACATCTTAATTTACTCCAGAAACCTGTCTGAACACACCCGCCATGTCCAGCAAGTCCTTCATCGTCTTCTGGAGAATTCCCTCTACGCCAAGGCAGAGAAATGTGAGTTTCACGTCAAGACAGTGGCCTTCCTGGGGTACATAGTGGCAGAAGGAAGTATCCAAATGGATCCTGCCAAAGTATCAGCAGTCACTTCATGGCCAGTTCCGGAGAACAGAAAGAAGCTGCAACAGTTTCTGGGGTTTGCTAACTTCTATAGGAAGTTTATCCGAACTACAGTACCGTTGCTGCCCCTCTCACTGCTCTAACCAGCACCAAGCAACCCTTCACCTGGACCCCAGCAGCCGACAAAGCCTTCAGTACCCTCAAGGTGAGGTTCACCTCCGCTCCCATCCTCCAGATGCCTGATGTGGACCGGCAATTCATTGTGGAGGTGGACGCCTCGGATGTGGGAGTTGGTGCTGTGATTTCTCAGTGGGCTGCGGAGGATAGGAAGCTCCATCCCTGTGCCTTTTTCTCACGTCGGTTGTCCCCCTCTGAGTGCAATTACGACATAGGGAACCGTGAGCTGCTGGCTGTGAAGCTTGCCTTGGAGGAGTGGCGTCACTGGCTGGAGGGGTCCACCATTCCATTTCTCGTTTGGACCGATCATAAGAACTTGGAGTACATCCGCACGGCCAAACGGTTGAACTCCAGGCAGTCCCGCTGGGCCCTGTTCTTCACCAGGTTTAATTTCACTCTGTCATACCGGCCTGGATCACGCAACACCAAGCCAGACGCCCTCTCCCCGTCAATTCCAGAAGGATGACACCCCTCCAAGGACCCTGTGTCGATTCTGCCAAGTCCCTGCATCGTTGCAGCTCTGACCTGGGCTGTTGAGGAACAGGTGCTGGAGGCTCTCCGTAACCAGCCAGGTCCCAGCACTTGCCCAGCTGACCGCCTTTTTGTCCCCGAAGACCTGAGGTCCCAGGTCATTCAGTGGGGACATGACTCCCCGCCTAGCTTGTCACCCTGGCTCCACCCGCACTTACAACCTGCTCGCCCAGAGGTTCTGGTGGCCCTCTCTGAGGAAGGATGTACGGGAATTCGTCCAAGCCTGCCCCATCTGCAACCAACACAAGTCGTCCTGCCAGCCCCCAGCCGGATTGCTGCAGCCCCTGCCTGTGCCCAGACGTCCCTGGTCTCACATCGCCCTTGACTTTGTCACGGGGCTGCCCCCCTTCAAGTGGCATGACCGTCATTCTCACCATCGTTGACCGTTTCAGCAAGATGGCACACTTCATTCCCCTCCCCAAGCTCCCAACCGCCAAGGAGACCGCCCAGGTGGTCCTGGAACACGTCTTCCGGATCCACGGACTGCCAAGGGATGTTGTTTCTGACCGTGGTCCACAATTCTCCTCCGCTTTTTGGAAGGAGTTCTGTCACCTGCTGGGAGCCACAGTCAGTCTGACTTCCGGATTCCATCCCCAATCCAATGGGCAGTCAGAGCGGGCTAATCAGGAGCTCGAGAAGGCACTGCGATGCATGACTTCACGCAACCCCCACTCCTGGTCGCAGCAATTGACATGGGTGGAGTACGCACACAATTCTCTGACCTGCTCTGCCATCGGTATGTCCCCTTTCCAATGTGTTTATGGATACCAGCCTCCTCTATTTGCCAGCCAGGAAGAGGAGGTTACTTGCCCATCTGCACTTGCTTTTGCCCGTCGATGTCGCGCACCTGGTCACAAGCCCGAGCCACACTCCTCAGGTCCGTTGCCAGCTACACTACCGGGGCCAACCGTCGGAGAATTCCTGCTCCCACCTACCATGTTGGTCAAAGGGTGTGGTTGTCATCGAAGAACCTGCCACTCAGGGTGGAGTCGCAGAAGCTGGCACCTCGGTTCATTGGCCCATTCCCTATCATAAGAGTGATTAGCCCAACTGCTGTCCGGCTCCAACTGCCTAATTCCCTGAGGGTGCACCCCACTTTCCATGTGTCTAAGATTAAGCCCATCCATGAGAGTCCGCTGGTCCCTGCTGCGCCTGGTCCTCCTCCTCCACGGCTCGTCGATGGTGGTCTGGTTTACACCGTCCGCCGCCTGCTTCGGTCCAGACGGAGGGGTAGGGGTCTCCAGTACCTCATTGACTGGGAGGGCTATGGACCTGAGGAAAGGACCTGGGTGCCAGCTAGTCGGATTGTGGATAGGACTCTCATCACCGCTTTCCACCAACGGCATCCGGATCAACCTGCAATCCGTAGGGGCCGCCCCAGAGGGGTCCCTAACCGTCCGGCCCGCTCGGCTTCCTGTCCTGTGCCTGATCCTGTCTCGGGACCTGTCCCATCTCCCGACCACGGCCCTCCGGCTTCCTCCGAGGATGAGGACGTTCACTCGGACCGTTCGGAGGAGTTCTAGCCCTCCTCCGGCTCCCCTCCTCCCGCCCGGCGTGGTGTTGCTCTTGGGACTTCTGGGGCCGTCCCTTGGGGGGTTCTGTCATGAGCCCTCTCACTCCACCGGGTTACCACCTTAATTTGTTTCCACTATCTTCCACTCTGCTCACCTCCCTCTCTCTACTCAGCCTAACTAGCTCCACCTGTCCCTGCTCTGCTCGGCTCTAATTACTCTGCCAGCTGCGCTGCATTACCCACTAACCTCTCCCAGTATTTAAGGCCCTGTCTTTCAGCTCTCCGGTGTCAGATCGTCTGCAAAGCTCACACCCGGAACCTGTTTGCTCGCGCTTCTGGCTCACCCTGGTTTTGTGACCCCGGACCTGCCTGTTTTTTGGATACTCTTCTGCCTCAGGAGATCCAGACCTGCTTCTGCCATTACGACTCCTGACTACTCTTCAATCCCGGTAACTCTGACCAGCCTTCTGCCTTGCTACTACGTATTTTGGATTTCCCTTGAACTGTACTGCTGCCTGGTTTCATTCCGCCCTGTTGTGTCTGTGTCTCCCCCCCCCCAGGACTTCTGGACCACCCACCACCGGCTTCATAGGACGCATCGCTGCCACTGGGGGGGGCACAGACCCAGCGCATTGGACGGGATCCCTGTTACCCCTGGAGCCTTCATTCACTCCCTACTTCCCTTTTCCCTTAAGTTTAATAAACTTTCTGGTGTGACGCAATTGTGGTCCTCTGGTCGTCTGTCTGAATCGTGACATCGTCAGCTCGATGTGATGGGGTAGACTGAGCCATGAGAGGAGGGAACATTTTAACAGGAACATTTGATGTCAGGAAAAGTGGCAGAAAAAGAGTGAACACAAGCACTAATTCAATCAGCTGAACCTGTGTTTAATATCTTAAGGTAGATTTAGAGTGACAGGATTCCCATAACTTTGCAATAAAAAAGTATAACAATTTTCCAAAGGTAATGGTAGTACCGGTTTTATACCGGATTTAATGCCATCTCAATGACACGTCGTACTTATGCACCCGCTATATTTTTAATCACAGTACATCCCTCAGCACACACAGATAAAACTTTAATGCAATCCTCTATTCTTGCTAATGGACATTCTAGGTATTCACATTTTAGGTGTGAGAATGGGTGACAAGCGCGCATGTGTGTGCGCGTGTGTGTACGCGTGTGTGTGAGTGTGTTTGTGTGCGTGTGTGAATGTGTGTGTGTGTGTTTATTTGTGTGTGCATGTGTGCACGACTGTCCCTATTCAATCTCCTAGAGCGAGTGTAGTTCAGAAGTTCAGTGTTGCTTACAGAGCCCCTCTCTCTCTCTCTGCCACGGGGAATGGCCTGCTGATTTTGTGCTTCTTCACTGATTTAGCTCCTAATTTCTCTCTCTCTCTCTCTCTCTCTCTCTCTCTCTCTCTCTCTCTCTCTCTCTCTCCTGCTTCCTCCCCCCTTCTCTCTCCACATCGTGTTATTCTTAGACAGATAGACAGCTGACTGAAACGCAGCTAAGTGATATTTTACTACTGTCTGCTAACATCGCCTCCTGCGTCCACCTCTCCCTGCCTCCTACTGTCCTTCCTAATGTGTTATGAAAATCGATGTGCCCGCCTGATTTGGCCATCCTCTGTCTATCATCATATAGACAGGAAAATAGGTAACATGATGTCATCAACGTGTATCAACTTGTCCCAGGATATGACAAAATGCTGTATATTGATGAAACTGACAAACGTGCATTTTCTGTATGCTTGGGTAGATTATGTGAGTACCAGGAAATCACACATCTGCCCCCACTCACCCTTCCTCATGCCCTAACCCCTTCCTCTTCCTCCTTCATGGTCCAGGGCTCTGTGAGACAGCTGGGATGGTAATGGACTGCACACTAACCCTCCTCCTTCCCTCCACCTCTCCTCCCCTTCATCCTTCCATTCCTGATGGGGTTTGCCTCATATACTCACATTACTGGGTTTTTAAAACCAGCACTGAGCTTCAGAGAACACAGTCACTGAGAGCATCCCACCCACACACGCACACGCACACACACACTGAGTGCATCCCACACATACATCTCCTCTCTGCCTTCTGGCGTTCCTGTCCCTGAGGACATACAGCACTGGCGCCCTTACTAAGATAGAGATGCTCAAATGTGCACAATTAATTAACAAGTAACAGTATTGGTTTCGGAGCTGTTTTGATGCATAATTTGTGTGCAAAGATACCATTAGAAATACTGTATGGAAATTGCCTAATATTTTGGGAAAATAGGCTTTTTGCTTTTAAGCTAGATGTGTTGTGGTTCAGAGTTTGTATTATGCCATGGGTGTACTGCTGAAGCAGCATTTTCATTTATGATTAATATATGATTATCTATTGATCACTTCAGACAAGTCAGTGTTTTGTCATAACTGCCCAGTTAATACGTTTATTGATTTTCTTTGTTTTGAAATGGAAAGTAATATCCAAAAAACAAAACTCTCTACGCGTTGGCCAACTCACAAAAACTTGAATCAACTTTTGTTTTTAAAGACACTTATGTTTATTCTCCTGTCCAAAACATGCTCCTTTTGTATCCTCTTGGTTTGGGCCTACAATACAATCCTATACACAGCATGAACATAACAAGCATACAAACAGTACAAAGCAACTTTGTGTGGCCACCCATGGAAGAAGAGCCCATCCCCACAGATATCCTAGGGGGAAAATGACCGCATTGTGGGCTTTTTTCTCCAGCCACTGTGCTATTTCACTTACTATGTTGACAAAACAACAGCGATGGTTTGTGGTGTATGGGGTTGGGGCAAAGAGGGACGGAAAGAGAGAGAGAGAGTGTAGGTTCGAAGAGGTAATGCAGTGGTTTCAGCACCCCTGTGGGTTGGTTCTGTGTTGGTTTTGCCCCAGCCAAGCCTAGTCTAGCCATGGTTGATTTATTATGGCTGATGTATTTATTTATGCTAGGAGACAGAGCGTGGCAAACACACAGGCAGACGGATGGCCCTAGTGCAGGCCTGGGTGGGTGGACTGGCTGTGGTGGTGGTCTGATAACCCCTCTCTCAAACAAATAAACGTCTCATGCGTCAATGGCAGACAACTTTGCTTTTCTTATCATTGTTTGGGTAAACGGTTGTGTTTGGCATGCACTGGTTAGGACTGGATAGGCAGCTATAAGCCAGGTACAGTAGAATCAACAGATATACTAATATCATTCATATTTCCTTATCTATGGGAGGACATTTATGAGACTAGTCCTGTACTTCACGTGTGTGTGTGTGTGTCGATAACACTGAGCCCACACAGTAGCCATAGACAGATGGAGTGCACCCTTTATTGACACAACAAACCCCAAAGTTCAATATAATAGTTAAATTCACCTTTTCAACTTTTCCTCTACCAAATAATCTTACACAGATGAGGATCACAATCTCAAATGTGTGCTCTCTGTCATACTCTATACTCATTATCCTTCCTAAAGGAGCATTTCAACCCATCTCCTTCACCTCCACACATTACATTTGTTTTCCGTCTGACTTTCCTTTGTCTCATCTTTCCATCATCTCTTTATTTATTTATATATTTTTATCTTGTATACTTCTTGACTGGCGCTTAAAAGATTAATCAGATTACATGATGCCATTGTGCTTTGAAGGCTGTCTACAGGCTGTTCAGTGGAGCAGCGGTGGAGATGAGGGAGAGCTAATATGCCTTTAACCCAGCCTTGCCACTCAATCTTCCTCATCTCCATCTCCTCCATTTCCTGTCTACCCTGGAGCCTGAGACACTCAGAGGTTAGACAAGGGTTACCGCAAACACTTGTGACTCGTCTCTCCCCAGTAAGGGTTAAGTGGTCAACATGAGGGCATCCTGCGTTGACGGTGTCTCGAGCAGACGCACGCATGCTCACAGGCACGCACACAGACACACACACAGAGAGACACAAACCGTTGGAGGGGATGGTGTGTCTGTGTTTTCAATATATTGATGTTCAGCTCGATGGAGGCTCACTGTTAAACCATCAGGACTCTGTTGTCCTTGAACGACAGCTTGGGTTTCAGAACTCTTTTTCCATCCCTCTCTCTATTGCCCCCCGTCACATCCTCTCATTGCTGACTGAACCTGACAGCCTGTACGAGAGGGACACAGACTCATTTTTTCAACACTTTATTTTTCCTCCCACAGATCCAGGGCTGGGCGTGGTGTCGTCATGGTGATGTGCAGCCATCCCATAATATTATATTTTGGGGATTTGACTGGAGTAACAGCTTTAGTTCAGCAGGGGCATGGCATCGAGAGGACATGGCTAACACATCCTCTTTCTCCTCTCTCTCTCTCCTCCTTCTCTACTTCCTCTTTCTCATCTCTCTCTGCCCTCTACTCCTTCTCTACTTCCTCTTTCTCCTCTCTCTATCCTCCTTCTCTACTTCCTCTTTCTCATCTCTCTCTTCCCTCTCCTCCTTCTCTACTTCCTCTTTCTCCTCTCTCTATCCTCCTTCTCTACTTCCTCTTTCTCCTCCCTCTCTGCCCTCTCCTCCTTCTCTACTTCCTCTTTCACCTCTCTCTCTCTCTCCTACTTCTCTACTTCCTCTTTCTCCTCTCTCTCTGCCTTCTCCTTCTCTACTTCCTTTTTCTCCTCTCTCCTCCTTCTCTACTTCCTCTTTCTCCTCCCTCTCTGCCCTCTCCTCCTTCTCTACTTCCTCTTTCTTCTCTTTCTTCTCTCTCTCTCTCTCTCTCTCTCTCTCTCTCTCTCTCTCTCCTCCTTCTCTACTTCCTTTTCTCCTCTCTCTCTGCACTCTCCTCCTTCTCTACTTCCTCGTCCTCTTGTCCTTCCTCCTCCTCTTTCTCCTCCCTTTCTGTGCCCCAATCTTGTAGTATGGCCCTTGGACACACACTGTGCAGCTTCTTGTAAGTCATAGCTTTCAGTTCATATTGCACATTGTGGCTATAATTCATATTCGATGCATGTTTCGGCGTCACTATTCGCCACAGGAAGAAATAGCATATCTTTGTAAGGGTCAAAGTGTTGAGCCACACCTCAATGCAGAGGTCATTCAGTCTAAATTCAATGGGAAATTCTCCCCTACTCTTCCCTTGTATCCACGGAGAGGAAGATATGAATCAAGCTTTTTATGCAGGGGATATATGATCAATCACACTGAAAATTGACACAAAAGCCATTTCTGTCAGGGAATGAGAAAGAGGGCCGGTTTAAGAGGCTCTATAAAATGATGCTTATCTGACAGGCTGAGTGGGATCTGAGATAAGGGGAAAGGGAAAGGAAGTGGGAAAGAGACAAGGAAGGAAGGGATATGGAGAGGGGGGGAGGAGAGAGTGAGAATGAAAGCTTCATGGAGAGCAACAGAGTACAAAAAGTTCAAATTCAAAGAAAGAGAACGAGGGAAAGGAGGACTAGGATATACACACTATTTGACCAACAGTATGTGGACACCTGCTCGTCGAACATCTCATTCCAAAATCATGGGCATTAATATGGAGTTGTTCCCCCTTTGCTGCTATAACAGCCTCCACTCTTCTGGGAAGGATTTCCACTAGTTGTTGGAGCATTGCTGAGGGGACTTGGTTCCGTTCAGCCACAAGAGCTTTAGTGAGGTGGGCACTGATGTTGGGCGATTAGGCCTGGCTCGCATTCAGTGTTCCAATTCATCCCAACGGTGTTCGATGGGGTTGAGGTCAGGGCTCTGTGCAGGCCAGTCAAGTTCTTCCACACCGATATCAACAAACAATTTCTGTATGGACCTCACTTTGTGCACAGGGGCATTGTCATGCTGAAACAGGAAAGGGCCTTCCCCAAACTGTTGCTACGAAGTTGAAAGCACAGAATCGTCTAGAATGTCATTGTATGCTGTAGCGTTAAGATTTCCCTTCACTGGAACTAAGGGTTCTAGCCTGAACCATGAAAAACAGCCCCAGACCATTATTCCTCCTCCACCAAACTTTACAGTTGGCACTATGCATTGGGGAAGGTAGCGTTCTCCTGGCATCCGCCAAACTCAGATTCTTCCGTCGGACTACCAGATGGTGAAGGTTGATTCATCACTCCAGAGAACGTGTTTCCACTGCTCCAGAGTCCAATGGCGGCGAGCTTTACATCACTCCAGCTGACGCTTGGCATTGCGCATGTTGATCTTAGGCTTGTGTGCGGTTCGTCGGCCATGGAAACCCATTTCATGAAGCTTCCGATGAACAGTTCTTGTGCTGACATTGCTTCCAGAGGCAGTTTGGAACTCGGTAGTGAGCGTTGCAACCGAGGACAGACGATTTTTACGCGCTACGCGCTTCAGCACTCAGAGGTCCTCTTCTGTGAGCTTGTGTGGCCTACCACTTTGCGGCTGAGCCGTTGTTGCTCCTAGGCGTTTACACTTCACAATAACAGCACGTACAGTTGACTTGGGCAGCTCTAGCAGGGCAGAAATTTGACGAACTGACTTGTTGGATGACGGTGCCATTCTAATGCCAATGTTTGTCTAAGGAGATTGCATGGCTGTGTGCTAAATTTTAATACACCTGTCAGCAATGGGTGTGGCTGAAATAGCCTAATCCACTAATTTGAAGGGGTGTCCACATACTTTTGTATATATAGTGTAGCTGCCAAAAAAGAGTGCATTTGTGTGAGAGAGAGGGAGAGAGAGAGAGTCTCAGTGAAAGAGAGAGAGAGAGAGTCTCAGTGAAAGAGAGAGAGTCTCAGTGAAAGAGAGTGAGAGAGTCAGTGAAAGAGAGAGACAGAGTCTCAGTGAAAGAGAGAGAGAGAGTCTCAGTGAAAGAGAGAGAGTCTCAGTGAAAGAGAGAGAGAGTCTCAGTGAGAGAGAGAGTCTCAGTGAAAGAGAGAGAGAGCGTCTCAGTAAAAGAGAGAGAGTCTCAGTGAGAGAGAGAGAGAGTCTCAGTGAAAGAGAGAGTCTCAGTGAAAGAGAGAGAGAGAGTCTCAGTGAAAGAGAGAGAGAGTCTCAGTGAAAGAGAGAGCGAGAGTCTCAGTGAGAGAGAGAGAGAGTCTCAGTGAAAGAGAGAGAGAGTCTCAGTAAAAGAGAGAGAGAGAGAGAGAGTCTCAGTGAAAGAGAGAGAGTCTCAGTGAAAGAGAGAGAGAGAGTCTCAGTGAGAGAGAGAGAGAGTCTCAGTGAAAGAGAGAGGAAATATTGTGTAACAGATAGAGTAGACCCAAATAGTTTTTTCACCATCTTCCTGCTGCAGACAATACCAATATTCCCTAAAATTGAACATTAGAGGAAAATGTTATCTCAATATAAGTAATTTACTCTGCCTTCTAAAAACACACTCTCCTAAATGCCAGAGAGAGAGGACTGGAGAGCAGGGGTTGATGGGTGGATGGATGGACAGGCAGTTATGCTGCTGGGTGGGAGTGGTGAAAGGAGCAAGCTGGCTATCAGAAAACTCCAACTGAGAAAATGTGAAATGCAGTATAACACAAACTAATATTAGTTGAGCTTTTCCAAAGGCTGGATCATAGCAACATGCAGTAAGAAAGACACATGGCAAAACTGATTACGATTTATACCTTTGATTTACAAAGTTATGCAGGCGAGGCTCCATCACCTCATGTAAAGGATACAAATGTTTTAGAACCTTGAATGTGTTCAAGTCAGGTTTTCCCACGTTTTCCTCCCCCAGAGGAATATATATATATCCTGTTTGGCAAGCTGGGCGGCCTAGATAAGGGAAGTACACTGTCAACTCAGCACCTTCCCTCAGTGGTTGAAAGGACCATAATCAATACATCATTAATCATTGGTTTAATGTGGCCAAGCCTGATGTGGATATGCATGAAAATGAAAGGATTAGAGGGAGAAATGATGGTGGTGATGGTTTGCATGTAAAGGAGAACAGCTTTACAGAGAATAGCAATAAACGATGATGATGGATTTGTTCTGAAATCTGAATAGGTTCTGATGGATGATTATGGTTAGAGGGTGTGAGTATGTGGGAGAGTGTACAGTATGCACAAATTATGTGTGTGTTTGTCACATCATGTGTGTCTGATATCTTGTTACCATCAAAGCAAGATATCTAAAGAGCTTTAATTAAAATACGCTTTGATTATCTTTGTGTCTCTTATGAAAGCAAGGTGAAAGTTTTACACATGACATTTAGATGCAGGTTGTAAGCAAACAGCTTTTGTCTTCTGTCCCGGGAACACGGGACACTTTGAGATAAATGAAAAGTAATCAGTGTCCTTCCTGCAAAGATAATCAGATAAAAGTAACGAAGCATCTTCTAACAAACATATAGCATAGATTCAAACAAAGTATACAAAACACAACACAATCATCGCTCAATAACAAATACATATAAAGCAACCTTCCCGTTTCCATCTCTGTCTCTGTCTCTGCCTGCCATGGACCTGCCTGTTCTGTTCCCAGTTCCGCTGAGGTAGGGGTACCGAGTGCTGAGTGACACGTCCCCAAACACCACGTTTACAGTCTGTATTTTCCCCCTTGACTAATTTGTCAAAGCCATTGGGATAAATAATGCAGCAGTTTTCAGCTGTGGAGGTTTCTGCCAGCACTAGCAAATGATTTATGATGAGTATTAAGAAACTGGCACTGACAGTAAGCAACATCCGGGGAGCCCATACTTCAGGCAGACTGTGTGTGTGGTGTGTGTGGTCATTGGTACACTTTGCTTAAATTTCAACAGCATCATCAGTCAAAAAATGCTTTGGTGAGGCCAAAATATATCCATATTTTTAAAGGAAATGCTTATTGCTTAAAAACTTGAAACCTGTCCACGAAAATGTCTAAATATGTCTAGAATGATGTCAGATTACATTTGTTGAAGACATTCATGTGTAGTGACAGCTAGACGTTGATTTGGTAACTCTGATAACGGGATGGAAATTAATTTAAAAGCTTTGGCTTTAATCTTTCAAAGAGCACTCACCTAAAACAGAAAACAGGAGCACTGAAAGTTCCTAACCGAGAATGAATAATTAATCCGAAATGAGCACAGCGAAATGAGCACAGTATGATACAAATTGCCATGAATGTTATGGGTGTGAGGCAGCATCCCTCCCTGTGGACAATTTTTTAAAAGACCGTTACCAGACAAGCGCAGAAAATTATTTCAGATCCCTACCATGTACTCCAATCCAAGTAGCAGTTCCTCCCCTCAGGCAGATGCTATAGTGTAAGGGTTGGTGTGAGGTGTGACCCAGGTGCGGTGCAGGATAGACAGTAGGCAGTAAGCAGAGATGGTGAAACAAGGATCTTTACTGATGGTCCCGAAGCCAGGATACAAAAGAACGGACATTACACGAAAAAGAAAGGTGGAGCAAATAAGACTCCAAAAAACAGGCTGACAGCCAAAATACGAAATACTAACTGTGACTGAAATAATAACTAAACAGGGAGAACACTTCTCACGTACCTGTTCATACGTCCCACGATCAGACACTGATTAGCACTGCTTGGCATAGTGAAACTATCAGAGAAAACTGAGCAAGGGAACACAGGGAAGTGAGGTCATAAATACATAGGTGAACAGGTAGACACATGTGACTAGTGATTAGTCCAGACAATGAGTGAGGAGGTGCCTAAGGTTGTCGGAGGATGACACCTAGTGGGTCGCTCCGGAACTGCGACCCGCTCTTGTAACAGTGCCCCCCCCCCAGCCGTTCACCTCGGCGACGGAATGTTGTTATCAGCCCTGGGTCCAGAATGTCCCTCCTTGGTACCCAGGACCGCTCCTCCGGCCCATAACCCTCCCAGTCCACCAGAAATTTGGTGACCCCTCCCCACCCGCCGGCAGTCCAGGATTCGGTCCACAGTAAAAGCCGGCTGCCCTCCGACGAGGCGCAGTGGGGGAACAGGACGAGGAGGGGGAGCCAGGGGACAGGTGGCGACGGGCTTGAGGAGGCACTCATGGATCCTTTTACATGGAAATGCACCAGCATGGTGGGGGGAAGTTGCAGGCGGTAGGCCACTGGGTTGACTCGCCGGACCACTCTGAATGGCCCGACGATTCTGGGGGACAGCTTCCTGGACTCCACGCGGGTGAAAGACTGGGGACGGGCGACGCCTGCGGTTGGCCTGATGTTGAGACCTGACCGAGGCCCGCTTAAGCGTCACCCGTACCTGCCTCCAGGTGCGGCGACAGCGATTGATGTGGGCCTGGACCGAGGGGACCGCCGCCTCCTCCTCTTGCTCGGGGAATAGGTGGGGTTGGTACCTGTATTAGCACTGGAAGGGGGACAGGCCGGTGGACGAGCAGAGAAGGGTGTTGTGGGGGTACTCCGCCCACACCAGTCGCTGACTCCACGTAGCTGGGTTGCTGGAGGCATAGCACCTCAGCACCCCCTCCAGATCCTGGTTGACATGCTCCGTCTGCCCGTTCGACTGGGGATAGAAGCCGAAAAACAAGCTGACGGAGGCGCCAAGGCAGGTGGCAAACGCCTTCCAGAACCTGGAGGGGAACTGCGACCCCCTCCTGTAACACTATAGGGTCCCTCCTCCCCTCAGGCAGACACTATAGGGTCCCTCCTCCCCTCAGGCAGACACTATAGTGTCCCTCCTCCCCTCAGGCAGACACTATAGGGTCCCTCCTCCCCTCAGGCAGATGCTATAGGTTCCCTCCTCCCCTCAGGCAGATGCTATAGGGTACCTATGTGTAAACTGAACAAGCATAAGCACTCCTTCATTCCTATGTCCATCAAATACCTGAACAGCAGTAAGTAAAGCTGAGCTGTGTTAGTACGCCACTGAAAGAATAAGGGAATATGCTATGTATTATGTACAGTGGGGAGAACAAGTATTTCAAATCAAATCAAATCAAATTTTATTGGTTACATGCGCCGAATACAACAGGTGCAGACATTACAGTGAAATGCTTACTTACAGCCCTTAACCAACAGTGCATTTATTTTAAACAAAAAAAGTAAGAATAAAACAACAACAACAAAAAGTGTTGAGAAAAAAAGAGCAGAAGTAAAATAAAGTGACAGTAGGGAGGCTATATATACAGTAAAATAAAGTGACAGTAGGGAGGCTATATATACAGGGGGGTACCGTTGCAGAGTCAATGTGCGGGGGGCACCGGCTAGTTGAGGTAGTTGAGGTAATATGTACATGTGGGTAGAGTTAAAGTGACTATGCATAAATACTTAACAGAGTAGCAGCAGCGTAAAAGGATGGGGTGGGGGGCAGTGCAAATAGTCCGGGTAGCCATGATTAGCTGTTCAGGAGTCTTATGGCTTGGGGGTAGAAGCTGTTGAGAAGTCTTTTGGACCTAGACTTGGCACTCCGGTACCGCTTGCCGTGCGGTAGCAGAGAGAACAGTCTATGACTAGGGTGGCTGGAGTCTTTGACAATTTTGAGGGCCTTCCTCTGACACCGCCTGGTATAGAGGTCCTGGATGGCAGGGAGCTTTGCCCCAGTGATGTACTGGGCCGTACGCACTACCCTCTGTAGTGCCTTGCGGTCAGAGGCCAAGCAGTTGCCATACCAGGCGGTGATGCAACCAGTCAGGATGCTCTCGATGGTGCAGCTGTAGAATTTTTTTGAGGATCTGAGGACCCATGCCAAATCTTTTAGTCTCCTGAGGGGGAATAGGCTTTGTCGTGCCCTCTTCACGACTGTCTTGGTGTGTTTGGACCATGATAGTTCGTTGGTGATGTGGACACCAAGGAACTTGAAGCTCTCAACCTGTTCCACTACAGCCCCGTCGATGAGAATGGGGGCGTGCTCAGTCCTCTTTTTTTTCCCTGTAGTCCACAATCATCTCCTTTGTCTTGGTCACGTTGAGGGAGAGGTTGTTGTCCTGGCACCACACGGCCAGATCTCTGACCTCCTCCCTATAGGCTGTCTCATCGTTGTCGGTGATCAGGCCTACCACTGTTGTGTCATCGGCAAACTTAATGATGGTGTTGGAGTCGTGCCTGGCCATGCAGTCATGGGTGAACAGAGAGTACAGGAGGGGACTGAGCACGCACCCCCTGAGGGGCCCCCGTGTTGAGGATCAGTGTGGCAGATGTGTTGTTACCTACCCTTACCACCTGGGGGCGGCCCGTCAGGAAGTCCAGGATCCAGTTGCAGAGGGAGGTGTTTAGTCCCAGGATCCTTAGCTTAGTGATGAGCTTAGAGGGCACTATGGTGTTGAATGCTGAGCTGTAGTCAATGAATAGCATTCTCACGTAGGTGTTCCTCTTGTCCAGGTGGGAAAGGGCAGTGTGGAGTGCGATAGAGATTGCATCATCTGTGGATCTGTTGGGGCGGTATGCAAATTGGAGTGGGTCTAGGGTTTCTGGGATTATGCTGTTGATGTGAGCCATGACCAGTCTTTCAAAGCACTTCATGGCTACAGACGTCACAGACGTCACTGATACACTGACGTCACTGATACACTGACGATTTTGCAGGTTTTCCTACTTACAAAGCATGTAGAGGTCTGTAATTTGTATCATAGGTACACTTCAACTGTGAGAGACGGAATCTAAAACAAAAATCCAGAAAATCACATTGTATGATTTTTAAGTAATTCATTTGCATTTTATTGCATGACATAAGTATTTGATCACCTACCAACCAGTAAGAATTCCGGCTCTCACAGAACTGTTAGTTTTTCTTTAAGAAGCCCTCCTGTTCTCCACTCATTACCTTTATTAACTGCACCTGTTTGAACTCATTACCTGTATAAAAGACACCTGTCCACACACTCAATCAAACAGACTCCAACCTCTCCACAATGGCCAAGACCAGAGAGCCGTGTAAGGACATCAGGGATAAAATTGTAGACCTGCACAAGGCTGGGATGGGCTACAGGACAATAGGCAAGCAGCTTGGTGTGAAGGCAACAACTGTTGGCGCAATTATAAGAAAATGGAAGAAGTTCAAGATGACGGTCAATCACCCTCGGTCTGGGGCTCCATGCAAGATCTCACCTCGTGGGGCATCAACGATCATGACGAAGGTGAGGGATCAGCCCAGAACTACACGGCAGGACCTGGTCAATGACCTGAAGAGAGCTGGGACCACAGTCTCAAAGAAAACCATTAGTAACACACTACGCCGTCATGGATTCAATTCCTGCAGCGCACGCAAGGTCCCCATGCTCAAGCCAGCGCATGTCCAGGCCCGTCTGAAGTTTGCCAATGACCATCTGGATGATCCAGAGGAGGAATGGGAGAAGGTCATGTGGTCTGATGAGACAAAAATTGAGCTTTTTGGTCTAACCTCCACTCGCCGTGTTTGGAGGAAGAAGAAGGATGAGAACAACCCCAAGAACACCATCCCAACCGTGAAGCATGGAGGTGGAAACATCATTCTTTGGGGATGCTTTTTGCAAAGGGGACAGGACTACTGCACCGTATTGAGGGGAGGATGGATGGGGCCATGTATCGCGAGATCTTGGCCAACAACCTCCTTCCCTCAGTAAGAGCATTGAAGATGGGTCATGGCTGGGTCTTCCAGCATGACAACGACCCGAAACACACAGCCAGGGCAACTAAGGAGTGGCTCCGTAAGAAGCATCTCAAGGTCCTGGAGTGGCCTAGCCAGTCTCCAGACCTGAACACAATAGAACATCTTTGGAGGGAGCTGAAAGTCCGTATTGCCCAGCTACAGCCCCGAAACCTGAAGGATCTGGAGAAGGTCTGTATGGAGGAGTGGGCCAAAATCCCTGCTGCAGTGTGTGCAAACCTGGTCAAGACCTACAGGGAACGTCTTATCTCTGTAATTGCAAACAAAGGTTTCTGTACCAAATATTAAGTTCTGCTTTTCTGATGTATCAAATACTTATGTCATGCAATAAAATGCAAATTAATTACTTAAAAATCATACAATGTGATTTTCTGGATTTTTGTTTTAGATTCTGTCTCTCACAGTTGAAGTGTACCTATGATAAAAATTACAGACCTCTACATGCTTTGTAAGTAGGAAAACCTGCAAAATCGGCAGTGTATCAAATACTTGTTCTCCCCACTGTATGTGGCTATATGAGAAGTGTACAATGTGTATGATAAGGGCAACATGCAATGTATGTATTATGTTGAGTGAGTAATGTACTGTACAGTGCCTTTTTATATACATAACTACTGTGTGTCTAAGACAATTTTCCCCTTGGGGACATTAAAGTTCATCCTATCCTATCCTAAATTGATTTCTACACATGGCATTACTTTTATCCCATTGTTATCGTATTGCGGTGAACCTTGGGTTAATGTTAAAGGTTAATCCCTAAATACTTTTGACAAGAAACATTACATGATTGACCTAGAAACCTGGGGTCCTCTCATCTTGTTGTACCAAATGAGTAAAATGATTGCGGTAGTTCTGGTGGTATTTCATGGTGCTGTACCATCGTCACTGCCCTTGTGGCGAACTCTGGTGTCCACGTCATTTCTAAGAACGGAAACCAAATTTGACAAGCTTGTCATTGTTTCTGTGCCACTGCTTAGGAGATGTGCGGGTCGGGCCTGACAACCCTTCCTAAATCCCTTGACGAGGCGAAAATCCCTTTTAACGAACTGTTAGCTAGCGAACAGGATCGAGACATGAAGGTGTTAGGTGGCCTTTTACTAGGGGGCGTGTTGGTTTAGTCTCCACAACATCACGTTCGCTCTAAGGGGTTCAACCCTGTGCTCTGTGCCTGACAAAATAATTGGTGGGACTCTATACGAACCCCCAAAAAGCTTGGATTGGGATGTCTCTCATTCGCCGCCATCCTCATTCCTCCGCCATCATATCTCGCTCCTGACAATGTGAGAGATGATGAGAGAGAGCGATTATCCTCCATCTATATTTACAGGAGATTTTCTCTAGTCGCAATGCCAAAGCCCTTTTCATCCCCAAGCTAACAAAGACCTGTCGAGATCACTGATTCTTCATTCAGTGTCTACCCGATAACACCCATATGAAGAATAGACATCATCACTAGAGGATGACAAGAGGAACATTGATTACTCTGATCATTCCTATGAGATCCCTGCTGATTAGACATAATTGATTTCAGTTGACTTCTGATCCTCCTCTTCAGTTGACTTATTCTAGTCATTGTCTTTGAAAAACAAAGGATGTATTCCATAATCCCCTATGAAAACAGACATATTATTTGTGGAAACAAAACATATTATGACTTGGGAATAGAATGCTGCAATTTATATTTCTTTAAATAATACCATTTGAATTTGCA
Organism: Coregonus clupeaformis; assembly: GCF_020615455.1. Taxonomy (NCBI): domain Eukaryota; kingdom Metazoa; phylum Chordata; class Actinopteri; order Salmoniformes; family Salmonidae; genus Coregonus; species Coregonus clupeaformis. Next base: position 15,391,853 of record NC_059195.1, on the reverse strand, counting down.
AAGGCCCAAAAACACAAAAGTTCTCAGACCATTAGAATTTAAATGACTCATACACTACTGTAGTTCTACAAACTTATGATAAGCAAGCAGTTTTTCCCCCTGAAATTCGAGTCACAGCCAAGTCTATGAGTTGTGACTTCAATGGCAGCGATACAGTAACTTCTCTAGAATTTGGCAGTGCACCCTGAACCCGACCATCATGTCAGTATTTTGGCATGGTCTGACTATACAGAGGCTGTTATCAACAAGTCATTAACGTGTAACAAATGAGCATTTCACAATTGGGAGCAGGATAATGAATGTGCTGAGGACGCTAGAGCTAGTGCTAATAAATCAAGCTAGTGATTGTAAACACGCGGTGCTCTCCATCGCACGCACACACAACTCTTTATGAATTACCTGCCAGTGTTGCTTAAGGCGGCTGGCACAGCTAAAGTGCTAATGGCTAACCTTTGTGCTGGGTGATGTTTTTATTTGAATGTCTCAGGGGAAGTAAGGGAGAGGGAGAAAGAGCAGGAGAATATTTGGCCTCATAACTTTGAGAGAGAGAGAGAGAGAGAGAGAGAGAGAGAGAGAGAGAGAGAGAGAGAGAGAGAGAGAGAGAGAGAGTAAGAGAGAGAGAGAGAGAGAGAGAGAGAGTTTGGCCTAATAACCTTTCTGCTAGTTGTGATTAAGACAGACATTTGTGGTGGTGGGTTGGAAATGCAGCAGGTAATTTCCATGTAAAAGAATCCATGAGTACCAACGTGAATTTCATAGAAGCATGTGAAATTGGGTGTCAAATGAAATCTAAGAGTACATATATACATTTTTCAACCATTTTTAATCCTAAAATGTTGGAATAAGCATCGGCTTAGATTTTTTGTCAAACAGATGGAAAAGGTGTCTTGGAAAACATCTGCCAGACAAAGTCTCAAAAGGTATTAGAAATACATCAAAACATACAAATATTGAAGTAGAGAGCCCTGCCAACTAATATCAACACTTATATTTAGATTGGGGGTAAAAAATCTGCTTTCTTTAAGTTTAAGAAACATTGCCTTGTGCCATAAAAATCTGTTACCAAAAACCCACCTATCTTTGAGATATTTTCTAATTTCTCTCCCTCATGAGGAGGGAGGATAATGAAAGTTCACAGAAGTAAAAAGTAAAGGTAGACATATCAGTTAGTTATATATACATTTTGTTTATGAATTATTAAGTAGTTGTTTGGTCCGGTTCGGACCAGCTTTGATTTCAACGTCCACAGACGTCTGGACCGGCATTCATGATCTGTCTGGATTGGAAATGAGAAACAAATGTTGACAACGCTAACCCAGTGACACACACACACACACACACACACACACACACACAGTCTGCCATGGAGAGCGGTGATAAATTGGTTTATTTATCGCTCCGGCCTCTTTCGCCAATTAAACGGCTAATGTTTATTGAAACGGATGTGACCGCTTCAATTACCACTCCCGTCAAACAGACCTCATTACTCACCTATTTTATATACAAACTATTCATTTCCTCAAATTAAAATTCATCGCCATCTGGTGTGACTTAAACCCAGCCCTATCTCCGCCCCCAGCATGGTCTTCCACTGTCAACCCTTGCATACATACGTTTCCTCCACGCCCCAGAAAAAGAACGGATCCGCTTTCGGAAGCCAAGGAGGACCCATGAATCATATCCCCTTTGCTCTCTCACCAGCTCTTCTTCCAGACAACCAGCCTGGTGATCAGGATGGATCTGTTCCACAGTCTCTCTCTCTCTGTAGGCCTCATCAGTGGCTTTCTATCCTAGTTAATACACGAGCGCAGCTCTGTTAACCGACTCTGCTGTGTTCCCTCCATTACACACACTCTCTCTTCTCTTTCTCTCCTCTCTCTCTCTCTCTCTCTCTCTCTCTCCATTCTGTTCTCTCAGTTCTGTTCTGTTCTGTTGTGATGAATGGAGCGGAGGTTGAGGGGCGGGGGAAACACTAACAGACATCGCAATTAGGAGCATATGCAGGCTGCCGTTAGTTACACGCCTCTGCCTGCCTCTCTCTGCCTGTCAACAGGGACTGCGTTTTGGATACATTTATCATATACATGTTCCCGCCTCTGCCCCCTCCACTTGCTCATCTTTAGCTATTGACTTGTGCAAAATTTACAATGCAAAGAGTCACAGTCAACTAAGTGACAATGAGAATTATTTAACATTCACTGGCTGTGCACTCTGCAGGTGTTTTTGATGTTTCATATCAAGGTCAGATGTGTAAAGATTCAAATGTGTGTGTGTGCACGTGTTCGTGCATATGTTTTTGTGCGTGTATGTGTATGTGTGTGTACATGCATGTGTGTGCTGCAGAGAGTACAGTTTCCCCTATGTATTAGTCATCACAGGAACATCAGTCTTTCTGTTAACCTCTACATTGCAAGCGGTAATTACCAGGCACTCTCATCCACAGGTCACTGACGGTTGAGTAAGGGAGAAATGGCGCTATTTCTCTCTTTGATATATTGCTAAAATGCTGTCGTTATTTTGTTCTAGTTTCTCTTTTAGTGGCAGGACAATAACAAACACAGGGAAATTTCTCTTCAGTTTTGTGTTGTATATCTGTCCTGGCTGAAGGACTGCTAGCAGCTGCTGCTGCTATTGACATCCTCCAACTGAAGGACGGTCAGCATAGAACAACACAACTAACATGTACAACTGGATGTAGTGCAACTATTTTTCATATTAGTGAATTTTGCCCTAAAATGTTGAGAATTTCTTAACATTGATATCATCTGCAGGCAGGAGTAAAGATATGAGATAACTTCTAAGGATCAATTTTGGAATACTAAGGGTTAAAAGCCACCAGCACTTTCAATCCTCTCTTCTCTCTCTCCTCTCAGTCTTTCTCTTCACACGTTAACCAATTACTAACACCACGTAATGGAATATTCCTTTTTAATCCACACTTTGGCCATCTCAAGGGTCTGGGTGATAGCATTAGCTCCCCATCAGTAAGGATTTCCATGATTCAGTTACTATTGCATTATGGATACCGGCTGGTTCTGGCAATTAGATTTGCCTTTAAAACAGCTGTTCTATTAAGAGTTGACCGTGTGTGTTAGTGTGTGCGCATGTGTGCTTGTGCGTGCATGTATGCCTACATATGTGTGTGTTTGTGAGTGTGTGTCTGTGTCTGTGTGTGGTGGTTGGTCCAGGCCGATGGTTGTGGTAGTGGGGGCAACAGGAAATGGCATCTGCTGCCTGACAAGGATAGATTGCATGACTGATGTACATGGGGCCCATCAATGGTCAGTAGGGCTCCCTAGAGGTCGCCAGGGGTCAAATACCCACAAGACTTTCTCCCCAGCAGAGACTCTAGGAAGCCAATCAACATCAAAATACGACTGACTAACCTACAGGTAATTACTAATCAAATGTACCCCTATAACCTCTTTCTAGGAGACAAGAGGCCCCTTCCTTCTACCCTCTTCCTTCTCTCTCCCCCTCTCTCTCTCCATCTTCCCTCTCTCTATCTCCTCGCTCTTCTGTGTGTGAGTGTGTGCGTGTATTATTCTCAATGCCGAGGGGCGGGAAGAAAGCAAGTTGTCTCTGAATCGCGTCTCACAAGGTGTCCTTACACTCTCATGTCACGGTTTCTCTCAGGGTATCAGTGTAAAAATGAATATCCTATAATTTCTCTACTCTGCTCCCGGCACTCTTTCAATTACAACCTTCAAACTTTCAATTGAATTTATTAAAGAGTACTTTCCGCCATGTCTCTGTCTGGGAAATAGGTGTGAATTTATGGAAAGGTCAACATTTAATTAGAATGGATGAGTCCTGGGGAGAGCAGAGCAGAGCAGGCATCCAAATGACTGTCACTTCATAAAAGTTGTAGAGATATGTAGGCTGCTCTGGAGTAGCTGCTGGCAGGGCCTATCATTTTACATTAACAATAGGGTTATGGAGCACATTACATGCATTTTCATCGGGCTTCAGCAACTGATATGCTACACTGCATTTCCCTTATCCCTTATAAGCCCTGCAAGTGTTAGACCTAAAAAAACACGGTGTATAATAAAAAGCCAATAGATAGGACCACATAGGACCTAGTTTCAGCAGCTGTCCAATAAAAAGCCTTGATGACAGAATTATTTTCAACACAAGTGCAGCTGTGAATCTGAAGGGTAGATGAGAGCAATACGACACACACTCATTTAACACAGCTGATGTTGAGTGTTGTGTGTCTGAGTGTATGCATATGTACAGTGAGGGAAAAAAGTATTTGATCCCCTGCTGATTTTGTACGTTTGTCCACTGACAAAGACATGATCAGTCTATCATTTTAATGGTAGGTTTATTTGAACAGTGAGAGACAGAATAAATAAAAAAATCCTGAAAAATGCATGTCAAAAATGTTATTAATTGATTTGCATTTTAATGAGGGAAATAAGTATTTGACCCCTCTGCAAAACATGACTTAGTACTTGGTAGCAAAATCCTTGTTGGCAATCACAGAGGTCAGACGTTTCTTGTAGTTGGCCACCAGGTTTGCACACATCTCAGGAGGGATTTTGTTCCACTCCTCTTTGCAGATCTTCTCCAAGTCATTAAGGTTTCGAGGCTGACGTTTGGCAACTCGAACCTTCAGCTCCCTCCACATATTTTCTATGGGATTAAGGTCTGGAGACTGGCTAGGCCACTCCAGGTCCTTAATGTGCTTCTTCTTGAGCCACTCCTTTGTTGCCTTGGCCGTGTGTTTTGGGTCATTATCATGCTGGAATACCCATCCACGACCCATTTTCAATGCCCTGGCTGAGGGAAGGTTTGACGGTACATGGCCCCGTCCATCGTCCATCACAGTGAAGTTGTCCTGTCCCTTTAGCAGAAAAACACCCCCAAAGCATAATGTTTCCACCTCCATGTTTGACGGTGGGGATGGTGTTCTTGGGGTCATAGGCAGCATTCCTCCTCCTCCAAACACGGCGAGTTGTGTTGATGCCAAAGAGTTCGATTTTGGTCTCATCTGACCATAACACTTTCACCCAGTTCTCCTCTGAATCATTCAGATGTTCATTGGCAAACTTCAGACGGGCATTTATATGTGCTTTCTTGAGCAGGGGGACCTTGTGGGCGCTGCAGGATTTCAGTCCTTCACGGCGTAGTGTGTTACCAATTGTTTTCTTGGTGACTATGGTCCCAGCTGCCTTGAGATCATTGACAAGATCCTCCCGTGTAGTTCTGGGCTGATTCCTCACTGTTCTCATGATCATTGCAACTCCACGAGGTGAGATCTTGCATGGAGCCCCAGGCCGAGGGAGATTGACAGTTCTTTTGTGGTTCTTCCATTTGCGAATAATCGCACCAACTGTTGTCACCTTCTCACCAAGCTGCTTGGCAATGGTCTTGTAGCCCATTCCAGCCTTGTGTAGGTCTACAATCTTGTCCCTGACATCCTTGGAGAGCTCTTTGGTTTTGGCCATGGTGGAGAGTTTGGAATCTGATTGATTGATTGCTTCTGTGGACAGGTGCCTTTTATACAGGTAACAAGCTGAGATTAGGAGCACTCCCTTTAAGAGTGTGCTCCTAATCTCAGCTTGTTACCTGTATAAAAGACATCTGGAAGCCAGAAATCTTTCTGATTGAGAGGGGGTCAAATACTTATTTCCCTCATTAAAATGCAAATCAATTTATAAAATTTTTGACATGCGTTTTTCTGGATTTTTTTGTTGTTATTCTGTCTCTCACTGTTCAAATAAACCTACCATTAAAATGATAGACTGATAATTTATTTGTCAGTGGGCAAACGTACAAAATCAGCCTGTTTACACTCATGTGACACATGCATTCATTACTCTGTATGTGTTTATACAGTGCTGAATTGAAATTTGACCGCTTTTCATATCTCTGCATTGTATAATTTCCTATAATTATGTACCTCCCATCCATTTGTATTTGTGTATACACACAGATACAGTATATCTATGAGGAAACATTTCAGACCTCCCACTCTGATCATCAGTGGCTGTGCATATTCATCAATGTATAGATGTAGGATCTTAATTTGAGCCACTCTCTACAGCATGAAAATAATCCTGCAGAAACAGGAAATGTGAATTATTATGTGGATTATAATTAATGTAAATTTCTTAAGCGGTTGATAAATTTTTCGTAAGGGAAAATGTGTGTGTGTGTGTGTTTGTGTCTACCATAGCCCCCTCCCCCCTTTCCCGTTCTCCCTCAGGATAAAAAAAAGAAAGAGAGAACACTAGGGAGCACACTAACTCCAGAAATGAGAGAGATGTGGAGGGAGAAAGAATGAGAGAAATAGAACAATGGTAAGGAGAGTGACAATGAAAGAGAGAGAAAGAAAGAAAGAAAGAAAGAAAGAAAGAAAGAAAGAAAGAAAGAAAGAAAGAAAGAAAGAAAGAAAGAAAGAAAGAAAGAGAGAGACAGGACAGAGAAAGAAAGCAAGATAATAAGATAGAGTGTGTGTGATAAAGAGAATATTTGTGTCAGGCCTGATTTCATTACCAGGGCTTAATTAGGTCCACATGCTTTAAATGCTGCCTTAATTTGTCTAATCTCCACAGGCTACTGCATTTTGACATTTCCATTTTTTGTCATTTAGTAGAAGCTCTTATCCAGAGCGACTTACAGTAGTGAGTACATACATTTCCTCGTATTAGACCCCCGTGAGAGTCGAACCCACAACCCTGGCATTGCAAGCGCCATGCTCTACCAACTGAGCTACACGGGACCACAGGCAGAGTTAACATGACAACCTGAAACACTGAAACAGGCAGAGCTAACGTCACAACCTGAAACACTGAAACAGGCAGAGTTACCATTACAACCTGAAACACTGAAACAGGCAGAGTTACCATTACAACCTGAAACACTGAAACAAACAGAGATAACATCCCAACCTGAAACACTGAAACAGGCAGAGCTAACATGATAACCTAAAACACTGAAGCATTCATAGTTTCTATTACAACCTGAAAAACTGAAACAGGCAGAGTTACCGTTACAACCTGAAACACTGAAACAGGCAGTATAATCATTACAACCTGAAACAACCTGGTCCTCTGTAGCTGTTGGTAGAGCATAGTGTTTGCATCGCCAAACTACCATCACAGAGCTAACATCATAGTCAAGACAGGCAGAACTACCATCACAGAGCTAACATCATAATCTAAGACAGCAGAACTACAACAATGTCTGAAACAGGTAGAGCTAAACCATCACAGTGTATGTGTGTGAGTGTGTGTGTGTATGTGTGTGTGTGTGCACGCAGGTGTGTGTATTAGACATGACCCTTTGGTCCAGTTGCTATTGCAGTTATTATTGTTCCTCTCTCTCTACCTCCTTCTGTCTTTTCTTGGTCTGCGGCACTTCTGGTGAAAGCTTGACTTCCTGCTCTCACTAGCTCTCACTATCAAGCATTAATGCTCTTCTTCACAACATAGGAGATGGGGAGAGTAAGTATGCTTTAGAAATCTCTTCAACTGTGTTTGTGTGTGCATGCGTGCGTGTGTAAGCTTTGTAGATTCTATTCCATCAATTCCTTTGTGAAATAATATAAATAATCACCTCATTATTCATTGCTTCTAAATTTTACTGACACACTTTTTTTTCTTCCCCTCTATCCCATCTCTTTTACCCCAGGCAATCATGTGTGTGTGTGTGTGTGTGTGTGTGCGTGTGTGTGTGTGTGTGTGTGTGTGTGTGTGTGTGTGTGTGTGTGTGTGTGTGTGTATGTGAATGTGTGTGTGTGTGGGCTGCATCTACTTATTTAAGTGAGTGTAGGCAGTATGTTTGATCATCAGGTTTATAAGATCAAAATCTCCTTTTTCACCAGTACCATCAAAGGCCTGAAGAGAAGGCTTGTGCGCCGATCTACAGACACAGAGACACAGACATGGAGACACATTACTGCACTTCAAACAGGAGGGGGAAGCTCATGTAAGGCCCACAAACTAAATGAATTATCATTTGCTATTATTTTATTCATACCTACAGAAGCAGACAATTGATTGTGTCCATGATATGTCATTTTAATAAAAGTCAGGCAGTATTCAAGCCTTTTGAATATTGTGAGTCACAACAGAACTTTGAACAGCTGGTTTCTTGTATGGCAAGGTCATTCCAATGGCTATGCCTAATAAGAAGAATGTACACAAAACCATGTTTTGATTAAAAACAACACTTTAATTGACATACAGTAGACCTCTGAATCAGAGCATGAATGTGAAATGTTTGAGGTCACGTTTTTGTGTCTACTATGCTTGGCTTAGAAACCATTGGAAACTCTAGCTGGATCATGTGATTTGAGGAAGCGTGTGTAAGACATCATTGGACGCTCACACGCCTGGTTAACTTCATGCCTTATTTAACTAGTGAGTACTTCAACTCCATGCTTTTTTCTACTCTGTGTCTAAAGTGCTCTTGACATCATTGTCATGGGTTCTCTGTAAAGCTTGCCGGGCTAGAACAGTACGTAGAGACACATCGCTAATGCACTATTATTGTTGAAGCTTGTTGTTATTTGCAGTAGGAATGATATAGATAAGAGCTTTGTCCAAACAACGCAATCGTTGTCTTGTTGATAGTACGCCATTTGAATTGGAAATTAGTTGAATAGATAAGACAGATATGAAGGGAAGGGAAATGACTGGTAAAGATCTGCGGCCAGAAGCTAGATGTTGCCCAACCTTTAGAGAAAGATAGAGAGAGTGAGATGGAGAGAGAAACAGAGGAGGTAAAGATAAATATTGAAATCCAGCATATGTGTTCTTGTTCTCTATCTGACACTTTTACCTACAGTGGCACCCTAGCCTCTTGTGCTCTTTCACATCATAGCCCATAGATTTCCCACAAGCCCTCACCGGGACGACCTCTCGCCAACCGCAAAACTATCAGCCCAGGGACGCGACCAAGGGATGCGACCAAAGACCATGTGACTGTCACACTGTCTACTCCATCGGTCGCTCCCCGTTGGGGTACGGTCCCCTCGTATGGCACTCCAACGTGACTCTGCAGATTGTCTCTGTGTCACACACTGCTACTCCAGCCTACTGTGACGTCACAGTAAACATCCGGAGAGGATAGGAGAGGCGTGAAAGCATTAGTTAACCAGCGTCGTGATGCATCATTTGTAATTGTGTCGTGAGAGGCATCAGCCATTAGGGGTTGTGCTGTAAGGGGAGACACGGAGCTATCCTTGACATGCCCACAGACTAAATCTGTGGCGGTGCTAAATCTGTTTATCTCAGACCCCATGACAGCTCGTAAATAAGCCATGACACGACCAGACCATGTTATAGCACAACATCATACGGTACATAATGGAGCTATAGCATGTCGATGACAATCCACATTGGCTATGGCAGTTTTCTCTTTTTTCCCCCCTCTTCCTCCTCTTTTCCTATCCATCTACTCTGCATTGCATTCTCCCATTATCTTCTTCTTTTATCCTCTAACATTTCATTTTCTCATAAGCAGAAAACCTCCAGAATATGTACCTGTATGTTAGTGGATGTGTGTCTCCATGTATGACTGACTGCTAACCAGCCCTATGTGATTACCCCCCCAAATGGACTGTGTGTTGTTGTAGGCTGACATGTTGTCTGACAGGTTGTCAGAGAGGCAGCAGGTAATTAATCCATGCGTTGCATCAGTGTAACGTCCACGTTCACCCCCAACGCTGCTGCCATGCATAAATCAATGAACATTAGCATCACCAATGATTGTTAGCCCCATCCTGTATTCCACTCATTAATACAAATAAGAGCCGGGCCTGGATTTAAGGCTTTGATAGCAAATACCTTTTCTGTGTGTGAGTGTGTGTGTCTCAAGCAACCGACACATGAAGAATGGACATAGAAAAGAAGACAAAGATAGATCTTGATGAACATAAGCGTACATACTCCAGTCATAGATTGACATTGAACAGACACAGACAATGGTAGACATACAACAGACTTATGGGTGTGTCTCTCAGTTACAGTGCCTTCAGAAAGTATTCCATTTTTGTTGTCATAAAACCTGAATTGTTTTACTTTTCTCATTCATCTACACACACTACCCCATAATGAGAAAGTAAAAATGTGAAAAGAAGCAACATTTTTCAAAATGAAATACAGAATGTTCTAATTTACATAAGTATTCACACCCCTGAGTCAATACTTTGTAGAAGCACCTTTGGCAGCGATTACAGCTGTGAGTCTTTCTGGGTAAGTCTCTAAGAGCTTGCCACACCTGAATTGTGCAACATTTGTCCATTGTCTTTTCAAAATTCTTGCAACTCCATCAAATAGGTTGTTGATCATTGCTAGACAACCATTTTCAGGTCTTGCCGTAGATTTTCAAGTAGAGTTAAGTCAAAACCGTAACTCGGCCACTCAGGAACGTTCACTATCTTCTTGGTAAGCAACTCCAGCATAGATTTGGCCTTCTGTTTTAAGTTAATGTTCTGCTGAAAGGTGAATTTATCTCCCAGTGTCTGGTAGAAATCAGACTGAACCAGGTTTTCCTCTAGGATTTTGCCTGTGCTTAGCTCCATTCTGTTTCTTTTTTTATCCTGAAAAACTCCCCAGTCCATAAAAGGATGCAGCCACCACCAAGCTTGAAAATATGGAGAGTGGTACTCAGTAACGTGTTGTGTTGGATTTCCCCAAAACCTAACACTATGTATTCAGGACAAAAAGTGAATTGCTTTGCCACATTTTTTGCAGTATTACTTTAGTGCCTTGTTGCAAACAGGATGCATGTTTTAGAATATTTGTTTTCTGTACACGTTTCCTTCTTTTCACTCTGTCAATTAGGTTTGTATTTTGGAGTAACTACAATGTTGTTGATCCATCCTTAGTTTTCTCCTATCACAGGCGTTCAACTCTGTAACTGTTTTAAAGACACCATTGGCCTCATGGTGAAATCCCTGAGCGGTTTCCATCCTCTCCGGCAACTGAGTTAGGAAGGACACCTACGTCTTTGTATTGACTGGGTGTATTGATACACTATCCAAAGTGTCATTAATAACTTCACCATGTACAAAGGGATATTCAATGTCTGTTTTTTGTTTTTTTACCCATCCACCAATAGGTGCCCTTCTTTGTGAGGCATTGGAAAACCTACCTGGTCTCTGTGGTTGAATCTGTGTTTGAAATTCACTGCTCGACTGAGGGACAGAGATGTGGGGTACAGAGATGAGGTAGTCATTCAAAAATCATGTTAAACATTATTATAGCACACAGAGTGAGTCTGTGCAACTAATTATATGACTTGTTAAGAACATTTTTACTGCCATAATTACATAATAAATTAATTTGTTAACATTTTGAAAAATATTATTCCACTTGAACATTTGGGGGTATTGTGCGTAGGCCCATGACAAAACATCTAAATTTAATCAATTTTCAATTCAGGTTGTAACGCAACAAAATGTGGAAAAAGTCAAGGAGTGTGAATACTTTTTGAAGGCACTGTATACAGTTTAAGTCGATAGTTTACATACACTTAGGTTGGTCATTAAAACTCGTTTTTCAACCACTCCACAAATTTCTTGTTAACAAACTATAGTTTTGGCAAGTCGGTTAGGACATCTACTTTGTGCATGACACAAGTAATTTTTCCAACAATTGTTTACAGACAGATTATTTCACTTATAATTCATTGTATCACAATTCCAGTGGATCAGAAGTTTAAATACACTAATTTGACTGTGCCTATAAACAAGCTTGGGAAATTCCAGAAAATGATGTCATGGCTTTAGAAGCTTCTGATAGGCTAATTGACATCATTTGAGTCAATTGGAGATGTACCTGTGGATGTATTTCAAGGCCTACCTTCAAACTCAGTGCCTCTTTGCTTGACATCATGGGAAAATCAAAAGAAATCAGACAAGACCTCAGACAAATATTGTAGACCTCCATAAGTCTGGTTCATCCTTGGGAGCAATTTCCAAACGCCTGAAGGTACCACATTCCTCTGTACAAACAATAGTACGCAAGTATAAACACCATGGGATCACACAGCCGTCATACCGCTCAGGAAGGAGGCCCGAATTTAAAGGCAATGCTACCAAATACTAATTGAGTGTATGTAAACTTCTGACCCACTGGGAATGTGATGAAAGAAATAAAAGCTGAAATAAATCATTCTCTCTACTATTATTCTGACATTTCACATTCTTAAAATAAAGTGGTGATCCTAACTGACCTAAGACAGGGAATTTTTACTAGGATTAAATGTCAGGAATTGTGAAAAACTGAGTTTAAATGTATTTGGCTAAGGTGTATGTAAACTTCCGACTTCAACTGTACCAATCCCTCATAAGGTTTTCATCCCATTGATATTTATGTTTACTCTTCAGACTTTCAGGCATTCTAAATATGCTTTGGTGTCCTCAGTCCTCTTTCCATACATCATCATACGTCATTAATTAAACATTAGATAAGGCGGTATATGTGGATGTATGGGCTGGCTGGGTCCAATACCACAAATGTCAGAAAGATAATCTCATTATGCCACCATTAAATAGAGAAGGTCACCATGGAAACCTTTCATCTCCTGAATGGACAAATATATGAAAAATCGAAACGTTATTAAGTGACTCAAATTGAAGAACCCATGCAAACAAGCCCTTTTTTTTGTCCTTTCCACAGAGGCTTTATCGGATGTTTTCCATGATCTTCTCTATGTTCCTCCACAACACAGAGGCTGATGTGTCCTTTAGGGAGAAGAGGGGTTTGGGTTATTTTTACAATGAGCAACACTAACTAGACAGACGGACAGAAATGGATGTCAAGCATTCCCTAGGGAGACATAACTACAGGACTTGATTTGTTGTGTTTTACTAATGATATAAAGCCTCGCTGTAGGCTCTCAGGCAAGTCACAGGACGTTAACTCATAACTCAAATCGAAATAATACATATGTCAAATACACATTTTCTGATTTGTTGTGATCAAAATAAAATAAAATAAAATGTTATTTGTTACATGCTTGGTAAACAACAGGTGTATAGTAACTTGCTTACGGGTCCTTTTCCAACAATGCAAAGTTAAGGTAATTGAGCTTGGTGATGAGCATGGAGGGGACTATGGTGTTGAATGCTGAGCTGTAGTCAATGAACACCTATTCTTTCCTTTTGTCCAGGTGGGTGAGGGCAGTGTAGAGAGCAATAGAGATTGCGTCATCTGTGGATAAGTTGGGGCAGTATGCGAATTGGAGTGGCTCCAGAGTGTCTGGGATGATGGTGTTGATGTGAGCCATGACCAGTCTTTCAAAGCATTTCATGGCTATAGATGTGAGTGCTATAGGGCGATAGTCATTTAGGCACATTAACTTGGCGTACCTGGGCATGGGGACAATGGTGGTCTGCTTGAAACAAGTTGGTATTGCAGACCGGGTCAGAGATACACTATATAAAAAAGTATGTGGACACCCCTTCAAATTAGTTTATTCGTCTATTTCAGCCAGACCCGTTGCTGACAGGTGTATAAAATGGAGCACAAAGCCATTCAATCTCCATAGACAAACATTGGCAGTAGAATGGCCTTACTGAAGAGCTCAGTGACTTTCAACGTGGCACCATCATAGCACCTTTCCAACATGCCAGTTTGTCAAATTTCTGCCCTGCTTGAGCTTACCCAGGCAACTGTAAGTGCTGTTATTGGGAAGTGCAAATGTCTAGGAGCAACAATGGCTCAGCCACGAAGTGGTAACCACACAAGTTCACAGAATGGGACCGGCGAGCGCTGAAGCACATAGTGCATAAAAATCATCTGTCCTTGGTTGCAACACTCACTTCCGATTTCCAACCTGCCTCTGGATGCAACGTCAGCACAAGAACTGTTCGTCGGGAGCTTTATGAAATGGGTTTCCATGGCCGAGCAGCTGCACACAAGCCTAAAATCACCTTGCACAACGCCAAGCATCAGCTGGAGTGGTGTAAAGCTTGCCGCCATTGGACTCTGAAGCAGTGGAAAAGCGTTCTCTGGAGTGATGAATCACGCTTCACCATCTGGCAGTCTGACAGACAAATATGGGTTTGGCGGATGCCAGGAGAACGCTACCTGCCCCAATACATAGTGCCAACTGTAAAGTTTGGTGGAGGAGGAATAATGGTCTGGGGCTGTTTTTAATGTTTTGGGCTAGTCCCCTCAGTTCAAGTGAAGGGACATCTTAAAGCTACAGCATACAATGACATTCTAGATTATTCTGTGCTTTCAACTTTGTGGCAACAGTTTGGGGAAGGCCCTTTCCTGTTTCAGCATGGCATTGCCCTCATGCACAAAGCGAGGTCCATACAGAAATTGTTTGTTGAGTTCGGTGTGGAAGAACTTGACTGGCCTGCACAGAGCCCTGATCTCAACCCCATTGAACACTTTTGGGATGAATTGGAACGCCGACTGCGAGCCAGGCCTAATCGCCCAACATCAGTGGCCGACCTCACTAATGCTCTTGTGGCTGAATGGAAGCAATTCATCTCAGCAATGTTCCAACATCTACTGGAAAGCCTTTCAGAAGAGTGGAGGCTGTTATAACAGCAAAAGGGGAACCAACTCCATATTACTGCCCATGGTTTTGGAATGAGATGTTACCACTTGCCAGCTGGTCAACGCATGCTCTGTGTATGCGTCCTTGTATTCTGTCTGGCCTGCGGGCTTGTGAATGTTAACCTTTTTATTAAAGAACATACTCAGATCGGCTATGGAGAGCGAGATCACACAGTCGTCCAGAACAGCTGGTGCTCTCATGCATGGTTCAGTGTTGCTTGCCTCGAAGTGAGCATAGAAGGCATTTAGCTCATCTGGTAGGCTTGAGGTGCCGGGCAGCTCGTAGCTGGGTTTCCCTTTGTAATCCATGATAGTTTGCAAGCCCTGCCACATCCATCGAGCATCAGAGCCGGTGTAGTAGGATTTGATCTTGGTCCTGTATTGACGCTTTGCTTGTTTGATGGCTTGTTGGAGGTCATAGCGGGATTTTTTTATAAGCGTACGGATTAATGTCCCACTCCTTGAAAGCGGCAGCTCTAGCCTTTAGCTCAGTGCGGAGGTTGCCTGTAATCAATTACTTCTGGTTGGGGTATGTACGTACAGTCACTGTGGATACGACGTTGTCGATGCACTTATTACCGTTTTCTTCAATTACTAACATGCGTTGGTCAAAACTCTTCACACCGTCAGCGAAATAGAAGTGTATGTGGACCAAACTGTGAATCATTTTTCATTGCTTTCACTCAAAATGCATTCAATGACCATGGATTTCAGAGAATGTGACCTCTTTTCTCATTCATACTCCACCACCTGCAAAACTATATTTGCAGCACATTTTCAAATGCTAACACACTGTTTCCAAAACTGTTAAAAATACCTTCAAAATAGAATAATGTCAAATGTCGTGCATTTCTGCAGTAACCAGATTGAAACATATAGAACATATCAGCAGAATATTTAATCCTTCCAAACACAACTGATTGCAATTTCAGCTGAAAGCCTACCCAAGTGTCCTGTTTTTAGTCTCGTTACCAAACAGACAAAAGAGGAAGCCAGGTTGGTGGGGAAAGAAGAGTGGCAGGGAGAGGGAGAATGCGTGGAGGACAAAGGAGAGGAAGACCAAGAGCGGTGGACTCTGATGAGATAAGGGCCACAATTATTGACCATGTTGTAAACCATGGTCTCTCTTTGAGAGAGGCTGGTTTAAGGGTGCAATCAAATCTGCAGTATTCAACAGTTGCATCAATAGTACGAATTTTCCGGCAAAACAACAGGTGAGATGTGCATCCATCAATGATAATTGAACTACATATTACAGTACAATACAGTATGTTCATATTTTTACATGTACTGACATTGAAATATATTGATTGTTTTGTGTTTTTCAGTAGGATCCAAAGGTTGCCTCCCACAGGAGGGATTAGACAGAATATTATCAGATGCGCAGGAAATTGCCATTGTTGACATGGTAATTGCCAACAATGCAATAAAACTGCGGGTGTCACGATCGTTCATGAACGAGAAGGACCAAGGCGCAGCGTGATATGCATTAAAATTTATTAACGACTAAACACACGACAAAACAACAATCGAAACGTGAAGTCCAAGGTAGCATACAAACAACGTACCTTACACGGAACAAGATCCCACAACCCACTAGTGCCAACAGGCTACCTAAGTATTGCCCCCAATCAGAGACAACGAGCTACAGCTGCCTCTGATTGGGAACCACCCCGGCCAACATAGATCTGCACATGCTAGATCTAAAACATAGAAATCAACATAGCAACACACAACACGGAAAATACACACCCTGACTCAACAAATACAAGTCCTCAGAGTCTGGGCGTGACAGTACCCCCGGGTGGGCATTCCGCCTCGGAAGCGGATCCGGCTCCGGGTGTGACCACCACTTACTCTCCACCTCCCCGTTGCGCCCCTGGTCTGGTCTGGAACTCGGCGCGCTGCTTCCCCTCTCCTTCCTCCCACGAAATACCAAGCCCTGTCTGGACCCTGGTGTGGGAGACCCCGAACCTGGAGAGGGGCTGACGTCTGGGTCTGGACTGGAACCGCTGACTGGAGCTGGACACGACGACGGTGGATCGAACTGCTCTGGCTCTGGAGTGGAGCCGCTGACCGGAGCTGGATCAGGCACCGGTGGAGCGGACTGCTCTGGCTCCGGAGTGGAGCCGCTGACCGGAGCTGGACTGGACCCCGGTGGAGCGATTGCTCTGGCTCCGGAGTGGAGCAGCTGACCGGTACCGGTGGAACCAGGCACCGGTGGAACAGGCACGGGCCGTGCCGGACTGGACACACGCACCACTGGCTTGGTGCGGGGAGCAGGAACAGGCCGGTCCGGGCTGGTGACACGCACCACTTGATTGGTGCAAGGAGCGGGACTGGGTTCCTTCATAAACCCCCGCTCCTTCTGCTGCCTAACCAGCTCCTCTCGCCGTGCCTCTACACTTTCCTTCTGCTCCCTCTGAACCAATGACCCCCCCTAATCTGGTGGCCTCCTCTGCTAAACAGCTGAACCGCTCTATTGCGGCCTCCTGCTGCCTCGTCGTCCACGGCGTGAGCCCCCCCCTAACATTTTTTTGGGATTGTCTCTCCCCCGTGATCATGGCCTCCATCCCCCTTGCCAGACTCTCGCTCATCTCCTCCCAAGTCCATCCTCTCTCCTCGTCACACTGCTTGATCCAGGCTTGGTGGGATCTTCTGTCACGATAGTTCATGAACGAGAAGGACCAAGGCGCAGCGTGATATGCATTCATATTTATTAACGACTAAACACACGACAAAACAACAAACGAAATGTGAAGTCCAAGGTAGCATACAAACAACATACCTTACACGGAACAAGATCCCACAACCCACTAGTGCCAACAGGCTACCTAAGTATGGTCCCCAATCAGAGACAACGAGCTACAGCTGCCTCTGATTGGGAACCACCCCGGCCAACATAGATCTGCACATGCTAGATCTAAAACATAGAAATCAACATAGCAACACACAACACGGAAAATACACACCCTGACTCAACAAATACAAGTCCTCAGAGTCAGGGCGTGACAGCGGGAAATTCAGGACAGAGTGCAATATCACTTTTGGGAATGTGAATAAGGTCAGCAAAACCACAATTGCCAGAGTCCTAGAGAAACATAACATAAGGATGAAGCAGTTGTACACTGTACCCTTTGAGAGAAACGGTGAACGTGTGAAAGAACTCAGGTATCAATATGTCCAGGTAAGATGTCTGTTCAACAACCAAACAGGGTACATACACAGCTATGCATAATTTACTGTATTTTAGAGAGTAATGGAGATGGAAGCCAGGCAAACAGCACATACATTCATCTTAGTGGATGAAGCTGGATTGAACCTGGCAAAAACACACCGCAGGGGAAGAAATGTGATTGGACAGAAAGCAACCGTGGATGTCCCAGGCCAGAGAGGAGCTAACATCACAATGTGTGCAGCACTGTCCAATGATGGTTTGCTGTTACACAAACCACTCATTGGCCCCTACAATACAGAGAGGCTCATTTATTTTCTCGATGACCTGCATAATTGACTTGTGCCAGCGGAGGAGAGAGGGGCAAGAAACTCCCCTACCTTCGTTGTTGTGTGGGATAATGTGGCATTCCACCACTCTACTGAAGTCACAGACTGGTTTGCTGCACATCCCAGGATGTCAGTACTATTCCTGCCTCCGTACTCCCCCTTCCTAAACCCCATAGAGGAGTTTTTCTCTGCATGGAGGTGGAAGGTTTATGACCACCATCCACATGACCAGATGTCTTTACTGGATGCCATGAATGTGGGGTGTGGATACCCTTCTCCTGAAGACTGCCAGGGTTGGATAAGACATTCCAGAAGATACTTTCCAAGATGCATCGCCAGAGAAGAAATAAGATGTGATGTTGATGAGAACTTGTGGCCAAATGCAGGAGAGAGGGAGAACTAGAACCCTCACAGTACTGTACAGTATGAGTGATTATACTATACATCTTGTTGATGTTTTTTTGGGAATTTTAATTGGAATTTCAGGAATTAGTTTTTTGTTTCAATTTTTAATTTTTCACAAGTAAATGACTATATGCAAAGATATAGAAACAATAAAGGCTATTGAAGCAAATTGCTGCATTTCTGAATCATTCTTGTTAAATATACAGTTGAAGTCGACATTTATTCCTAGTAAAATTCCATGTCTTAGGTCAGTTAGGATCACCACTTTATTTTAAGAATGTGAAATGTCAGAATAATAGTAGAGAGAATGATTTATTTCAGCTTTTAATTCTTTCATCACATTCCCAGTGGGTCAGAACTTTACATACACTCAATTAGTATTTGGTAGCATTGCCTTTACATTTTTTTACTTGGGTCAAACGTTTCGGGTAGCCTTCCACAAGCTTCCCACAATAAGTTGGTGAATTTTGGGCCATTCCTCCTGACAGAGCTGGTGTAACTGAATCAGGTTTGTAGGCCTCTTTGCTTGCACACGTTTTTTCAGTTCTGCCCACACATTTTCTATAGGATTGAGGTCAGGGCTTTGTGATGGCCACTCCAATACCTTGACTTAGTTGTCCTAAAGCCATTTTGCCACAACTTTGGAAGTATGCTTGGGGTCATTGTCCATTTGGAAGACCCATTTGCGACCAAGTTTTAACTTCCTGACTGATGTCTTGAGATGTTGCTTCACTATATCCACATAATTTTCCTTCCTCATGATGCCATCTATTTTGTGAAGTGCACCAGTCCCTCCTGCAGCAAAGCACTCCCACAGCATGATGCTGCCACCCCCGTGATTCACGGTTGGGATGGTGTTCATCGGCTTGCAAGCAACCCCCTTTTTCCTCCATTCTTACCGATGGTCATTATGGCCAAACAGCTCTATTTTTATTTCATCAGACCAGAGGAAATCTCTCCAAAAAGTACAATCTTTGTCCCCATGTGCAGTTGCAAACCGTAGTCTGGCTTTTTTATGGCGGTTTTGGAGCAGTGGCTTCTTCCTTGCTGAGCAGCCTTTCAGGTTATGTCAATATGACTCATTTTACTGTGGATATAGATACTTTCCTACCTGTTTCCTCCAGCATCTTCACAAGGTCCTTTGCTGTTGTTTTGGGATTGATTTGCACTTTTCGCACGAAAGTACGTTAATCTCTAGGAGACAGAATACGTCTCCTTCCTGAGCGGTATGATGGCTGCGTGGTCCCATGGTGTTTATACTTGTGTACTATTGTTTGTACAGATGAACGTGGTACCTTCAGGCATTTGGAAATTGCTCCCAAGGATGAACCAGACTTGTGGAGGTCTACACATTTTTTTCTGAGGTCTTGGCTGATTTCTTTTGATTTTCCCATGATGTCAAGCAAAGAGGCACTGAGTTTGAAAGTATGCCTTGAAATACATCCACAGGTACACCTCCAATTGACTCAAATGATGTCAATTAGCCTATCAGAAGCTTCTAAAGTAATGACATCATTTTCTGGAATTTTCCAAGCTGTTTAAAGGCACAGTCAACTTAGGAATCACTGGAATTGTGATACAGTGAATTATCTGTCTGTAAACAATTGTTGGAAAAATTACTTGTGTCATGCACAAAGTAGATGTCCTAACCAACTTGCCAAAACTATAGTTTGTTAACAAGAAATTTGTGTAGTGGTTGAAAAACGAGTTTTAATGACTCCAACCTAAGTGTATGTAAACTTCCGACTTCAAATGTACTTTAGTACAGTCAATAAAGTGAAAAGGTGTTATTCTTATTCTATAATGAAATACTGATTTATGTAAAAAAACATTCAAACTTCAAAGAGAAAAGTTAATCATTTATGTAATGCTCCCTGTTGTTAGTGTTTTTTAGGTCAGTGTGTTATGAGTGACAATGTATGCTTTCTGAGTGAGAATTGTTGCCAGTGTTATGGTCGAACAAGCTTATTTTGAGACACGTATGAAGTGTTTTGGTGGTTTGAGTGAGTTTTGGAGGTGAGATTAACTGTCCTGTAGATTAGCATCTTCTTCGTCGGACCACTTCCGTATTGCGCGTGTCACTGGTGAGCGAGTTGTTGATTGTACAAGGTGTGTGTGTGTGTGTGTGTGTGTGTGTGTGTGTGTGTGTGTGTGTGTGTGTGTGTGTGTGTGTGTGTGTGTGTGTGTGGTGTGTGTGCTCGTGTGTGTGTGTGTGTGTGTGGTGTGTGTGTGTGTGTGTGACACACATATGTGTGCATGTGTGTGTGTGTGTTTGTGTGTGTGGGCCAAGAGCGTTAGTGGCACTATATATTACTCATGTTCATAGATTCTGTATTGTACTATCCTCGTCTTTTAATTAAATGCGTCAAGGCTATTTTCAATAGATCGTTTCATAACATGGATTTCATGTAAATGGGATCAAGTTGAATAGATGTGGAGTGAGAGTAGTTTAAAAGTCCTTGCCTTTCACTGCTCTTTATTTGATTGGAGCTCAGGATACATGACAAATTAAAAGAGAAACTGAATATGAATGTAATCAATAACAGCCAGTACATGTTTGTGTGAGAAGTTCATCATGCAAACAAGCCTGACACAGTGGTTTCACACACACACACACACACACACACACACACACACACAGACAGACAGACAGACACACACACACACAAACACGCACAAACACACACACAGACACACGCAAGCACACATTCTCACATTGATTTACAATCTGAAATACTCTCTCACACGTGTACACCCACAAACACCCACAATTGTACTGCAACAGCCTGAGCAGAGACATACAGTGTAACCACCCCAGGTATCAATCTCCATAGAAAACAATTACTCCATAGAAAACACAATCTGTGTACAGCACACACAATGACACATTTTAGTGATCCAATTGACATTTTAGTCATTTAGCAGACGCTCTTATCCAGAGCGACTTACAATTAGTGAGTGCATACACTTTTCATTCTGGCCCCCCGTGGGAAACGAACCCACAATCCTTGCGTTGCAAGCGACATGCTCTACCAACTGAGCTACAGGAGGGCCTACTTCAGAGCCGGTGAGCCACAATGCCAGACCAAAATCTGTTTGTACTTTCCCAAAATTGCCAAATGATCATTGCCCTTGTTTGGGATAATTGTGAGGCCCAAATTGTACCCTTAAAACTGAACTCAAATTATTTTCCAACAAACGATCTAGAGAACTACACCCTTTTGTCTTTGTTAGAGTAAAAATGGAGGTGTGGGTTGATCCATTTTGTGATTGTCATTCCGTTCTTTTCTCCTCTACTCTCTCAGAGAGCGAGTCCTCAGGGGTTGCATTGACCTTGAGACACTTTGGGGAGTAGACTACAGTACAGTTTGTCTGTCACCTTCAAACACAACTTACCCTCCCCTCACTGCTCTACCTCCCTCTGCAGATTGATGTGGCTAGCCTCTCCGCCTCTCTGCCCTCAGCTCTCTTTGCAGTATGTTCCCGTAGGGAGCTAGTAATTAGCCAGGGACTTGTTAGCGCTAGGTGGGCTAACTTCTTTGTGATCAGCATGTGAGGGTCTACAGGCCACAGTGCATCTAACATCCATCATAATCATAGTAACACAGTTATGGAGTACACATACACACACACACGCATTAATGTATGCACACACGTACGCATGCACGCAGCACAAATACACATGCACGCAGGCAGACAACACACACACATACACACACACAGTGAAGACACACATACAGTATATTCACACAGGAATGCACACTCGTATGCATGCATTTACTTACACCCACACAAGCACCCACAGACAAGTACAAATACATATTCATGAAGACCCATAGCAATAGTGCACACGTAAGTCATCTATACATGTATTTACCAGGGCCGGCATTATGGGTGGGCTCTAGGGGCCTTGCCCACCCTACCATACCTCCTTCCCGTCCAAATGAAATATTGAAATATTGATAATTTATTTGAACGAGATGCGCGCCAACAGAAATACGCATCAATCTCAGATAAGGCATCCGAGCGAGCGAAACTACGCCCCTCTCTCTCTCCGTATGTGTAGACCATGTATTTCTGGCCAGACATCATCACATATATGGGCTACATATAGTAAGACAGAGGGGTGCTGTTTCGCTCGCTAGTTTCACAGAGAGGAAGAGGCGAAGCGAGAGGGCTCACTCTCGCTAAAGTCGGTGCTGAATAAGCCCAATGCGTTTCTATGTGCATAATTTGCAGACTTAAGCTTGTCGCCTGCATTCCCACCTTTGGGACAATGAGTCGCATTGTTAGGGTGGAGACATTAGTATTTTGTCATTATATACAGATCTCTGGTTTCAGCCACTTGCGAATTAGAAAGGACATTTGGCAGGTGCACAGTGCACTGTTCGGATGCTGGCTTCCTCTAACGTACATTTATGTTTTGTTTTCCTGTCTAAATAAAATCATTCAAAATACTTTAGCAGAGAGCTTGACTTAGCCACAGAGGATCATTAGCTTCTTTTTTAAAAGTAGCTGTGGATTGTTTCAAATCACAAGTGCATAGGCCTATGCCTATTTGGGAAGCCAGCAATTTGGGCAGCGCATAAGGCACTAGGCCTACCTGATTATTGAGTTGCGGATGTCAGTGAAAAGCATCTAAAATGTGTGAAGATAATGTTTTCAGTATAATTTAAAATGTTGAGACAAGAATGTTGAGTGGTGTGTGGCGAAGATTTGGCCGTCTCTCTCCAGAATGTGCTCCGTTGTCTCCTGCCAATTCTTGCACATTTATTGTTTCATTGTGTGAATTGTTTGCCCTTTGATTGTTTATTTTAATCAATTCCCCATTACATATGTAACCAGTAGGCCTAGCAAATATACCGTTAATCCCCATCATTTGGTGACATTAATTTATTTTAATGCATTCATTACAGTTACTTACAATTCTCATTCTCGGAGTGGAAACGTTGTTTGCAGAGTTCACAACATGCTACACTTGTGAGAAACAGGTTTTGGTTTATTTCCTAACCTTAATTTAGTAGTTGTGTACATTTTTTTTTATTGTCTTTTGTTTTGGAGTGCTCCATGTGAGCAATGAGCATGTGTGTGGTTTCTCTGTCCTGATAATGTTGAGGCAGCGTGCGTGCCTGAGCATGCCAACCTCCAGAGTTGATACAATGTTGCACTTCACTAGAAATAGCTCAAGTTAAGACAGATAGAAACGGAGGCAGACAGGTGGAGTAGAGAGATTAATGCAATTGAAAGAACCTGCATTTTCATCAGGATATTTTCTACTGTTTTTATTTGTCGACTTTAGGCCTATGTATTTCACTTAGTTAATGATAGAAGTTACAGGCCTACTGCTGCATTGGCCTATAGGGTATATCTGAGTTCCATGCGCTCATTTCTTTAGCCGCCATTTGATCACGGTGTATCAATGTGTCCAAATGGCAAAGGCTGGTGCTCTTGCATTAGATTAATTTTAATTTTGAGATTTGTATCATTTTAATTAAGATTTTAATGATTACAACGTGACAATAATTTTGAGAAACGAAAACGTTATTATTGAAATTAAACTGTTCCACAAAAATTTGCACGATCAATACAGCATTTGTTTCCCTCTTCCTGAACATGTTATGAATTCACTGAGAAGCCTGTCGGATGGGCATCTGTTCACAAAATGTCTAGGTTTAAACCAGAAATATATTTTTCCATGAAGATCAATTGTGTGACTTGCTTCAGCTGTTTAAAACCCCCTAGAGTCTATTGACTCGCCGGTTTGTCAATCTAAGTAGCATAATAAAATAAACCCCATCCAAATCCGTCAGTTGAAGCTAGACACATAGCCACGGGAAGTAGTTTGGGGGTGCTGCAATTTTTTTGTTTGGGGGGGGATGCAGAAGTAAAAAATTGCCCCAATGAAGATGTCCACCACAGTCCGCTAATACAGGACTAGTAAAGGCCTAGTAAATGCCCAGTGCACTACTTTTGTGAAATTTCTTTAACTAAATGTATTTGAGTGTTTACCAGCATTTATAACTTGAGTCTGATAATTATCTGTACAAAACAGTTAATCTGATAATACTTGTGTAATATAAAAACACTTACTTGATACATGTTTTCCAGTTTCTTGAAATACTTTGCAAATGTAACTTATTTCTATGTGAAAACTGAAATGGTCTATTCATTCCTTTTTCATTTTAGTAGATGCTCTTATCCATAGCAACTTACAGTAGTGAGTCCATACATTTTCATACTGGTCCCCCGTGGGAATCTAACCCACAACCCTAGCATTGCAAGCACCATGCTCTACCAACTGAGCCACATCATCACATCACATCATCACAAACCACTTGATGTCTCAATGGACTCAATTACTATATTGTGCATTGTTTTTCTTCATGGTGATGGAAAGTCTACAGGTACACACCTAGATCACCAGACTATGTACAGTACAGTAATGTACATTTACATTAAGTGGTTTGTAAGGATGGTAAATTAATTCTGCACAAAAAGTGGTTGTTTTACATTTTATTTGATCAAGAAAAATATTTTATTTGATGTGGATGTTTAGTGTCTTTTCCCATAACGTTGCACCTTTTGACGTAATTGTTTGAGGACATGGTTTTGTTCTTTCTGGATTAAATTAGAATGACAATTGTAGAGAAAGGGACAGGGCAACTATTGAATCCTGCAAGATACTGTTCTTTATTATAAAACTACCTTTTTCTTGCCAAAGCATAGATGCTGAAAAACTATTTTTGCCCATGCTACAAATACCGCTAATACTAGTTAAGTCGAAGTGCACTACTTTTGTGAAGAAAATTACTTTTTACATTTGAATTATTCTGATTGTTCTGATTTTACATGTCAATCCAGAGCATCTCAAACATGCTCAATGGGTGACATGTCGGGTGAGTATGCAACTGGGACATTTTCAGATTCCAGGAATTGTGTACAGATCCTTGCGACATGGATCATTGCAGTGTCATGCTAAAACATGAGGTGATGGCGGCAGATGAATGGCACGACAATGGGCCTCAGGATCTCTTCACGGTATATCTGTGCATTCAAATTGCCTACGATAAAATGCAATTGTGTTTGTTGTCCGTAGCTTATGCCTGCCCATACCATAACCCCACTGCCACCATGGGGCACAATGTGTTCACAATGTTAACATCAGCAAACCACTCCCCCACACGACACCATACACACACTGTCTGCCATCTGCCTGGTACAGTTGAAACCAGGATTCATACGTGAAGAGCACACTTCTCCAGCATGTCAGTGGCCACCGAAGGTGAGCATTTGCCCACAGAACTGCAGTCAGGTCAAGACCCTGTTGTGGACGATGAGCATGCAAATGAGATTCCCTGAGATGGTTTCTGACAGTTTGTGTAGAAATTCTTCGGTTGTACAAAACCACAGTTTTTGCAAACCCACAGTTTCATCAGCTGTCCGGGTGGCTGGTCTCAGATGATCCCGCATGTGAAGAAGCCGGACGTGGAGGTCCTGGGCTGACGTGGTTACACGTGATCTGCGGTTTTGAGGCCGGTTGGAGACTGACAAATTCTCTAAAACAAAAAATGGTAGAGAAATTAACATTCAATTCTCTGGCAACAGCTCTCGTTGATATTCCTGCAGTCAGCATGCCAATTGCACGCTCTCTCAAAACTTGAGACATCTGTAGTATTGTGTTGTGTAACAAAATTGCACATTTTAGAGTGGCATTTTATTGTCCGCAGCACAAGGTGTACCTGTGTAATGATCATGCTGTTTAATCAGCTTCTTGATATGCTGCATCTGTCAGGTGGATGGATCATCTTGGCAAAGGAGAAATGCTCACTAACAGGGATGTCAACAAATTTGTGCACAAAATCTCTGGGATCTTTTATTCAGTAAACATCACAGAAGACTGAAATATAACAAAACTGTTTGTCATAGAAACACCGGATGTTTAGAAATATTGTTTATTAATTATGAAATTACAAAAAATATTAATAACATTCCACCCATGAGGCCACTAGGTAATTTGACTGCAGGAAAGGGCTACAAGTATTTGTATGTTACTGAAAAAAGCATCAGTCAAGGCCTAACACAATGTTACATAATTAGCATAGGTTGTGTTCCTCAGAGCTTTGACTGATTTAAAGCTGGGGTGGTTCTCCCTCAGTAGATCTCTGTGGTACTTTAGGGCAGTGTTTGAGCAATGGCAGAGTGACTGTACACCCAGGAACAGATGGTTTCACAGGAGTTCTGCTCAACGACTGGTCGTTCTTAACAAATCTGCGTCCCAAATGGCACTCTATTCTCTTTGTAGTGCACTAGTATAAAGGGGATAGGGTTGCCATTTGACCAGAGCCCAAAAGTAGGGAATCGGGTGCCATTTGGGACGTTTCCAATATCTGGCCACTCATGTGAGCCTGACGTATTTTACGGGCTAATTACCAGAGCGAAACGAGAGAGACAGATCTAAATTAAGCATTGGTTATGAAACAGAGGAAGTAGGGAGTGGGGGCTCGCTCCTTCAGTCAGTGGTGGTGTATGTACATACTTTTGGTTTGTACTAAATCATATCGAGTTAATGAGTTTGATGGCGGTGGATGTGGATGGATAGGAGGTTGGTTGCTCAACCTTGTTTGTTTATGTTGCTGCATTTCTTTCCTTTATAGTTCCAAAATGAAAATAAAAATGTCAAATGAAGAAAAGAAAGTAAATGGCTGCTTAGAATGCGTCAGCTGTTCTGTGTCAAACACGATAGCACGGTTTTGAATGAGAGTGACAGCAAGTCTTGTGGCACTTTCAAAAAGTGGAACTATTCTTAAGCTATACAGGGAAACTAGCACATACACAATACCTTGTAATGCTGTTGCAATCAGTACTCTGTGGAAGTTTTGTGTTACCATAGCAGAACACAGAGCCAAGGGAGTCTTTATCTGAAGCTGTTGAATCTTCATAACACATATGGTCAACTGTCTGGTCAGCGGCAGAAGTGAATGAACATACATTTCCTTTTGATTGATTGAGAACATAGACCATTGGACTTGATAACATCAGACAACGTTCATATACTTGCTATCTCTGGATAGCTCAATTAGATAATTCCTCTGATGACACAATGGTAGCAATACATGGTTATAACATCTACAGCAGAGACAGGAATGCCAATGGGGGAGGTGTTGCTGTATATATTCAAAGTCATACAATACAATACATGACCAAAAGTATGTGGACACCTGCTCGTCGAACATCTCAAGTTCTTCCACACCGATCTTGCCTAGCCCGAACCATGAAAAACAGCCCTAGACCATTATTCCTCCTCCTCCAAAGTTTACAGTTGGCACTATGCATTGGGGCAGATAGCGTTCTCCTGGCATCCGCTAAACCCAGTTTGTTCGTCGGACTGCCAGAGAACGCGTTTCGACTGCTCCAGAGCTTGTGTGTTGCTGCTCGGCCATGGAAACCCATTTCATGAAGCTCCCGACGAACAGTTATTGTGCTGACGTTGCATCCAGAGGCTGTTTGGACAAACAATTTTTACGCGCTACGTGCTTCAGCACTCGGCGGTTCCATTCTGTGAGCTTGTGTGGCCTACCACTTCGTGGCTGAGCCATTGTTGCTCTTCCACTTCACAATAACAGCACTTACAGTTGACCGGGGCAGCTCTAGCAGGGCAGAAATTTGACGAACTGACTTGTTGGAAAGGTTGCATCCTGTGACGGTGCCATGTTGAAAGTAATTGAGCTCTTCAGGAAGGCCATTCTACTGCCAACGTTTGTCTATGGAGATTGCATGGCAGTGTGCTCGATTTTATACACCTGTCAGCAACGGATGTGGCTGAAATAGCCGAATAAACTAATTTGAAGGGGTGTCCCATACTTTTGTATACATAGTGTATGTAATGGGGATTTGTTAAAAAATATACAACCAAAGGACAAGCAATTCACACAATGAATGAACAAGAATTGGCGGGAGACAGCTGAGTGCATTCTGGAGAGCTGAGTGCATGTATTCTGGAGAGAGACGTGCCATATCTTCGCCACACACCCCTCCCCTTCTTCTTGTTGCAACATTTTTAATTATACTCAAGACAAATTATCTTCACACATATTTTAGATGCTTTTCGCTGACAGCCACAAAACTCAATCAGCTGGGCCTATTGCCACACTGTGCACTGTGCAATCACTAACTTTCCTTTCCAATTCGCAAGAGGCTGAAACCAGGGATCTGTATATAATGACAAAATTGCTCATCTCCGCCATAACAATGGGAGTCGTTGTCCCAAAGGCAGGACGGAAGGCTACAAGCTTAGGTCTGCATAATATGCCCATAAAAACGCATTAGGCATATTCTGGACAGATTTTGGCGAGAGTGACTTTGCCTCTTCCTCTCTTCTGAAACTAGTGAGCGAGCGAAACACCGTAGAAAGCATCTGATTGAGCCAAACAGTGCCCCTCTGTCTTCCTATATGTAGCACATGTATCTGATCCTGTCTGGCCAGAAATAGAATGACATGCCATACTCTTTTTGTCCAGACAGTATCAGATACATGATCTACACATACTGAGATAGAGGGGTGCTGTTTTGCTCGATCAGAAGCTTTATCTGAGATTGATGCGTCTTTCTGTCGGCACGCGTCTCGGTCAAAGAAATTATCAATATTTCAATATTTTATTTGGACGGGCAAGGAGGTACGGTAGGGCAGGACAGGCCCCCTGAGGCCTGCCCATAACGCCTGTTCCTAACATATTACCTCTTACCAGATTATATCAACACACTTTCTACTTCTCTGTGATAGTATGGTGAACACTCTGGGGTGAAATGGTAACCGTAATACCTTTGGTTGGTGAAACAGTGGAGGAGGTATCCTCTCACAACATTTAATGTTTTGGTCTTCATACCCACCATTCATTGAATGAACATGTTTAACAAAGTGTTGAATCTTCTCTCATGAATGTAGCAAAGATTATCCAACTACTGCCTATAAGTATGAGTGAACTCTCAAATCATCTATAAATGATTTACCCACATTTATAACTGCTAAAATGATACAGTGCATTCGGAAAGTATTCAGACCCTTGACTTTTTCCACATTTTGTTACATTACAGCCTTATTCTAAAATTGATTAAATCGTTTTTTCCCCTCATAATCTACACACAATACCCCATAGTGACAAAGAAAAAACAGGTTTGTTATTTTTTTGCAAATGTATAATAAAAAAAAAATGGAAATATTACATTTACAAAAGTATTCAGACCCTTTACTCAGTACTTTGTTGAAGCACCTTTGGCAGCGATTACAGCCTTGAGTCTTCTTGGGTATGACGCTACAAGCTTGGCACACCTGTATTTGGGGAATTTCTCCCATTGTTCTCTGCAGATCCTCTCAAGCTCTGTCAGGTTGGACGAGGAGCGTCGCTGCACAGCTATTTTCATGTCTCTCCAGAGATCTTCGATCGAGTTCAAGTCCGGGCTCTGGCTGGGCCACTCAAGGACATTCTGAGACATGTCCCGAAGCCACTCCTGCGTTGTCTTGGCTGTGTGCTTAGGGTCATTGTCCTGTTGGAAGGTGAACTTTCGCCCCAGTCTGAGGTCTTGAGCACTCTGGAGCAGGTTTTCATCAAGGATCTCTCTGTACTTTGCTCTGTTCATCTTTCCCTCAATCCTGACTAGTCTCCCAGTCCCTGCTGCTGAAAAACATCCCCACAGCATGATGCTGCCACCACCATGCTTCACCGTAGGGATGGTGCCAGGTTTCCTCCAGACGTGATGCTTGGCATTCAGACCAAAGAGTTCAATCTTGGTTTCATCAGACCAGAGAATTTTGTTTCTCATGGTCTGAGAGTCCTTTAGGTGCCTTTTGGCAAACTAAAAGCGGGCTGTCATGTGCCTTTTACTGAGGAGTGGCTTCCGTCTGGCCACCCTACCATAAAGGCCTGAATGGTGGAGTGCTGCAGAGGTGGTTGTCCTTCTGGAAGTTTCTCACATCTCCACAGAGGAACTCTGGAGCTCTGTCAGAGTGACCATCGGGTTCTGGGTCATCTCCCTGACCAAGGCCCTTCTCCCCCGATTGCTCAGTTTGGCCGGGCGGCCAGCTCCAGGAAGTCTTGGTGGTTTCATACTTCTTCCATTTAAGAATGATGGAGGCCACTGTGTTCTTGGGGACCTTCAATGCTGCAGACATTTTTTGATACCCTTCCCCAGATCTGTGCCTCGACACAATCCTGTCTCGGAGCTCTACGGACAATTCCTTTGGCCTCATGGCTTGATTTTTGCTCTGACATGCACTGTCAACTGTGGGACCTTATATACACTGCTCAAAAAAATAAAGGGAACACTAAAATAACACATCCTAGATCTGAATGAATGAAATAATCTTATTAACTACTTTTTTCTTTACATAGTTGAATGTGCTGACAACAAAATCACACAAAAATTATCAATGGAAATCAAATGTATCAACCCATGGAGGTCTGGATTTGGAGTCACCCTCAAAATTAAAGTGGAAAACCACACTACAGGCTGATCCAACTTTGATGTAATGTCCTTAAAACAAGTCAAAATGAGACTCAGTAGTGTGTGTGGCCTCCACGTGCCTGTATGACCTCCTTACAACGCCTGGGCATGCTCCTGATGAGGTGGCGGATGGTCTCCTGAGGGATGTCCTTCCAGACCTGGACTAAAGCATCCGCCAACTCCTGGACAGTCTGTGGTGCAACGCAGCTAGAGAACTGGCCTGTCTCCTGGTAGCGCCTCCATGCTCTGGACACTACGCTGACAGACACAGCAAACCTTCTTGCCACAGCTCGCATTGATGTGCCATCCTGGATGAGCTGCACTACCTGAGCCACTTGTGTGGGTTGTAGACTCCGTCTCATGCTACCACTAGAGTGAAAGCACCGCCAGCATTCAAAAGTGACCAAAACATCAGCCAGGAAGCATAGGAACTGAGAAGTGGTCTGTCGTCACCACCTGCAAAACCAGTCCTTTATTGGGGGTGTCTTGCTAATTGCCTATAATTTCCACCTGTTGTCTATTCCATTTGCACAACAGCATGTGACATTTATTGTCAATCAGTGTTACTTCCTAAGTGGACAGTTTGATTTCACAGAAGTGTGATTGACTTGGAGTTACATTGTGTTGTTTAAGTGTTCCCTTTCTTTTTTTGAGCAGTGTAGACAGGTGTGTGCCTTTCCAAATCAATTGAACTTACCACAGGTGGACTCCAATCAAGTTGTAAAAACATCTCAAGAATGATCAATGGAAACAGGATGCACCTGAGCTCAATTTCAAGTCTCATACCAAAGGGTCTGAATACTTATGTCAATATGGTATTTCTGTTTTTCATTTGTAAGAAATGTGCAAAAATGTATAAAAACCTGTTTTCGCTTTGTCATTAACTGACCATTAACAAATGTGTTATCAACATTTATAACTACTGAAAAGATACCTATAAAGACATAGGAAATATTTTGTCCATTTATTAATGAGTTAAAAATATTTATAACAGCTTGTTAAACATTTTCCCAACCTGGAGTCTGAGACCTTAAGCCAATTTATCGTTACTCATTGTGTATTTATTATTACTTTTATCATTACGTTTTTTAATTGTATGTTATTTACCTATTTTCGTTCTCTCTGCATTTTTGGGATGGGACCTTTAGTAAGCATTCACTTTTAGTCTAGACCTGTTGTTTACGAAGCATGTGACAAATTAAATGTGATTAGATTTATGGGAATCATTATCATGATTTCTACAATTTAGGCTTAGCTAGTTATGTTAACCACTGCTAGCTAATTATAATAATAATACCTAATGCAAGTGCTTGACATTACTTGCTAACACTGATAGCTACCACAAATGAAAGGGGTTAGCTAGTTATCACATTGTTTGCTAATAAACTAGCTAGTTAGCTAGCTAGTAAGTTTGTCATAAAATTGGAACCATTCACGTTAGTGTGCTGACAAAGGATGCTAGCTAGCTAGCTAACTTACCAGCTACCTAGCTAGAGAATGTACCTGAGTTTGCTAAGGTTAGATAACTAGCTAGATAGCATGCTAATCCCCAAAAAGCTAAACAAATTGCATGGAAACTCCGTCATATTAGCTAGCTAACTGGCAACAAATGTATCTACTTAGCTAGTTATTTAGCTAGCTATCTAGCTATATAGTGCCAAAGATTATCTTGTGCTAAATCGTCTAGCAAAATTTAGGTTTTACCTTATGCTATCTAGCTATAAGAACCCATCCGGATACTTCCGTCACAGTCCAAATCACATCTCTAAACAGCCTTAGGGGCCTGTGAGGGCGGAACAGTCATCAATAGGATTCCTTGCTAAAATGATACAGTGCATTCAGAAAGTATTCAGACCCCTTGACTTTTTCCACATTTTGTTACATTACAGCCTTATTCTAAAATTGATTAAATCAATCTACACACAATACCCCACAATGACAAAATGAAAACAGGTAAGAGTGTCCATGATTGAGTCTTTGAATGAAGAGATGTCTATAATATGAGCTGGTCAGTATGTGTAGGTAATCCTTTCTAACACAGCTTTTTTGAAAGATATCATGTAGTAGAACTGCATAGGTGTTGCTCATCACTTTCTGGAGGAAATTAGAGTATGATAGCTAAGGAGATTGAGAAAATTCTGCTGTTTGATTGTAAATATACAGACGGAGTCGAAAAGAGAACACACAGAAGGCTGTTGTATAAAACACCTGTCTCCGGATTACATCTTCAAACTAAGGGCAACCATGGCATCTGTGACAGAGAGGGAGAAGTGTCCATCCATGTACAGTTGAAGTTGGAAGCTTACATACACTTAGGTTGGAGTCATTAAAACTCGTTTTTCAACCACTCCACACATTTCTTGTTAACAAACTATAGTTTTGGCAAGTCGGTTAGGGTATCTACTTTGTGCATGACACAAGTAATTTTTCCAACAATTGTTTACAGACAGATTATTTCACTTATTATTCACTGTATCACAATTCCAGTGGATCAGAAGTTTACATACACTAAGTTGACTGTGTCTTTAAACAGCTTGGAAAATTCCAGAAAATGATGTAATTGCTTTAGAAGCTTCTGATAGGCTAATTGACATCATTTGAGTCAATTGGAGGTGTACCTGTGGATGTATTTCAAGACCTACCTTCAAACTCAGTGCCTCTTTGCTAGGATTACATTTTCAGGAATTGTGAAAAACTGAGTTTAAATGTATTTGGCTAAGGTGTATGTAAACTTCTGACTTCAACTGTATACGGGTAAGAGAGCTAGCTACATTTTCAGATATTACACGTTTCTAATTTTGTTTTAAAGCTGTTTTTATTTCAAGTTAAAATGTACTGTTAGCTAGCTAGCTAATGTTAGCTGGCTAGTTAGCTAATGTTACGTGTATGATTTGTGTAGTAATATTTTTCGTATCTCAGAGCCATTTGCTTTGCTAGTTATAGGCTAATGTTAGCTAGCTAACATTGACCCTGGTTGGTTAGCTACCTGCAGATTCATGCAGGGTAGTAATATTATGAGTTGGGATTATGGTTCATTGTTTAGCTCGCTACTTGTCTAAACAAAAGACTCCACTATGCAAGTAGCTATTTCAATATAATGTTTATGATGTCACTGTGACAACAGTCGATAGATGTAGCTGGTAAATTCGCTCTGGCTATCTACTCCGATTTCAGAGCACTCTCATTGAGTGCGCCAGAGCAAAGAATAACTGACAAATTTACTTACGCTCAACACCCGTTGAGTATGGCCGGTGTCAGTAAACGTTGGCAAAAAAGTGTAATTAAATTGTCCAGCAGGACAGTTGCAGTCACCAACACTCTGGATAACATAAAAACAGCCTAACCAGATCTGCTAGGGCGAGTAAAATAGTCAGAGTGAGATGTTCTCTCATTTGTGTCTGGAAGTAGTTAGCAAGCTAGCCAATGTTTGCCAGTTAGCTTGGGTGCTTGACTGCTGTTGTTAGGTCAGAATGCTCGGATCAACCCTACTTTTCGGCCAGAGCGTCCAGTGTGCGCTCTGAATGCTCTGAGAGCGAAACGCTCTGAATTTACGAATGGCCAATCTGACAACGCTCTGAGTTTACGAACGCCCAGATCACACTCTGGCACTCCAGATTAAATTAACGAACACACCCGTAGTATAAACCAGCCTTTAGTCTTGAAATCTTTGGTTGTTTAGTACAAAGCCTCACATGTGAATCCTTAAAGAGATGGGTGGGGCTAAAGCTTCAAAGGGTGTGAACAATGCTGAATGGGTGTAGACAGAGAAGAGCTCTCCAGTAGGTACCAAAACATTCAAGGGCCATTTTTATCAAAAGTGAGGTTACAAGTTTATCGACTTTCAAAGCAGAATTACTTTCCCAGTGTTCCTCAACTGTGGTGTATGATATACCATTTTCTAGCTCTGAGTCTCTACTTTTATCCAATGTAAAACAATTTTTTTTTCAAATTTTGCTACATAAGACCGAATCGAGTCGGTTGGTCACACATAGCCTACATGATGAGATTATTATTATGGACAAAAGAGCAAGATTATTTTTAGTTGTCAAACGACAGCCAAGCATTGATTATCATGTCACCAGAATAAGCCCCTCGATATCTATTGGAAAGGAGCATCAAGCTCATCACCTAGCACTTTCATAATTGATTTCATCTTTAACCTAATAAACTGCATGCTTATCCAATGAGTCGTAGTAGGAGGACCACACACCATATCATCGCGCGACTCCAAGTTTATTTTGATATGATGCTTATTATATCAATATTTGTGCATAAAATAGTTTCCACAGACTTTTTTTTGCATTATAAGATCCCACCTTGT
Organism: Coregonus clupeaformis; assembly: GCF_020615455.1. NCBI lineage: Eukaryota > Metazoa > Chordata > Actinopteri > Salmoniformes > Salmonidae > Coregonus > Coregonus clupeaformis. The sequence continues at coordinate 15,356,588 of NC_059195.1, read as the reverse complement.
CTAGCGTATATTGTGTTGTCGACATTTGGAAAGTTTATCAGGCCTGTCATTACATTTTTTATCCGACATGTACTTTACTCCCATAAAAAGGTTGGATGGAAACCTGATTACTGTAATCCATTCCTTCTCACTCTCATCTCCACTTGACGAGCCATCAGTTTTAAACAGAACCTCCGCTTCCACCATCTTCCCTGCCTTTGCACACTTCTCCTAGCCACGTCTATCCTGATACTTCACGACGCCCTGTCACATAACGTCAGTGTCAACACAAAATTCTGGGCACGTTGCAGGTCGTCTTTATTTCAAGCGCGTTTCACAGATGGGCATATCTCACAAAGTCTGGGTAATTTCTCATAAACCAGCGAACCACACCAATAATATGGCTTGAGCTCTTCAGATTAGTCCTTAATTCCTGGAATAAATAAGTGTACCAATACATCATCAGTGTTTCAAACGTGGGGCAAGACATCATGGGAGTTGACCATTGGTCTGAAAACCAACCATTTCTGTTCCTGGCACAGAGCAACAATGCATCACACACAAAAGTGACAAAATAACTATTGCTTAACTGTGCATCCATTGAAAATAAGGTTGCATGATCATACATAATGTTTCAATATTATAAGCATTTGTAAGTGCATTTATAAATGGTTAATAGCTGGAGGTAAATAGTGGCTTACTATTTGGCAACCCCTGACTGGCTAGCGCACAGTTTTGACCAATTCGTTATAACCCATTTATTAATGGTTCATAATGCATTTACAAATGATTAAATAATCGTTAATAACATAATTATAAACCCTTTCAAAATGGAACCTTATTGTAAAGTGTTACCAAATTTGGCCTCTGGGGTCAAAATGACCCTAGTCGGTAGCTTGAGGGTTAACCAATCACAGCCCTCCTGTAGGATTGCACATTCACATTCACCAGCAGAGGGAGCTCCCTTTGAATCCATTTTCCCATTCACTATGTTGGTGGTGCTCATAAAATGTATCGTAAGTTTAAATGTAGCAGAGAGCCCACCAAAAATATTTTCGGGTCATGCTGGCACGGAATCGCGCCATTGCTTCTACCCATATTCTTTATGTAGATGAGTTTCTTAACATCCCTTCATCATTTAAGGGTTACTATTAATAGAGTGAAAAAGAGGGAGCATTACCACAAGACACAGGGAAAGAGAGTAAAATGAATATGCCCTTGGAGGCAATAGTGCTAGCTGTGCACTTGCCCCCCTAAGCAACAGGAGACATTCATTTCATCCTCCCCCCTCTATGTGATCTCTTAATGACAATGAAACAGGCCTGCAAGAATTCAAGAAATGTTCTAAATTGATTTTTCTCAGACGATTTACTTTGCTATTAGAGCGTCTTTGCAGAGGTTTTGACACAAGCCGCTCTGTGCAAGTGTGTGGGTCTGTGTGTGTCTGTATGTGCATGTGTGTGTGTGTGTGTGTGTTTGTGTGTGTGTGTGTGTGTGTGTGGGGGTGGTGTATTTGCATATGTATTTGCATTATGTGCATGTGCTTGCATACTTCTTACATGTGAATCTGTATGTCTCTGTCTGGTTGCACATCCATCTTTGTACTAGATAGATCTGAACTCCCAGGGCACTGACCAGGCAGTTGTAAGCCAGATAGCATTAAGCAGAGCATTGAGTAAACTCAAAATGAGTGGAGAAACAAGAGGAAACATGCCTCAGCCAAAGTATTGAGGTTCAGTGTAGCCTGTAAGAGCAGTTCATTTCAGGGAGATGCCGTTCTGTAGTGGCAGCTAGAACATTTGTTATTATACAAAAACCATTCCCTCCAGCAATGGTGTCTGCACTCTGAGACCGTTACAGACCTTTTGTGAAATCATGTGTTTTTGGAAGACGTCACATGTGATTATATTTCACATGAAGTTTACAGTAATTATTACTCCACATTTCCTTACCTGGGATTTGATCTCACAACCTCTTAGTTCACGGCATTCCAATCTTCCTGCTACGCCACCATTTCTGTGTCTGCAACTGACTTTACCTGTGTTCCTACACTTTGGACTATATATTTATCATAGTGATTCAGGAGTAACGTTAAAACCGAATAAAATGCCCCACCAACATCAGACAACTGTACAGAAAACATTCAAATGACTTAAATAAGTAAATTAAATAAATGATGAGAGAATAGTCAGACTAAATGATAACTAGAATAACAGTGCAGATCGCACTCATTTGATAAGTGCAGAGATGTATTATAAGTAATGAATATTAGAGTAATACTACATACTTTGTGCTGCAGCAGAAAGATCGGTGTACCTCATATCTGGAGGTTGTGAGTTCAAATCCCAGGTGGGGTCATAATTTAGCTGAACAGCGATAACACAAGGAATTGCACATTTGAAAACATGTGATCACATGTGAAGTGTTTCAGAGCATTTTCACATGTGAAATGTCACATGTGAAGTGTTCCAAAACTGTAAGAACCTTATACCAACAGTCAAGCATGGTGCTGGTAGTGTGATGGTTTGGGGACGCTTTGCTGCCTCAGGACCTGGACGACTGCCTTTATAGAAGAAACCATGAATTCTGCTCTGTATCAGATCATTCTACAGGAGAATGTCATGCCATCCGTCTGTGAGCTGAAGCTGAAGCCCAGCTGGGTCATGCAGCAAGACAATGATCCATAACACACAATCAAGTCTACATGAAAATGGCTAAAAAGCAACATATTTGAAGTTTTGGAATGGCCTAGTCAAAGTCCAGACCTAATCCCATTTGAGATGTTGTGGCAGGACTTGAAATGAGCAGTTCATGCTTGAAAACCCAGAAATGTCGCTGAGTTAAAGCAGTTCTACATGGAAGAGTAGGCCAAAATTCCTCCATAGTGACATGAGAGACTGATCAACAACTACAGGAAGCGTTTGGTTGGAGTAATTGCATCTAAAGGTGGCACAACCAGTTATTGAGTGTAAGGGTGCAATTACTTTTTCACACAGGGGCATTGGGTGTTGCATAACTTAGTTTATGAAATAAGTATGAATTGTTGTGATATTTGTTCACTCAGGTTCCCTTTCTCTAATATTGAGTTTTGGTTGAAGATCTGATAACATTCAGTATCAAAAACATGCAAAAGAGGGCAAATACTTTTTCAAGGCACTGTACATAAGGCAGCAGTCTCTAAAGTGCAGGCTATAGTACCAGGTGATAGTAACAGTGACTAAAGTTCAGGGCAGGGTACTGGGCGGATGCCGGCTAGTGGTGACTATTTATCAGTCTGATGGCCTTGAGATAGAAGCTGTTTTTCAGTCTCTCGGTCCCAGCTTTGATGCACCTGTCTCCGCCTTCTAGATGGTAGCGGGGTGAACATGCCGTGGCTCGGCTGGCTGAGATACTTGTGGCTACTGTATTTCCATTGACGGGTTCTGGTGCAGTGCCAAAATACAAAGGATATTTTCAGAAGAGAAAGTGACAAAGCAAGGGTGCGGAGGTATGCAGCCTAGGCTGATTCTTGATGTTCGAGGTGTTTTTATTGTGTTATTACCTTTACACTATATCATGTAGACATATAGGCCTAAGTGCTCTACACAATGTCTATTGTCTCTCAACCCCCCCTGTCATAAATATATATGGCACATACAGTGCCTTCAGAAAGTATTCACACTCCTTGACTTTTCCCACATTTTGATATGAATTAAAAATGGATTAAATTGAGATGTTGTTTCACTGGCCCACACACAATACACCATAATGTCAAAGTGGAATTATGTTTTTCGAAATGTTTACAAATTAATAAAAAATGAAAAGCTTAAATGTCTTGAGTCAATAAGTATTCAACGCCTTTGTTATGGCATGCCTAAATAGGTTCAGGAGTAAACATTTGCTTAACAAATCACATAATAAGATGCATGGACTCACTCTACCTCACCTCTGTACTCCACACATGCAGTGGCTTGCGAAAGTATTCACCCCCCTTGCAATTTTTCCTATTTTGTTGCCTTACAACCTGGAATTAAAATTGATTTTTTGGGGTTTGTATCATGTGATTTACACAACATGCCTACCACTTTGAAGAGGCAAAATATTTTATATTGTGAAACCAACAAGAAATAAGACAGAAAAACAGAAAACTTGAGCGTGCATAACTATTCACCCCCCCAAAGTCAATACTTTGCAGAGCCACCTTTTGCAGCAATTACAGCTGCAAGTCTCTTGTGGTATGTCTCTATAAGCTTGGCACATCTAGCCAATGGGATTTTTGCCCATTCTTCAAGGCAAAACTGCTCCAGCTCCTTCAAGTTGGATGGGTTCTGCTGGTGTAAAGCCATACCACAGATTCTCAATTGGATTGAGGTCTGGGCTTTGACTAGGCCATTCCAAGACATTTAAATGTTTCCACTTAAACCACTCGAGTGTTGCTTTAGCAGTATGCTTAGGGTCATTGTCCTGCTGGAAGGTGAACCGCCGTCCCAGTCTCAAATCTCTGGAAGACTGAAACAGGTTTCCCTCAAGAATTTCCCTGTATTTAGCGCCATCCATCATTTCTTCAATTCTGACCAGTTTCCCAGTCCCTGCCGATAAAAAACATGGTGTTCTCGGGGTAATGAGAGGTGTTGGGTTTGCGCCAGACATTTACCTTGATGGCCAAAAAGCTCAATTTTACCAGAGTACCTTCTTGTCACGAGTGTCAGTGTAATGCGGTGGATCGAAGTCAAGCGCAGGCCACAGAACTCTAAGAAACATACTTTACTGAAATAAGTAAAGATAACAATACAGAATACCTCCACACAGGGAGGAACTAAACCGCTCACCAACGACACACGAAACGAAAAACAACCACGCACAAAACACATTGGGAGCCACTGGGTTAAATAGGGAAGGAGTAATCACATAATGGGCAACAGGTGTGTAACAATAGACAACAGGTGCAACATAGAAACATAGAACATAGATCGGCAGCAGCTAGTATTCCGGTGACGACGAACGCCGAAGCCTGCCCGAGCAAGGAGGAGGGGCAGCCTCGGCAGAATCCGTGACAGTACCCCCCCCCTGACACGCGGCTCCAGCCGTGTGTCGACACCGGCCTCGGGGACGTTCAGGAGGACGTGGTGCGGGGCGAGTCGGATGACTACTGTGGAAATCCATGGAGGGATCGAGGATGTCCTAGGGACCCAGCACCGTTCCACCGGACCGCACCCCTCCCACTCCACGAGATACTGCAGGCCTCCCACCCGACGCCTCGAATCTAAGATGGAACGGACCGAGTACGCTGGTGCCCCCTCGATGTCCAGTGGGGGCGGAGGAACCTCCCGTATCTCAGACTCCTGGAGTGGACCAGCTACCACCGGCCTGAGGAGAGACACATGGAACGAGGGGTTAATACGATACTCAGGAGGAAGCTGTAACCTATAACATACCTCGTATAATCTCCTCAGGATTTTGAATGGCCCCACAAACTGCCGACCCAGCTTCCGGCAGGGCAGGCGAAGGGGCAGGTTTCGGGTTGAGAGTTTCGGGGGAAGATCCATCACAAAATCCACCGATAGGTGGGACCACGGTCGTTGTGGAACGGGTAGGGGTTGCAATTTCCATCTGGGCAGGTGTCTAGGAGCCTTACACTGAGCGCACACCGAGCAGGAGGAAACATAAACCCTCACGTCCTTAGCTAAGGTGGGCCACCAGTACTTCCCACTAAGACAATGCACTGTCCGACCGATGCCAGGATGACCAGAGGAGGGTGACGTGTGAGCCCAATAGATCAAACGATCGCGGACCTCCAGCGGGACGTACACACGACCCTCTGGACACTGGGGAGGAGTGGGTTCGTTACGCAACGCCCGCTCGATGTCCGCGTCCACCTCCCACACCACCGGTGCCACCAGACATGACGCCAGAAGTATGGAAGTGGGCTCCACGGTACCCTCCTCCGTGTCATACAGTCGGGACAGAGCATCTGCCTTAGCATTCTGGGAACCTGGCCTATACGAAAGGGTGAAACAAAAACGGGTGAGAAACATTGACCACCTGGCCTGGCGAGGGTTTAATCTCTTCGCCGCCCGGAGGTACTCCAGATTACGGTGGTCAGTCAAAATTAGAAAAGGATGGTTAGCCCCCTCAAGCCAATGTCTCCACGCTTTCAGGGATTGGACCACTGCCAACAGCTCCCGGTCCCCCACATCATAGTTGCGCTCCGCCGGACTGAGCTTCTTCGAAAAGAACGCACAGGGGCGGAGCTTGGGTGGTGTGCCCGAGCGCTGGGAAAGTACAGCACCTATCCCAGCTTCCGACGCGTCCACCTCTACCGTGAAAGCTAAGGAGGGATCCGGATGAGCCAGCACTGGAGCCGAGGTAAACAGGTTCTTCAGATGATTGAACGCCCTGTCCGCCTCAGCTGACCACCGCAGACGCACTGGTCCCCCCTTCAGCAACGAGGTAATGGGGCCGCTACCTGACCAAAGTCCAGGATAAACCTCTGGTAGTAATTGGCAAACCCCCAAAATTGCTGCACCTCCTTCACCGTGGTTGGAGTCGGCCAATTACGCACGGCCGAAATGCGGTCACTCTCCAGCCTCACCCCAGACGCGGACATGTGGTACCCTAGGAAGGAGATGGACTCCTGAAAGAACAGGCATTTCTCCACCTTGGCATACAGGTCATGCTTCAACAGTCGTCCAAGTACTTTACACACCAGGGACACATGCTCGGCCCGTGTAGCGGAGTATATGAGAACGTCATCAATGTACACCACAACACCCTGTCTGTGCAGATCCCTGAAAATCTCATTGACAAAGGCTTGGAAGACTGATGGAGCATTCATCAACCCGTATGGCATGACGAGGTACTCATAGTGTCCTGAGGTGGTGGTGAATGCCGTCTTCCACTCATCTCCCTCCCGAATACGCACCAGATTGTACGCACTCCTGAGATCCAATTTCGTGAAGAAGCGCGCCTCGTGCAGTGATTCCGTCATACAAGTTATCAGAGGTAAGGGATAGCTGTACTTGACAGTGATCTGATTAAGCCCACGGTAATCAATGCACAGGCGTAACCCACCATCCTTCTTCTTCACGAAAAATAAACTTGAGGAAACAGGTGAAGTGGAAGGCCGAATGTATCCCTGTCTCAGAGATTCGGAGACATATGTTTCCATAGCCGCCTTCTCCGCCTGTGACAGAGGATACACGTGACTCCGGGGAAGTGCAGCGCCTACCTGGAGATTTATCGCACAATCCCCCAGACGATGGGGTGGTAATTTAGTCGTCCTCTTTTTACTGAAGGGGAGAGCCAAATTGGCATACTCGGAAGGAATGTGCACTGTGGAGACCTGGTTTGGACTCTCCACTGTATTAGCCCCCAAGGAAACCCCAACATACCTCCCTGAGCACTGACTGGACCATCCCTTGAGAGCCCTCTGTTGCCAGGAAATAGTGGGGTCATGAGTGGTTAACCAGGGAAGTCCCAACACCACAGGATATGCAGGAGAATCAATCAGATAGAGACTAATCCTCTCCTCATGACCCCCCAATGTCCTCATTAAGAGTGGTGCAGTAACCTCCCTGATTAGGCCTGACCCTAGCGGGCGACTATCTAATCCGTGGACAGGGAAGGGCACATCAACACGAACAGTAGGAATCCATAAACTATGTGAACATTCACGATCAATAAAATTCCCAGCAACGCCTGAATCTACTAGCACCTTATGCTGGGAATGAGGAGAAAACTCAGGAAAAACAACCTCTATACACAACTTACCAACAGGGAGCTCTGGGTGAGTCGGGTACTTACTCACCTGAGATGGTCGACCAGTGCTCTGCTTACTGCCTCGACTCCCTGGGGACCCTCCCCAGCACCGACCCGCAGTGTGTCCTCTGCGGCCACAGTTGGTGCAGGGGACGGCCCCTCTCCTGGTCTCCCTAAGCACAGCACCTCCGAGCTCCATGGGGGTAGAGTCGGAGGTGCTGGGGGATGGAATGAATGGGCCCTGATCAGAACGTCCGCGGGTCTCCAACAGGTTATCCAGCCTGATGGACATCTCCACCAGTTGGTCCAGGTTGAGATTGGTATCCCTGCAGGCCAGTTCCCGCCAAACGTCCTCCCTTAGGCTGCAACAATAGTGGTCGATCAGGGCCCTCTCATTCCATCCTGCGCTGGCTGCCAATGTCCTGAACTCCAGCGCAAAATCCTGGGCGCTCCTCCTCTCCTGTCTTAGGTGGAACAGACGCTCGCCCGCCGCTCTCCCCTCCGGTGGATGATCGAATACCGTCCGGAAGCAGCGGGTGAAATCCTCATAACGGACCGATGTAGCATCAATTCCTCCCCACTCGGCGTTGGCCCACAGACAGGAGATGAGGGCGGACACGCTCTCGTATCCCGAGGGCGCCGGGTGAATGGTTGCCAGGTAGAGCTCTACCTGGAGAAGGAAACCCTGACACCCGGCTGGTGTACCGTCATATACCCTCGGGAGCGAGAGCCGAATCCCACTGGGCCCAGGTGGCGAAGGGGTGGACTGTGGTATGGGTGGTAGAGTGGTTAAAGGAGGTGTAGGAAGGCCACCTCTCTCCCAACCGTCCATAGTATTCATCACCCTCTCCATCGCGGTGCCGAGAGCCTGGATTATAGTCTCCTGTCGTTGAAATCGTTCCTCCATCGGTTCGGACTGACTGGCTGTACCTGCTGACTCCATAAATGGTGCGTGGTTCTGTCACGGGTGTCAGTGTAATGCGGTGGATCGAAGTCAGGTGCAGGACACAGAGCTCTAAGAAACGTACTTTACTGAAATAAGTAAAGATAACAATACAGAATACCTCCACACAGGGAGGAACTAAACTGTTTGGAGAGCTTCTTGGTCTTCATGGTGCCGCTTGCTTGGTGGTGCCCCTTGTTTAGTGGTGTTGCAGACTCTGGGGCCTTTCAGAACAGGTGTATATATACTGAGATCATGTGACAGATCATGTGACACAAAGAAGGGGACCTGTTGGTAGATGGGTAAAAAAAAGAAGCAGACATTGAATATCCCTTTGAGCATGGTGAAGTTATTAATTACACTTTGGATGGTGTATCAATACACTCAGTCACTTCAACGATATGTGCATCCTTCCTAACTTAGTTGATGGAGAGGAAGGAAACCGCTCAGGGATTTCACCATGTGGGCTATGGTGATTTTAAAACAGTTACAGAGTTTAATGGCTGTGATAGGAGAAAACTAAGGATGGATCAACAACATTGTAGTTACTCCACAATACTAACCTAAATAACAGAGTGAAAAGAAGGATGCTTGTACAGAATACAAATATTCCAAAACATGCATCCTGTTTGCAACAAGGCACTAAAGTAAAACTGCCCCCCAAAAATGTGGCAAAGAAATTAACTTTATGTCCTGAATACAAAGCGTTATGTTTGGGGCAAATCCAACACAACACATCACTGAGTACCACTCTTCACATTTTCAAGCATGGTGGTGGCTGCATCATGTTATGGGAATGCTTATCATCGGCAAGGACTAGGGAGTTTTTTTTAGGATAAATTAAACGGAATAGAGCTAAGCACAGGCTAAAATACTAGAGTAAAACCTGGTTCAGTCTGCTTTACAACATACACTGGGAGACAAATTCACCTTTCAGCAGGACAATAACCTAAAACACAAGGCCAAATATACACTGGAGTTTCTTACCAAGATGACATTGAATGCTCCTGAGTGACCTAGTTACAATTTTGACTTAAATCAACTTGAAAATCTATGGTAAGTCTTAAAAATGTCTGTTTAGCAATGATCAACCACCAACTTGACAGATAATAATGTGCAGATATTGTACAATCCAGTTGTGCAAATTAGAGGTCTTCACGGATCCAAAAAGTTGGACCCGTTCTGAAATGTATCCTTGGATTTCCCACACAAACCGATATGCATAGATTATAATTTTTTTAACGGAGACCCGTTCCACATGGACCCGAGGACAGTCCAACTCATTCCGGAAAGGACAGTGGAAAACAGACCAAAACAGACCTGTGCTGGTTCGGATACGAGAGATCCGTTCAAATCCAAGAGTAGAAAGCGCCAGCACCATCAATAAACAAGTGATATTGGCCAAATGATCCACAGTTCTGTGTCCTTAAAAACTGCCTATAACAAATTAAAGAAAAATGACTTGTTTTGTTTCAATGTGTAGCATATTCAAAACTTTAAAGACTATTGGTTTTTACCTTCCTAAAACAATAATTGTCTACCTCACGGTTCAGCTGTCAGAGATTTGAGCGTTAAATGCATCTGGGCGTTGCATGGATGTAGGCCTATAGGCCTAGGCATCCACTGTATGATATTCGCATTTAAAAAATATAAATTAATGGAGACAAGCTTAGGCCTAGCCCTAGAGAGACCGAGAGAAAGATAGAGATATGCCATTGCCATGTTCCCAACATCGACTTGTCAGATAGGCTACTACTGCTATACAAATATAGGCATACAGAAGGATCGTATATTTTTGATCAGCTTACTTTTAAAAATAAAATAAGCATTATATTGTTAAATTAAAGGAGTAACTCTGGTAGGCCTAAAACATTCTTCCTCACCTCAAGTCAGTTGGAGTGCCGGTGCACACTGCCTTCATAGGCCTGCAGTAGCTAAGCTAATAATAGCCATACCACACCAAACCTTCACAAAAATTTTCAAATTTACTAGGGTAATATCAAAAGTATGTCAAGTCATTGTTTATAGGGAAAATACAAACAGGTTATTCAATTGCAGCTTTAAATTACCTTTTATGGTTTGAGTGCGAGTAGCATAATAGGCCTGCCAGTAATTCTATTATATTACGGCAAACATTACAGCTTGAACTTAATTTGGACAAATGAAAATGGCTCAACAGAATGAAACCTCCCAAAAAGTTTTAAACAGGTTTATATTGCAGCTACTATCAACAAAGCTGATTGCCTACCATAAGCATACCCAACAGCAATAGGCTAATGCTCTTTATTTTACAACAGGCCTACTTTTAACCTTAAAATAAATAACTTTTTGGCAGTAAGTTATTATGACTTTTACAACTTACTGACAAGTAGTTTCCAGTTAAGAAATTACATACTGAATGCAACATCTAGTAACAAATTGTCATTAAATTACAGGAAAAAGCACAATAGCCTACTCACAGCGCAGCTCATTACTGACACATTCTATTACAAATTTTGCAAAACAGTGTCAAAAGTGGTACTCTGCTTGCATCATCATAACCATCAAACACTTAAACTGCTACAAAGCTTCTACTGACGGTTGGCACAAATACACATATATTTGACCCCCCTCCTAATATGCTAATGAGCTCCACCAGTACATTGCCCCCACCTATCAAAGCACAGTGATGATCATATCTTATATAAAAAATATTGGGTTGAAAAAAGTCCCATTATAACTACAAGCTACCATGTGAGTTAATATGTGTACCTGTGAAGTGTACCATTGACCTTTTTGTACCCCAGGTAACATCACTGTATCCTAACCATACAATTATGTTTGAGAAAATAGTATGAGTAAGTATGAATCTGGTCGTACTGCAGAAACATCGATGCACTCCCAACCAAGAGGTTGCAAGTTCAAATCTCCAAAGAATTAATGCGTACTCTCCATCAAGTGTCCTTGAGCACTGTTAGTTTTACGTTGGTAGTGGTAATTGGACAATTATTTACTTGATTCTGGGCAGCTTTTAGCAAAATGCAGAGATGTATTCTTGACAATAAGTCTGTGGTCATATCTCTTTCACACTCACAGATCTGGTTGTATACAGTTGAAGTCGGAAGTTTACATACACTTAGATTGGAGTCATTTAAACTCGTTTTTCAACCACTCCACACATTTCTTGTTAACAAACTATAGTTTTGCCAAGTCGGTTAGGACATCTACTTTGTGCATGACAGAAGTAATTTTTCCAACAATTGTTTGCTGACAGATTATTTCACTTATAATTCACTGTATCACAATTCCAGTGGGTTAGAAGTTTACATACACTATTTTGACTGTGCCTTTAAACAGCTTTGAAAATTCCAGAAAATGATGTCATGGCTTTAGAAGCTTCTGATAGGCTAATTGACATCATTTGAGTCAATTGGAGGTGTACCTGTGGGTGTATTTCACGGCCTACCTTCAAACTCAGTGCCTCTTTGCTTGACATCATGGGAAAATCAAAAGAAATCAGCCAAGACCTCAGAACATTTTTAGACCACCACAAGTCTGTTTCATCCTTGGGAGCAATGTCCGAACGCATGAAGGCACCATATTCATCTTTACAAACAATAGTACGAAAGTATAAACACCATGGGACCAAGCAGCCGTCATACCGCTCAGGAAGGAGACGCGTTCTGTCTCCTAGAGATGAACGTACTTTGGTGCGAAAAGTGCAAATCAATCCCAGAACAACAGCAAAGGACCTTGTGAAGATGCTGGAGGAAACAGGTACAAAAGTATCTAAATCCACAGTAAAACGAGTCCTATATCGACATAACCTTAAAGGCCGATCAGCAAGGAAGAAGCCAATGCTCCAAAACGCCATAAAAAAGCCAGACTACGGTTTGCAACTGCACATGGGGACAAAGATTGTACTTTTTGGAGAAATGTCCTCTGGTCTGATGAAACAAAAATAGAACTGTTTGGCCATAATGACCATCATTATGTTTGGAGGAAAAAGGGGGTTGCTTGCAAGAACACCATCCCAACCGTGAAGCACGGGAGTGGCAGCATCATGCTGTGGGTGTGCTTTGCTACAGGAGGGACTGGTGCACTTCACAAAATAGATGGCATCATGAGGAAGGAAGATTATGTGGATATATTGAAGCAACATCTCAAGACATCAGTCAGGAAGTTAAAACTTGGTCGCAAATGGGTCTTCCAAATGGACAATGACCCCAAGCATACTTCCAAAGTTGTGGCAAAATGGCTTAAGGACAACAAAGTCAAGGTATTGGAGTGGCCATCACAAAGCCCTAACCTTAATCCTATAGAACAGTTGTGGGCAGAACTGAAAAAGCTTGTGCGAGCAAGGAGGCCTACAAACCTGATTCAGTTACACAAGCTCTGTCAGGAGGAATGGGTCAAAATTCACCCAACTTATTGTGGGAAGCTTGTGGAAGGCAACCCGAAACGTTAGACCCAAGTTAAACAATTTAAAGGCAATGATACCAAATACTAATTGAGTGTATGTAAACTTCTGACCCACTGGGAATGTGATGAAATAAATAAAAGCTGAAATAAATCCTTCTCTCTGCTATTATTCTGACATTTCACATTCTTAAAATAAAGTGGTGATCCTAACTGACCTAAGACAGGGAATTTTTACTAGGATTAAATGTCAGGAATTGTGAAAAACTGAGTTTAAATGTATTTGGCTAAGGTGTATGTAAACTTCCGAATTCAACTGTAGCTAAACTGTAGCAGGACATTCCAGATTGCTAGGGACCAAGACGTTATGAGTACAAATCCCATTTTGTAGTATTGTCACAGTACAAAAGCATACAATATTCTTTACACTAATTGAAATCAGAATACAGCAGCATACTGTCATTTTATAGAATTACAGAAATACTGTCATGTTGTTGTATATGTTTACTTTATTTTTACATTAACTTCAGGCAAAGTGCAGAAATGTATTCTTGCCATTGTCCATCATGTCCACAGACCTGGTGGCGCAGCCGGAACTTCAGGTAGCTAGCATCCAAGAGGTGTATGCACGCATGTATGCGTGCATACACGCAAAAAATGTATGCACGCATGACTGTAAGTCGCTTTGGATAAAAGCGTCTACTAAATGGCATATTAATATTATATTAAAGGTCCCAAGTGAGGTTGAGTCCCAAATAATCAGCATACTGTTCTTCAACATAAACACCTGTATTTAGCTGTAAAAATACAGTAACTAGTTGTAGATTTAATGTATTTTCACTAGACAAAAACCTCCAGGGACCATGACACAATGTTCTAAAAACGTCACTGGAACAAACTTGGAACTAGACCAAACCTGCAGGGGACCATGACTGTTTACATTGAATTAATGTAAATTGTCTTTCAATGTAAAATTTTCTAAATTATATTTGACACCTGGGTTTTCACATGTTCAAATGTGTAGTTTCATGGGATCACATGTTGAAATTTTGCATACCTATGTTGTCACATTTATATCACACGAGAGCATATTCTCACATGTGCTTGCATGTTGTCACGTGTAGTTTTACAGTGAGGGAAAACATTTTTTGATCCCCTGCTGATTTTGTACGTTTGCCCACTGACAAAGAAATGATCAGTCTATAATTTTAATGGTAGGTTTATTTGAACAGTGAGAGACAGAATAACAACAAAAAAATCCAGAAAAACGCATGTCAAATATGTTATAAATTGATTTGCATATTAATGAGGGAAATAAGTATTTGACCCCCTCTCAATCAGAAAGATTTCTGGCTCCCAGGTGTCTTTTACACAGGTAACGAGCTGAGATTAGGAGCACACTCTTAAAGGGAGTACTCCTAATCTCAGCTTGTTACCTGTATAAAAGACATCTGTCCACAGAAGCAATCAATCAATCAGATTCCAAACTCTCCACCATGGCCAAGACCAAAGAGCTCTCCAAGGATGTCAGGGACAAGATTTTAGAACTACACAAGGCTGGAATGGGCTACAAGACCATCGCCAAGCAGCTTGGTGAGAAGGTGACAACAGTTGGTGCGATTATTCGAAAATGGAAGAAACACAAAAGACCTGTCAATCTCCCTCGGCCTGGGGCTCCATGCAAGATCTCACCCCGTGGAGTTGCAATGATCATGAGAACAGTGAGGAATCAGCCCAGAACTACACGGGAGGATCTTGTCAATGATCTCAAGGCAGCTGGGACCATAGTCACCAAGAAAACAATTGGTAACACACTACGCCGTGAAGGACTGAAATCCTGCAGCGCCCGCAAGGTCCCCCTGCTCAAGAAAGCACATATACAGGCCCGTCTGAAGTTTGCCAATGAACATCTGAATGATTCAGAGGAGAACTGGGTGAAAGTGTTGTGGTCAGATGAGACCAAAATGGAGCTCTTTGGCATCAACTCAACTCGCCGTGTTTGGAGGAGGAGGAATGCTGCCTATGACCCCAAGAACAACATCCCCACCGTCAAACATGGAGGTGGAAACATCATGCTTTGGGGGTGTTTTTCTGCTAAGGGGACAGGACAACTTCACCGCATCAAAGGGACGATGGACGGGGCCATGTACCGTCAAAGCTTGGGTGAGAACCTCCTTCCCTCAGCCAGGGCATTGAAAATGGGTCGTCAATGGGTATTCCAGCATGACAATGACCCAAAACACACAGCCAAGGCAACAAAGGAGTGGCTCAAGAAGAAGCACATTAAGGTCCTGGAGTGGCCTAGCCAGTCTCCAGACCCTAATCTCATAGAAAATCTGTGGAGGGAGCTGAAGGTTCGAGTTGCCAAACGTCAGGCTCGAAACCATAATGACTTGGAGAAGATCTGCAAAGAGGAGTGGGACAAAATCCCTCCTGAAATGTGTGCAAACCTGGTGGCCAACTACAAGAAACGTCTGACCTCTGTGATTGCCAACAAGGGTTTTGCCACCAAGTACTAAGTCATGTTTTGCAGAGGGGTCAAATACTTATTTCCCTCATTAAAATGCAAATCAATTTATAACATTTTTGACATGGGTTTTTCTGGATTTTTTGTTGTTATTTTGTCTCTCACTGTTCACATAAACCTACCATTAAAATTGTAGACTGATCATGTCTTTGTCAGTGGGAAAACGTACAAAATCAGCAGGGGATCAAATAGCTTTTTCCCTCACTGTACATTCATCTGCTTGCTCTGCTGTCATATTTAGCCTCACATTGAAAAGTTTTACCATTTTCTTTTCGGGACAACCAGGGATACAAGTAGAATACAAACCAATTTGACATAAACAGTTGCTTTCATGAGTTTTATTGACAAATGTGAATAAAAAAGAAGGTCTTCCAAACAAAAATATAAACGCAACATGCAACAATTTCGAAGATTTTACTGAGTTAAAGTTCATATAAGGAAATCAGTCAATTGAAATAAATAAATTAGGCCCGAATCTATAGATTTCACATGACTGGGAATACAGATATGCATCTGTTGGTCAGAGATACCTTAAAAAAAGATAGGGGTGTGGATCAGAAAACCAGTCAGTATCTGGTGTGACCAAAATTTGCCTCATGCAGCACGACACATCTCCTTCACATAGAGTTGATCAGGCTGTTGATTGTGGCCTGTGGGAGGTTGACCCACTCCTCTTCAATGGCTGTGCGAAGTTGCTGGATATTGTCGGGAACTGGAACACGCTGTCATACACGTTGATCCAGAGCATCCCAAACATGCTCAATGGTGACATGTCTGGTGAGTATGTAGGCCATGGAAGAACAGGGACATTATCAGCTTCCAGGAATTGTGTACAGATCCTAGCGACATGGGGCTGTGCATTATCATGCTCAAACACGAGGTGATGGCGGTGGATGAATGGCATGACAATGGGCCTCAGGATCTCATCACGGTATCGCTGTGCATTCCAATTGCCATTGATAAAATGCAATTATGTTCGTTGTCCGTAGCTTATGCCTGCCCATACCATAACCTCGATGCCACCATGGGGCACTCTGTTCACAATGTTGACATCAGCAAACCGCTCACCCACACGACACCATACACGCTGTCTGCCATCTGCCCGGTAGAGTTGAACCTGGGATTAATCCGTGAAGAGCACACTTCTCCAGCGTGCCAGTGGCTATCGAAGGTGAGCATTTGCCCACTGAAGTTGGTTACGACGCCGAACTGCAGTCAGATCCTGGTGAGGACAACGAGCACGCAGATGAGCTTCCCTGAGACGGTTTCTGACATTTTGTGCAGATATTCTTCGGTTGTGCAAACCCACAGTTTCCTCAGCTGTCCGGGTGGCTTATGTCAGACGATCCTGCAGGTGAAGAAGCTGGATGTAGAGGCTGGCATGGTTACATGTGGTCTGCGGTTGTGAGCCCAGTTGGACGTACTGCCAAATTGTCTAAAACGATGTTGGAAGTGGCTTATGTTAGAGAAAATAACATTACATTCTCTGGCAACAGCTCTGGTGGACATTCCTGCAGTCAGCATGCCAATTGCACGCTACCCCAAAACTTGAGTTGTGTTGTGTGACAAACTGTACATTTTATAGTGGCCTTTTATTGTCCCCAAGAGAAATGCTCAATAACGGGGATGCAAAAAAAAATGTGCACACAATTTGAGAGAAATAAGCTTTCTGTGCATATTAAACATTTCTGTGATCTTTGATTTCAGCTCATGATACATGGCACCAACACTTTATTTTGTTCAGTGTACATGGTCAAAAGTATGTGGACAATTGGGCATTAATATGGAGTTGGTCCCCCCTTTGCTGCTAAAACAGCCTCTACTCTTTTGGGATGTTGGAATATTGCTGCGGGGACTTGCTTCCATTCAGCCACAAGAGCATTAGTCAGGTAGGGCACTGATCTTGGAGCGATTAGGCCTGGCTCGCAGTCGGCGTTCCAATTCATCCAAAGGTGTTCGACGGAGTTGACGTCAGGGCTCTGTGCAGGCCAGTCAAGTTCTTCCACACAAACCATTTCTGTATGGACCTCGCTTTGTGCACAGGGGCATTGTCATGCTGAAACAGGAAAGGCCCTTCCCCAAACTGTTGCCACAAAGTTGGAATTACAGAATTGTCTAGAATGTTATTGTATGCTGTACTGTTAAGATTTCCCTTCACTGGAACTAAGGGGCCTAGCACGAATCATGAAAAACAGCCCCAGACCATTATTCCTCCTCCACCAAACTTTACAGTTGTCACTATGCATTCGGGCAGGTAGCTTTCTCCTGGCATCCGCCAAACCCAGATTCGTCCGTCGGACTACAGAGAACGCGTTTCCACTGCTCCAAAGTCCAATGGCAGCAAGCTTTACACCACTCCAGCCGACGCTTGGCGTTGCACATTGCGATCTTAGGCTTGTGTGCTGCTGCTCAGCCATGGAAACCCATTTCATGAAGCTTCCGACGAATAGTTATTGCGCTGACGTTGCTTCCAGAGGCAGTTTGGAACTTGGCAGTGAGTGTTGCAACCGAGGACAGACGAGTATTACGCACTACGTGCTTCAGCACTCGGCAGTCCCATTCTGTGAGCTTGTGTGGCCTACCACTTCGTGGCTCCTAGATGTTTCCACCTCACAATAACAACACTTACAGTTGACAGGGGCAGCTTTAGTAGGGCAGAAATTTGATGAACTGACTTTTTGGAAAGGATGTTGAAAGTCACTGAGCTCTTCAGTACGGGCCATTCTACTGCCAATGTTTGTCTATGGTGATTGCTTGGCTGTGTGCTCGATTTTATACACCTGTCAGCAATGAGTGTTGCTGAAATCCACTATTTTGAAGGGGTGTCCACATTCTTTTGCATATATAGTGCACCTCATACCTACTGTAAAATATGGTGGTGGATCTTTGATTTTATGGGGCCATTTCACTTCCACTGGTCCTGGGGCCCTTGTTAAGGGAAATTACATCATGAACTTTACCAAGTACCAGGACAGTTTAGCCTAAATCCTGGTTGCCCCTCCCATGAAAACAAGTGGATCTTCCAGCAAGAAAATAAACCCAAGGGCACATAAAAATCCACAAAGAAATTGTTGTTTTCCCAAAAAAATCCCCATATTGCAATGGCCATCTCAGTGTCCGGACTTGAACCCCATTGAAAACCTGTGGTTTGAACTGAAGAGGGAAGTCCATAAGCATAGACAAAGGATATCAAGGATCTGGAAAAATTAAGTATGGAGGAATGGTCTAAGGTCCATTTTGTATTACTTGTTAAACAAAATCTCTTTCTCTGAGCAAATGTATTAGTATAAAATAATGTAATTTTCAAAAACATTTGAGCACACAATATAGTTCAGTATTTGTGTTATTTATTTCATACAGACTTTCTTGCTCATCTTTATCAAGGGTGCAAATCATTTTGGACCTGACTGTATGTATGGAATATACACTGTATACCAAACTTTAGGAACACCTTCCTAATATCCCCCTTTGCCCTCAAAACAGACTATATCATCGCCTGGCACCTACTACCATACCCCGTTCAAAGGCACTTAAATGTTTTGTGTAGCCCATTCACCCTGTGAATGGTACACATACAGAATCCATGTCTCAAGGCTTAAAAATCCTTATTTAACCTGTCTCCTCCCCTTCATCTACACTGATTGAAGTGGATTTAACAAGTGACATCAATAAGAGATCCTAGTTTTCACCTGGATTCACCTGGTCAGTCTATGTCATGGAAAGAGCATAATGTTTTGTCCACTCAGTGTATATAATTTATATAAATTGTTGTTTTTTTATCCCTCAAATCCCCCAAACTTCTAAAGGCAATTATTTTTCAATCAAACCCTTCATATTAATCTTTGCCATACACATAAAACAATTATATTCGACTTCACTGGCTCTATATTGCTTTCTAAAGGGCATTGAGACAGTAGTTATAATACCTCAGTATTCCAAAACTATGCATCAGTCCCAATCATGGGCCACTTTTCTAACCAAACAGCAACCAGAAATGAGGTGGCCCTCACAACTCATAATGTTACAGACAGATCTACTTATCACACCTCTCCAGAAACATATGGAGATTTATTCATAGTAGATGCTGTTGTGCTGTTGACACCATGTCCCCTCGCCCTTAATATCTTAGATCTATCGCACTGGTGTGCTTTCTCTATTCCTCTACTCCCCTCTCTTCTTCTCTCTGTGTCGCTCCATCCCTCTCGCTCTCACTCTCTCTCCCTCTCCCCCATCTCCCTGTCTCTGTCTCTGTCTCTCTCTCTCTCTCTCTCTCTCTCTCTCTCTCGCTCTCTCTCTCTCTCTCTCTCTCTCCCTCTCCCTCTCCCTCTCCCTCTCCCTCTCCCTCTCCCTCTCCCTCTCTCTATCTGGCTCTCTCTCTCGCTCTCTCTCTCTCTGTCTGCTTCTCTCTCTCTGCTTCTCTCTCTCTCTTTCTGCTTCTCTCTCTCTGTGTCTCGGCGTCTCTCTCTGCTTCTTTCCCTCTCCCTCGGTCTCCTCTCCCCCTCTCTCCCCCCTTTCTCTGTCCTTCCCTCTCTCCCCTCTCCCATCCCTCTCTTTCTCTCTGCCTGCTTTTCTCCCTCTGCTTCTCCCTCTCTGCTTCTCTCCCTATAATCTTCATCTCCCCCTCTCCCCCTCCCCCTCCCGCACCCTCTCCCCTCCCCTCTCTCTCTCCCTCTCTGCTTCTCTCCCTCTCTGCTTCTCTCTCTCTGCTTCTCTCTCTCTCTCCTCCTCCTCTCCCTCTCTCTCTGATATCCAATGCATTTGGGGGGGATCCATGGAATGCTTAATTTATTTTCTCCCTGCCTGATAATTATCGTAGTGTGACATCAGTGTGGACAGAGAGACAGTTGCATGCTGGACATGGTTAGAGGATAGGGGCGGCGTCTGGGGACGAGCCTGTGAACAGTCCATTAAGAACGAGGTGGCCGCTGCCAGAAAAATCCCCCAAACCAGCAGATGAAAGCCAAGCCAGTAATGACTAACAAATTAGGGCCGGCTATGGGGATATGGAACCTGCAGATGTGTTCACTGTCACCGGCCAGACATGAGGAGAAGAGCGGAGAGGCAGCAGAATACATATTGAATTACATTACTCATTTGCGCAGCAGCTAGCCTCCTTTCATTGAAGCGAGCGCTGGGATAGTTGACAAAAAAGCCACTTTATGAGCTATTTTCTGTACACACAGAGCAGATGCTACCTGAGTTTACACCTCAATGACTCCTTAAGCCCCTGTCACTGAAGAAACTGCCCAGATTTCCTCCATTCACACAACCTACAGGTGCCTCAGGCATGTTGATCTAACCTCACAGCCCACCCAGGGGAAAGAAAATGTTATTGTTCCTATGAGGTTGCTTTGATATGAAATACGGTGAGGATTCCAGACAATGGTGTATATGTATTCCTTCCCTCTCATTTTCCATTTGATCTCCCAGATAGGTGAAGAAGAGTGATGGGTCTGCACTTAAAAATGTTGCATAGAGCTTACTTCTTCATTTTCTTATTTAGATTTACTGTGTTAGGAGATCTTTTGATCTTCCTGTCAGAAAGTTACGGGTAGTTCTGCTTTAGTTGACCAAAATCCTGTAAAAATAATTCTGATATTCGTTCCAAATGGCACCCTATTGCCTATGTAGGGCACTACTTTTGAACATGACCCACAGGGCACTGGTCACAATTAATGCACTTTACAGGGAACAGGGTGCCATTTGGGGCACCCTTGGCCCCATTTGTCACTGTAGGAATCTGAGGACAACAATACTGACCACTTCAGCATCGCTAAGCCCTTCATTCGAGGGAATTTCACCCGCAATTTTCTCTCTGATTTACAGTATCTCTCTATCGATCCTATCTGTATCTATTTCTCTATTTCTCTATCCCTTCTGTTACATTGTTCTGTCTGGCTCTAGGTTTTTCTCTACAGACCTGGTGTCATTCTACCTGGCGGATGCAGTGTGAAGGTCGAGCTGAGGGTGACAGTGGATCATTGTGGCTGTTGTGTTTTTAAAGCTCGTTGAGAGGGGGAGGCTAGAGATGAGAATGTCTCATACTGGTCATTATGGTGAAACCATATCTGATGGATGGGCAGTGAGCTAGGGGCTCTGTACGTGGGAGCTGTGTGTGTGTTTGTGTGTGTGTGTGTGTGTGTGTGTGTGTGTGTGTGTGTGTGTGTGTGTGTGTGTGTGTGTGTGTGCGTGCGTGCTCGCTTGTGAATGTCTCCCATTAAAAGTACAAGTGGCATGATTGTTCCTGTCGACCATCAAACGCATACGTTTCCCTAACCAATCAATAAAAGTTTGATTTGACTATTCTAGGAGCATCTCTACGCCTCACAAATGTCTCAATATCCTTAGACGTGTTTATTTGGAGAGCCGATCTCCCTCCCTCTCCGCAGTCTCCCGAGTGCCTCAGCCTGGCCTGGTCTTACCTGTAGCCAGGCCACAACAGATCCACTGCATTGTTAGACATTTGTCCAGGTCTCCAGGACGTTGGGAGATGCCTTGTGCATGTATGCAATTTCAATAGGTCGACAGTAGCAGCCGCCAGCGGCAGAATTTTAACTTCATATTTTGACGTTTGATACTGCGTTCTAAGCTAATGTGATTGTTTTAAGATGGTCATATCAAGGATTATTTAGCACCTTGATTTTTAATTTTAAGACCGCTTAAGGTATCAAAAAAATATAAAAAATATAATATTGGATGAAACATTGAATTTGGCATTACAGTTATTAGCCAACAGAAACACATTGAATAACAGATTCACTACATCAAATAACAGATAGTCCCCCAAAAAATCTAAAGGAACTTTGTTCTGAAGTGTCTGTCCTATTTCTGAGAGATATAAGAAAGATAAGGAAACTTTTTTTTTCTCTTTTTTTCTTCTTTTTTTAGGCACGAAACTAAGTATGTGGACACCCCTTCAAATGAGTGGATTCGGCTTTTTCAGCCACACCCGTTGCTGACAGGTGTATAAAATCGAACACACAGCCATGTAATCTCCATAGACAAACATTGGCAGTAGAATGGTCCTTACTGAAGACCTCAGTGACTTTCAACGTGGCACCGTCATAGGATGCCATCTTCCCATTAAGTCAGTTCGTCACATTTCTGCTCTGCTAGAGCTGTAAGTACTGTTATTGTGAAGTGGAAACGTCTAGGAGCAACAATGGCTCAGCCGCGAAGTGGTAGGGCACACAAGCTCACAGAATGGGACCGCCAAGTGCTGAAGCGCGTACCGCGTAAAAATGGTCTGTCCTCGGTTGCAACACTCACTACCAAGTTAATCGTCGAGTTGAGTTTTGAGTTAAATTTGAGTTTCAACAGACGCAGTTGCAACATAGCAGGCCTACTTTCATATCACCCATAGACATTTTTCCCCCCCTGGACAAAAACGTCAAATACTGAAGTGAGACCATTAGATCTTGTTGCTTCTCTGACAGGGCCCAGCATCATAAAGCTGAGGGCTCTGACAGCCCAGACACAGCCAGGCTCTCTCAGCCCCGGAGATGGCCCTTTTAGTGGCTATAAACGGCAGTTTGACTGACAGGCTGGGACTGAACCCTAATTACACCTGGCTATCCAGGGCCAAATAGAGATCTTTACTGGGGCCCTCAGCGCTAGGCCATCTAGCTAGCTAACTCCACACTAGGAAGCCTTTATTTCCCCCAACACTTTCTCACTTTCTCCTTCTGACATCTCGTCATGAAAAAAACAATACAGCTTTATACTTACATAAAAATTTTATAAACGATTTTAAAGGGCCAAACAAGCACAAAACAGGCGCTTCCTGACAGCTAGGGGAGGAAATATCGAGCTAGCCGGTAGCTGGATGTTTGAGCCTGTCATTCTGCTTTAGGTTGTGATGACCACATCCATATCTTTCCCCCTGGTTATCATATAGACGATAAATTAAATAATTGAAACCTAATCTGTCATGGGCCTGCATGGCAACAGGAAGCCTGTTATTGAGGAAGGCTGGTGGTATGAAGACTGGGAAAAGCTTTGCCCCTCTCTCTCTCTCTACCTTTCTCTCTTCTTCTTTCTTCTCTCACTTTCCATCTCTCTCTCTTACTCTCTCTTCACTCTATACGTTGCTCTCTATCGCTCTCTTTATTTTCCTGCACCCACCTACCCACCCCCCATTCTCCCTCCCTCCCTCCCTCCCTCCCCTCCCTCCCTCCCTCCCTCCCTCCCTCCCTCCCTCCCTCCCTCCCTCCCTCCCTCCCTCCCTCCCTCCTTCCTCCCTCTCTAACCGTCTCTGGCAGGGGCTTGCTGCGTTATTGAACAGCATCTCCTCATCTCTCTCCTTATCGAGCGGACCCAGCAGTCACTGAGCCTACCAGTCTGTTCCTATTGCACCCCATTTGTCTTCATGTTCAGGCAGCTATTCTCAGTTCACAACACCCGGCCCACCCCTCACATACGTTCATGCACATGCCCACACAAACACACACACACACACACACATGCATGCACATACACACACAGCACACACACACGGATATGCGCATACATACACACATGCATGCACACACACACACACACACAAACATACAAACACACACGCGCACACACACACAGACGCAAGCACACGGTTGGTAGGCAGGCAGTTTGACTCCCCTTACAGAAAAACCACATGAATTTCATGTGATTTTTGTGAAGTTAAAGTGATAACATGTGGCAACATGTGAAGCAATGTGACAACATGTGAAGCAACATGTGATAACATACAGTGAGGGAAAAATGGGCAAATGCTTCAGTGGGCAAATGCTCACCTTCGATAGCCACTGGCACGCTGGAGAAGTGTGCTCTTCACGGTTGAATCCCAGTTTCAACTGTACCGGGCAGATGGCAGACAGTGTGTGTATGGTGTCGTGTGGGTGAGCGGTTTGCTGATGTCAACTTTGTGAACAGAGTGCCCCATGGTGGCGGTGGAGTTATGGTATGGGCAGGCATAAGCTACGGACAACGAACATAATTGCATTTTATCAATGGCAATTGGAATGCACAGCGATACCGTGATGAGATCCTGAGGCCCATTGTCATGCCATTCATCCACCGCCATCACCTCGTGTTTGAGCATGATAATGCACGGCCCCATGTCGCTAGGATCTGTACACAATTCCTGGAAGCTGATAATGTCCCTGTTCTTCCATCGCCTACATACTCACCAGATATGTCACCATTGAGCAAGTTTGGGATGCTCTGGATCAACGTGTATGACAGCGTGTTCCAGTTCCTGACAATATCCAGCAACTTCGCACAGCCATTGAAGAGGAGTGGGTCAACCTCCCACAGGCCACAATCAACAGCCTGATCAACTCTATGTGAAGGAGATGTGTCGTGCTGCATGAGGCAAATTTTGGTCACACCAGATACTGACTGGTTTTCTGATCCACACCCCTATCTTTTTTTAAGGTATCTCTGACCAACAGATGCATATCTGTATTCCCAGTCATGTGAAATCTATAGATTCGGGCCTAATTTATTTATTTCAATTGACTGATTTCCTTGTATGAACTTTAACTCAGTAAAATCTTTGAAATTGTTGCATGTTGCGTTTATATTTTTGTTTGGAAGACCTTATTTTTTATTCACATTTGTCAATAAAACTCATGAAAGCAACTGTTTATGTCAAATTGGTTTGTATTCTACTTGTATCCCTGGTTGTCCCGAAAAGAAAATGGTAAAACTTTTCAATGTGAGGCTAAATATGACAGCAGAGCAAGCAGATGAATGTACTGTAAGTAGTGAATTTCAGCTTTTTCACTGTGGTAATCTCTGGGACCAAAGAAGTTCAACAACATCTCTTTCTCTGTATTAGTATAAAATATAATATTGTAAAAAAAAAAATAGCATACAATATAGCTCAGTATTTGTGTTATTTATTTTATACAGTCTTTTTTGCTCATCTTTATCAAGGGTGCAAGTAATTGTGGACCGGACTTTACATCCATATATACACTCTTAGAAAAAGTTATACCTGGAACCAAAAAGGGTTATCTTATGGGGACAGCCGAAGAACCCTTTTGGAACCCTTTTTTCTAAGATTGTACATCCGTCTTTCCATAATATGTGCTGTAACCTACATTTCATCTTGTTAGCATGCGCAAATTCTTTGAAAATGGACTATTTTAAGAATCACTGAGCATTCAACATCAATTCACAGAAGCAACAAACTGCATTATATTTTCTATATTACCACGTAAAATATATCAGCCACAGACTAATAGCTCCCTACAAGCAATTATGGAAATACATGTTAATACACAGGGACATGCTTATATCATAATTTCCCCATGCATAGCTAGAGAGCAGGATTGCAGAGTGAGATGGTGTCATGGGAGGTCATGTAGAGGCTCACCCAGGGGGCTCATTTAGACCCATCATGCTGCACCTGTTTCTCCTTATCGCCTTGCCTGGACCCACTCTTTTCATTACAGGCTCATTTGAACACAAGCATCCATGGACAAAGAGCATTAATGGTCAATTGTATGTGTGAATTTGTGTTTGGTGTTTCAGGTGTGTGTGTGTGTACGGGCGTGTGCATGTGTGTGTGCGTACACATATGTGCATAATGCGTGCGTTAGTATGCATGATTGCCTTTGAGCTTCACTCTCTGGAAGTGAATGCATACAGTATGTGCATTTCTCTAATGTATGTGTATTACCATGGCTGTGTTTACACAGGACGAAAAATTCTGATATTTATTTCACTAATTGGTATTTTCAGATCAGCTCTGAAAGAGATGATGTGAAAGATCTGATGTGATTGGTCAAAAGATCAATTAGTGGAAAAAATATCAGAATTGGGCTGCCTCTGTAAACACAGCCCATGTGACACAGATCTCTAACCATGCAGGCTCAGCAAATTGTCTATCTGTAGTTCAAGTACAATCCCACACATGGGGACGGCTACAGAATGGTCAGCACCATGCACCATCAGCCTTATAATGTTACAAGCTGCTCACTGTATGTATGACCGCTCAACCATACAATCATTCTGTCTTTGTTCCTCAGAGCAGTGTAAATGAGTTAATGTGTACATTCCTGACCAGATATCTAAAAAAGCAGATCTAAATCGATTGATTAGAAAAAAATCTAAACATGGTTGATAACATTTCCTAATGTAATTTCCTAACCATGGGAACCTAGTGACTGATTCTGATTGGCCCTTGGTTTCCCAGAATGGATAAACTATCCTCATATGGCCTTTAATTTCTTCCTATCAAATCACTCCAATCAGATCAGGTACTTACCTGGCAGGAAAACATTGTGATTAGCGTGGAGAGGGAAAGGTAAATCTCTCTATCTCCCGCTCACTGTTTTTCTGCTTCTCTCTCTCTCTCTCTCGCTCTCTCTCGCTCTCTCTCTCTCTCCCTCGCGCCCTCTCTCTCTTCATTCTCTTTCTCTGTCTAACTTCTCTCTCTTTCCTTCTCTCTCTCCCTCCCCCTCTCTCTTCACTTTCTTTCTTTCTTTCTTTCTTTCTTTCTTTCTTTCTTTCTTTCTTTCTTTCTTTCTTTCTTTCTTTCTTTCTTTCTTTCTTTCTTTCTTTCTTTCTTTCTTTCTTTCTTTCTTTCTTTCTTTCTTTCTTTCTTTCTCTCTCTCTCTGTTTATTCGCTCCACCATGCTAATGAAGTGATAGGTCACCGTGGAAACCCGAAACAGGCTGGACGGGTGACTAGTGTCGTCTGGTAGACATCAGGTCTCCATAGCAACCAACCACCATACGCATACACAAACACCACAGCGCAATAAACAGAAATTAGAACAATCATTATAGTGACTTTACACACACCACCTTTCTCTTGCTTAGTTATCATCAACATACAGTATGCTTTATTTTTTCTTTTATTTTCAATGTGTTTCACATGAGTGTTTTTTTTCAGCTGCCACCTGGATCCTTATACTGTACATCCAAGATTGGAAGTGTGTGGTGGAACAGAATGGATTGTAAATGGATAGCACACACACACACGCATGCGCACACACACACACACACACACACACACACACACTCACGCACACACACACACACACTCTCTTTCTCTAA
Source organism: Coregonus clupeaformis (assembly GCF_020615455.1). Classification (NCBI taxonomy): domain Eukaryota; kingdom Metazoa; phylum Chordata; class Actinopteri; order Salmoniformes; family Salmonidae; genus Coregonus; species Coregonus clupeaformis. The sequence goes on along the minus strand of NC_059195.1, from coordinate 15,328,956 downwards.
TCTGCTCCGGTGCAGAGCAAACCAAGCCTTTAGCTGCTAAATGAGTCCATAATTAGATCTATCAAGCATTGTTCCAAATCACATAGTGCAGGAAGGTAATTCCATCAGCACAATCAAACACACTGAAGAGCTCATTTGCAGGCGCATCCTGAACTTATAATTTTCCACCCGGACCGGGTCCCCTCTCTTTTCAGGGAGAATGAAATGAACGGAATAGATAGGGGGGAGGAACAAAGTGATGGAAGGATGGTGAGATTAGGGTCTGGTACTGTAAATGGCTCTATATCAAACAAGATCTGAAAGTGTCATGTTATGGGTGCATCTTGAAAGAGGAGGGTGTGTGTGAGGATGATGATGATGATAATGATGATGACCATGATGATGACTACGATGATGAAAAGCTCTTGACATCGCTCCTGTGTACGGGCATAACACGGTTACCCTGGGCAACCTCTTTGATGACACACCATCAGAAAACTGGGGTTGATGGGTTCTGTTCACTCCAGAAAGGCCTTGTGCTAGATATTGTAATTGCTTCCTGCTATTACTGTACTTTAAATGTGAGGTAGCAGAGCCTGTGTTAAATCTCCAATGCCTTATTGCTGTTGCTATTAGTTATGATTTATTTCTCTACAATGTATTAATTGTATACATTCAGACTTTCACAAACCACTGAGCAATAGTGTAATGATAGGGTTAATTCCTCGTATTCTATTCAGTGGTTATGCTCATCTCTATTCCCCCTCTTCTGCGGGGTTAAAGCCTTGCTATTCTCCCCTCTCTCTCTCAGTGCGTTGAATATGACAACTCCATGCTTTAATCAATTCCAACCATATTAATAATGGCTGTGGGCCCGCTGTACGCCTGCTTGCTAGATAAACACACACATAAATAGGCAGCAATAAAGATCAACATTGAAATAATTTGTGGTGCACTAGGGATAGCCTTGCCTCAGCCTTGCCTATAGTTAAATCAAAAGCATTTCTTCAGCCTTCTTCTCTGCAGCAGTAATGACCCAGCTGAAGTTATCTCTCTCGCTGATCGCTGCCGTCGCAAAGCGATACAACAGCGCTGATCAATTTAAGGGCCTTTTTAAAGGGGGGAGCTAGATTGATATCTAAAACAATCTGGGCCATGATCTTACAGCCATGCATCAGTCAGCACATAAATTGGTTATTTGGATTTCTACTGCCTTCTTTACTGAGTGCCCTGAGTGGAAATGAGGAAATATCATCCGTCCCTCCTAGATTGTAGCCATGGCTCTCAGAACTCTACACTCGCACGGTCTTCCTTTTCCAAATCACTTCCAATTTCTCTCAGGATAGCCGTCAACCAGTGTTCACACAACGGTCTGCACATGCTGCAAGTTTCACCGCGTTAAAGAATGGATATACTTTAATATCACACCAAAATTGCATTTTAAATGTGTAAGAATTGAGCTGATTTAACATTCCAGAATATATACATTTATGTTTTGGCGGGATGGGGGCTGGGGGCATTTAGGGTTAGAGGGGGTGTCAATTCTCATGTTAAAATTACAGTAACATTGTTTCCATATAATCATATTACTTATTTACGGGCAGCTCAGTGAGGCTTGGCTAACGACATTACATTCGCTGAAAATCAGATGTAATGAAACACATCTGAAATAATGAACCAAAAATTGAAATAATGACAATGGCGTCACTGGGCGCATTGAAATAGCACCATAGCACCATTTCTGAGCAGAGGCGATGTGTAGCCAAACGTATTAAACTGTCTGTAAACCATAAACACACCAAGTCTTCTAAACATTGGGCACTTTCCTGGACCTCTCCCCAGCCTAGTCTGGAAATTGTGATGTCTGTGGCTGGAAACTCAGTGAAACTCAGAGGCCTGGTGTCGTATCTCTTCCAACAGACCGACTGGTGGAGTGATTAGAGCATGTTTAAGGCTTCCCTATTTCCTTTCACCTCTGACCTCTTCATCCTAACATTTAGAAGCTTATAGGCTAGATTGTAGCCAATTGGGACCCTCTATTGGAATCCTCAATCCGAACCCTTTGGTGCTCTGTGTTTGATGACACCAGCACCTCTTGCTTCTCAGAAGGTAACTTGGTTTCAACCAGACTGGCGTCAGGTACTACCTACAATAACTTTATCTGAAATGTTGATTAATTCCTATTGGGGCAAAAATAACATGATAGCACTTTAGCTGGAAATTGAAGGGGGGTATTTTCTAAACAGTAAGTCTCGTGATTAATTCCATTGTCAATTTCTATTTGATTAAATATACACTATGCAGAAATCACTCAGCCATTTCCTGGTTGCTAAAATTCTAATAGTTAGCCTAATTTCAGTTTGTGTTACAAAACAAGCAAGTATAGTGTAGAGAATCATTGTGCCATCTAAACCGCTCTGAAATATATTTTCCATAACCAAAAATATTGTATTTTCAGCTGTTTGAAGCTGGTGTACAAAACCGAAAGTAAAAGATGAAAAAACTAACTTAAGTATGTGATTCATAGAAATAGCACCCATAGAACAGATCTACCACTTCTTTAGACTTGTTTTCAATGAGTATGACAGATCTATAACTCACACTATGTACATTTGCTCGGGTCGCCCAAGAAGTTACATACTGCAGCTTTAAATCACATTAATGTAGCTAATTTGATTACAGTGCTGGAGTAAGGTAGATCATGTGTTAGTTGTATATACCATTATTTTTCTTTAATCAAATCTGGCTAAATCAAATCTGACTTTGGGTTATTTACCACAAACATAATGCTCTCCCAAAACTACTTTTTGGGGAAGGTAAATCCAACCCCTTACTTCATCGATTATATTTGATAAGTTAATTCACCTTGTGCTGTAGTCATGCAGATGTGTGTGTGTGTGTGTGTGTCTCTCTCTCTGTGTGTGTGTGTGTGTGTGTATGTAGGATTGTTTGTGTGTATTTTGACCGGGGTCAGTGGTGGAGCCAGGGCCTCAGATGCTATGGAGCGATGCCCATCGGTATTGTTTGAGTTTGGCATATGAGTTCACCACAGAAATGTGCGAAATGTAAACGGATGTCAATATGTATATTTACAGTGGGGGAAAAAAGTATTTAGTCAGCCACCAATTGTGCAAGTTCTCCCACTTAAAAAGATGAGAGAGGCCTGTAATTGTCATCATAGGTACACATCAACTATGACAGACAAAATGAGAAAAAAAAATCCAGAAAATCACATTGTAGGATTTTTAATGAATTTATTTGCAAATTATGGTGGAAAATAAGTATTTGGTCAATAACAAAAGTTTCTCAATACTTTGTTATATACCCTTTGTTGGCAATGACACAGGTCAAACGTTTTCTGTAAGTCTTCACAAGGTTTTCACACACTGTTGCTGGTATTTTGGCCCATTCTTCCATGCAGATCTCCTCTAGAGCAGTGATGTTTTGGGGCTGTCGCTGGGCAACACGGACTTTCATCTCCCTCCAAAGATTTTCTATGGGGTTGAGATCTGGAGACTGGCTAGGCCACTCCAGGACCTTGAAATGCTTCTTACGAAGCCACTCCTTCGTTGCCCGGGCGGTGTGTTTGGGATCATTGTCATGCTGAAAGACCCAGCCACGTTTCATCTTCAATGCCCTTGCTGATGGAAGGAGGTTTTCACTCAAAATCTCACGATACATGGCCCCATTCATTCTTTCCTTTACACGGATCAGTCGTCCTGGTCCCTTTGCAGAAAAACAGCCCCAAAGCATGATGTTTCCACCCCCATGCTTCACAGTAGGTATGGTGTTCTTTGTCCTCCAAACACGACGAGTTGAATTTTTACCAAAAAGTTCTATTTTGGTTTCATCTGACCATATGACATTCTCCCAATCCTCTTCTGGATCATCCAAATGCACTCTAGCAAACTTCAGACGGGCCTGGACAGGTACTCACTTAAGCAGGGGGACACGTCTGGCACTGCAGGATTTGAGTCCCTGGCGGCGTAGTGTGTTACTGATGGTAGGCTTTGTTACTTTGGTCCCAGCTCTCTGCAGGTCATTCACTAGGTCCCCCCGTGTGGTTCTGGGATTTTTGCTCACCGTTCTTGTGATCATTTTGACCCCACGGGGTGAGATCTTGCGTGGAGCCCCAGATCGAGGGAGATTATCAGTGGTCTTGTATGTCTTCCATTTCCTAATAATTGCTCCCACAGTTGATTTATTCAAACCAAGCTGCTTACCTATTGCAGATTCAGTCTTCCCAGCCTGGTGCAGGTCTACAATTTTGTTTCTGGTGTCATTTGACAGCTCTTTGGTCTTGGCCATAGTGGAGTTTGGAGTGTGACTGTTTGAGGTTGTGGACAGGTGTCTTTTATACTGATAACAAGTTCAAACAGGTGCCATTAATACAGGTAACGAGTGGAGGACAGAGGAGCCTCTTAAAGAAGAAGTTACAGGTCTGTGAGAGCCAGAAATCTTGCTTGTTTGTAGGTGACCAAATACTTATTTTCCACCATAATTTGCATATAAATTCATAAAAAATCCTACAATGTGATTTTCTGGAATTCTTTTCTCAATTTGTCTGTCATAGTTGACGTGTACCTATGATGAAAATTATAGGCCTCTCTCATCTTTTTAAGTGGGAGAACTTGCACAATTGGTGGCTGACTAAATACTTTTTTTCCCCACTGTACCAGGAAAGTAATTTATTGTAGAAAAATAAAAGAAGAAAAAAGACATTCACGGAAGCCATAGTTGGCAAGATAATATCATAGCTAGATAATATCATAATATGGTAATAACATGTTATAAGGATACTTTAAAGGATACGTTTTATTTTTTACAACCAAATCTCTATTTTTGATGCATGTTATAGAAAGGTCCAGATAAGTTTTTTATGATTTCACTTGTTTTTAAGAAAACTATCGCAAACAGAAGAATCACTTTCTCATCCTCATTGTTTAGTATGTGGGCCTTGTAAATGCATGTACAAAGCCTCCAAAAACAATCAAATATGTCCTTTTAGAAACGGCAAAGCTCTCAGTATAGTGAGGCAGGTCTTTAGATGTTGTAGACATGAAATTGTGTCATTCCGAACATGATCTGCAACGTTATATTTCATTTTGTGCGACTCGTGAAAAACGTGAAATCACGCAAAAGGTGTCTGGACCCGTCTATAACATCCCATTTACATCTCCTTTAAGGATGCAGATACAGAACGTATGAGTGTTTCTGTGCGTGGAGGTGAGAGGGGTTTAATATGTTAACATGTTTTTGTGTGTATGTGGGCTAATGACCCTGTAAGGACACTAAGGTTGTATGTGCATAAGTGAGTGTGTGTGTGTACTTGTTTTCCTACCTTATCAGGACCCCAATGTCCTAACAATTCACCAAATGTTCTGACAATGTAGTAAAACAATAACTTTTTTGAAAAGTCAGGACTTTTTCCATTTGTTAAATGTTATTTTAAGCTTAAGGGTTAGGTTTAGGGTTAGGGTTAGGGTTTTGGGGGTTAAAGTTAGGGTTAGGGTTAAGGTAAGGGTTAGGGTAAGGTTTAGGGATAGGGATAGTGTTAGGGTTAGGTTAGGTTAGGTTTAGGGTTAGGGCTAGGGATAGCGTTAGGTTTTGGCTCCCCAGTGGGTGGGCCTGGCTGCCAAGTGGGTGGGCCAATGCCCTCCCAGGCCCACCCATGGCTGCACCCCTGCCCAGTCATGTGAAATCCATAGATTAGGGCCTAATTAATTTATTTAAATTGGCTGATTTCCTTATATGAACTGTAACTCAGTCAAATCTTTGAAATTGTTGCATGTTGCATTTATGTTTTTGTTCAGTATAGCTCAGACACCAAAATGCCAAGTTAGAGCTTTGAGTCACAATCAACATGACCTTCAGTTTCTCACAACAGCCAGCAAACAATCAAGACAATCAGCTCTTGTTTCTGGACTGATTTAACGCATTTCAAAGATGTAAGAAGTTTAACACCTCACTGCTTCAGCTGTCACATAACTGGGGAACATCTCTTCTGCTTGGACGCCCACAGTTCCACAGGGTCAGCTTTCAGGGGTCCAGTGTGCTGCGGCACCTGACTATGTCTCTCAGCCCCATCCATCGCCATTTTCCTCTACCACAGCACACAGCGACAAGGCTAACGTACGTCCCCCCTCTTCTCGTCCTCCTGAAACAACACATCATTCAGGGCCACCGGAGCGGAAACAAACTGATAGATAGGGAACGACAGGATGTGACCTACAACTCAACTCTTTCATGTGCAGCTATTCCACCCGTGGGGACTCCCCTTAACCCCAAAAGCCAGAGCTCTATGTACATAGATGTACAAAGTTGTTTATGCTAGCATAGCACCCACATGACATGGCAACTTTTTATGATTTCACCGCTGATTTCAATTCAAAAATATGATTTGCTACTGTGTAATAATTTTACTGTATTGGTTTTAAATTGTATGAAACAAAAATCCCCATTTTGCATTTTTTTAATGCTGATTTTACATTGTATTTAGATTGCTATTGGATGACGAGACTCATACAGGTTAGTCCGTAGAGGTTCGCATTAAGGAGGCCATTTTGGTTACAGTGCATGTAGAGGTCACGCAGTAATGGAGGGAACTTATTCAGCTTTGCATACATTTTAATTTGTCCCATTCACTACAAACTTGGTATTAATTACATGTTCCTTCATATTATATTTACATTACATTCTAGTACCACAAAAAAAAGTTATTTATTTGATGTAGTGGGTATACTTACATATTACATATCTAGTGGATTAGATGTAAAAACTACACTTTTAAAATCCCTTTGATTCTAGAAGGTAGTGTGTTAGGGGAGGATTTTACAGTGTACAGTAATGGCAGTTGTGAATCAGCAGTGTGGGCATACACACATGGAAAATTCCCTTCATCATGGGTTTACCTTGGCCAGGCTTTAGACAGAGAGACACACGGCAGGCGCTTCAAGCCAGAGTAAAACCTGCAGTCTGACTGTGGTCAGAACTTCCCATAGTGCCAGATGTACAAAATCCCAAAAATATAATTCTACTCCGTCTCGCCTGTTTATTTTTGTTTGCTAATGTATGTAAGTGTATGTATTTCTATTACTTTCCCAGCATGGTGATTTGAATCATGTAACATTTTTAACTGCGCAGCATATGCTTTCACTACCATTAGACATAAAAACAATATTGCCTGAGTTGCAACTTAAACTGCACAGTTGATTTAGGAGTACAGTACATTGTACAATACTACATACACAACATCACATATCTATTTATATTGTTCTTACCTTAAATAATTATATTCTGTAACACACGCAGCATATTTTAATTGTCTCCACTGTAAATGGCACATCAGCCTCTATGTTAACATTTACTGTGCTAAGAGGACCGTTATTAGCATGTTTTAACCACTCCTATGTAAATGGTAGATTATTAGACACTCAAGAAGAAGGACTGATTTCATTATTACTGAAACAGGATACAAGTGGAAAATATAAAGATCCAGTCCATTTAAAAAATTGGAGGCCCCTTACACAAAAATTCTAGCAAAATGTATAGCGCATAGAATTAAAAAGGTATTGTCAGACATTATTCATTCTAATCAGACAGGTTTTTTACATGGAAGATACATTGGAGATAATATAAGGCAAGTACTGGAAACAATAGAACACTATGGAAAATCTGGGAAACCCTGATTAACTCTTTAGTATTATCCCAGTTTACCTATTTGCTTATGGTCTTGCCTACACCTAGTGAACAGTTTTTTAAATTATATGAGAAAAAAATATTCAATTTTATTTGGAACGGCAAGCCAGACAAAATTAAAGGGGCCTATTTATATAATGAATATGAATTCGGAGGACATCAATTATTAAATATTAAAGCATTAGACCTATCACTAAAAGCTTCAGTCATACAAAAGTTATACTTAAATCTGAACTGGTTCTTTAGCAAATTAGTAAGATTGTCTCACCCAATGTTCAAGAATGGCCTTTTTCCCTTTATTCAGATTACAACCGCTCACTTTCAGTTATTTGAAAAGGAAATAATCTCCCAAATATCAGTATTTCTAAAACAAGCCATAGAAATTTGGTTGCAATGTCAATTTAATCCTCCAGAAACGACAGAACAAATAATGCAACAAATATTGTGGTTAAACTCAAATATACTAATTGACAAAAACCCTTTTTTTTTTACAAAATGTTTTAAAAAGGTATAATCTTTGTAAATGATATCATCGGTAGGACTGGTGGAGTTATGTCACACATGCAGCTAACAAAAACATATGGAAATGTTTGCGCTACCCAAAATTACAACCAAATAATTGCAGCCTTACCGCAAAAATGGAAGAGGAAAGTGGAAGGGGGAGAAAGTAAGGAACTTGTCTGTCGGCCTTGCATTAAAGAACATAATTGGTTAAAGAAAAGTGTGATAAATAAAAAAGTATACCAGTTTCATTTAAGGACCAAAGGATTGACAGCCGTCCCATATAGATTGCAAAATAGTTGGGAAGAGATTTTTGACGTACCGATCCCATGGCATAGTGTTTATGAACTGATACGCAAAACGACACCGGATTCAAAACTTAGAATCTTTCAATTTAAATTATTATATAAAATTCTTGCTACCAATAGAATGTTATTTATATGGGGGATACAATCTTCCCAGCTCTGCAGATTTTGCTGCGAAGAGATAGAATCATTAGATCATTTGTTTTGGTACTGTCCATTTGTTTTTTTGACACAGCTCCAGGAATGGCTAAAGGATTGCAATATTTACCTGGAGCTAACCTTGCAGATAGTATTACTGGGTGATCTGAAAAGTCATAGTCAATCGATCAATAATATAATAATACTTTTAGCAAAAAAAATTATTTTCAATTTACAATCTGTAGAAACAATGAGAATAGAAAGGTTCAGAACTTTTGTAAAACATCACAGTACAGTTGAAAAATATATGGCAAATAGAAATCCTATATGGATGGTGTTAAGAGATAGATGGGTGGTGTTGAATGGAGTTGAAGGATGTAACTAATAACCACTAACAACAACTAAAAACAAGATAACTAATCATGTAAGAATACTGTGTCCATAATAAGTATATAGGTTGTAGGTTGGGAGCTTTTGTGAAAGAGCACAGTTAGAAAGATATGGCATATAGAAGCAAACCAGATGGACATGACATATATATATATATATATATATATATATATATATATATATATATATATATATATATATATATTTATATATATATATATATATATATATATATATATATATATATATATATATAAAAAACATGGGGGATTGGAAGTGATGCAGACAATTACATTGATGGAAGTTACAATCTATCTGCAATATTAAGCTGATCTACAAAAAAAGAAGAAAAAAAAGAAAATAAAAATAAAACATTTACTGTGCTGCATCCACAATAATTAGAGTTGCCCATAAAACTTTTACAAGAGCTGTTCCTCCATTGACTGCTTGATGTCAGCAGATTTGGAGCCAAATTAATAATGATCTTAATATAAAAGTGGTTTCATGATAGTGAACTCCCTGTTTGGACTCTCGACCATTGCCTGAACAAACCATCTATAAATTAATATGGCTCTTTCAAGGTCTACACACCCAACATGCAAGCAGAAATAACTATAGAACAATGTATGTGGATTTGTTACATTCATTCTTATTTAATTGAATTAATTACTATTTTGATAGATCCTATTTCATTTGCGTAATGACAAATTGTGGTCTTCTTGCATGTAAATACACAGTAACTATATATTTATAACTTACCTGAAATACAACTTGGCAATTTTTTATATGATATTTTAAACATTAGTTAATTTATTTCACATACAATTACAGAGTACAGCTGTTTAATTTCCTTTATATGAAAGTGTTGATGTTAAAAAGTATTGAGCAAAAAATTTATGACTCAGTGATTGTAAGTGATTCGTTTTTGTTTAGTTTTTCTCTAGGCTACTCTCTAATCTGTATGTCAATTCCATTCTAGGAGGAAACTCTGAGGCTTTCATTCAAATAATTACTGCACTCTAATTTGTAGCCGACGACCTATTACCTGCATAGTTTTAATAAATTGAATTGTCCATGCAATTATCATTTTGTAAAGATTTGTTTCTATGCAATAGCAATAGTTGTAGAGTAGCTTTCAGTGTTTTAACTATACATCAGTCATGAGAGATTTCGGACCTCTGCTTTAAATATACAGTAATGCTAAACAATTAACATAACCATAAGGCGTTCCAGCTGTATCTCTAAATAGCAATTCACAAATACAGTTTAATTTAGATATGCTCCAATAAATTGCATATTATGTCAATGAACAAAATGGGATGTGGACACCCTAAGGTCCTTTCCCTTTATTTCAATGTTCAGAAAATACAACCCATGATTCAGATTATTTAGTAAGGACCCTAAATATGTATATAGCTATGGCTTGATACTGCCAAATTAAACTACAGCATATTGTTAGGCTTTATAATATAGAAATTATGTCACAGAAAGGTACTGGATGGAAGCAGATACAAATTTGACTATAATTGCATACTCCTATGGTTGACCACATCCTATTGCAAGATGAAAATAAAACAAAGAAAGAAATCAAATAGATTACCAAATAGTACTTGAGCTGCACATCTGAACTGCTTGAGTGTTTTCTTGAATATAAAAATAAACCGAGCAATACAAATAAAAGTCAGCATAAGCACTTGCGCCTGGTCGTTGGATGGCGGAGCACTCATTTTGACCTCTCCCGGCCCGCCTTAATTCCCTCTGTCAGCCTATAATCAGGTCTGTTTCACATAACGGATGATTAGTTTAAAGAGCAGATCTCCTATCAGCGCCACCGAGGATGAACAGAGAGGGGAGGAGGGATGGAGGGGTGGGTACTCTGCTGTGCTGTACAGCGCTTCAATGTGCCATGCCAGCCCGGCTAAGTTAGGGGCAGGGAGAGAGAGAGAGACAGCATGGGGGCAGATAGAGAGAGAGAGGCATGAGGGAGAGAGAAATAGACAGGGGGAGAGATAGAAAGAGGAGGAAGAGATGGAGAAAGAAAGAGAGGCGAATAGGATGGCAAGAAGGGCCGGCACTCATCAGATGCATTGGAGGAAGACGGAGGATGACAGGTCAGAGAGTGCCCCAGAGAGGTTTCCATTTTAGCACCATTCAAATATGTAATCACTGCACTCTACATGAACCCGCCGTCTTTCATCCTTTAAAAAAAGAGAGAGAGAGAACGTGAAAGAGGAAGTAGAATTCGTGGCCTAAAATGCAATATTTTCTTCTCAGATGGATGACGGGAGTTTGTGCATCTCCTTTGCCCCATGAGGCCACTAATATACTGTTGCTACCTCCCTCCCTCTTTCTTCCCCCCAGCCACATACTTCCATAAATACAGTAAACAGATGTAGATTGAGGACTGATTGAACTTGAGGGTTTAACAACAGAAACTAGAGCAGAAACTAGAACAAGAGACAAAGTGATGACAAGACAAAGTGTTGACAAGACAAGGCCCTAGCCCATTACTCTGGTCAGGTCCATGGAGACCCCAGTGTTGGTCCATTACTCTGGTCAGGTCCATGGAGACCCCAGTGTTGGCCCATTACTCTGGTCAGGTCCATGGAGACCCCAGTGTTGGCCCATTACTCTGGTCAGGTCTACCAACCTACAACTTAATTCACACTGGAAGAAGTTAAGCTAAACTAAAGCTATCCTTATGAAAAATATAGTTTACTTAACTAAAGCTACTTCGTGAAAAATTATCACATGTAAATCTGAAATGTCATAGACTTCAAATTGCAAGACAGATCACTTCGGGGTCATATGTTAACATAACGTGTAATTTTGCCTCCTATTAAACACAAAAACGATGTTTGAAGTGAGAATTAGAGAGGTGTGACTCCTGAAAAAGAATGGACATTATTGCCTACATCACCCATATTGTATTTTGGCAAAAAAAAAGGAGAGTGTAGTTCCAGTAGTCAGTTAAAACGCTACAAGACAAAAAAGTAAATAACTACTCATAACACTACCTAGATTTTAATGTAGTTCAATTCAAGCAAGCTACTGCAAAATGTAGTTACATTACTAGTTGAACTACATGTAGTTCACTACTCCCCAACACTGATCATTGGACATCTACTGTTATGTTGGTAGGTTACACAATTGTCTAACTTCATATCATGACACAAAATAGGAACAATCGGAAGTCAATTCTTACAAGTGTATGAAACAACTTTGTATGAAGCTGAGTTTGTGTGCCAGTCGTGGGTTTTGGAGAGAGCAGAGTCGTGAGCGGGAGCAAAGAGGGTAGGCCGAGTAGCACTCCTCGACCTAATAGCTTCAGACAGAGCCAGCATTTGCATTGATCTCTCACGGGGAGCACTGACAGAAACAATTCTCGTATCACTTGGCCCCTTTTTCTATCTGGAGATGTTTATGTACGTGTACATTTCACCTTTCAATTTGTTTGGTTCATTTTGGCTCACAAAGCACAAATTGAGGATGGGAGGCAAAGAGATAGACAACTACAACAAAGTGTAAAAAGAGAGGAAAGTAATCCTATTTCAAACTCTTGTTTTCATCCACAAAGTGTATAGAATCTTGTTCTTAAAGTGTATGGAATTATTTAAAGGGAGGTGAGCAGTTAACATTAATCATACATAAGGTATGAGAAAATAATATTAAGGAGAAAAACAAATATAACTCAATTAAGCAATGCAATTAATGACTAAATCATATATTCATTTAGCTTTTCATCTGTAAATTGAAAATCTTCAATACCAATGAAGGGAATTGAATTAGCAGTAATGGAAACCAAATATTTGCACTCCTAATAATGAATATTATGCACTTGTCAAGAACCTATGTGTGTAGAAGTGTAAAATTGCACCAGATAAATAATAATTATTACTTTAGAGCTAAATTATGAAAATTAGTGGCAGTATCACACATTGGGGTAATAATTATGACATTTACTCCAGGCAATGGGTGGTATCTTCTTTACCATACTGGGGTTTGCAATATGTGGCCCGATCAGGCAACAGTCATTTGACTTGGTCTGTGGCTCTGGGGCCTGTGCCTTTAGGGCATGCTGTACTTTCCGGAAGTCATTTTTTCCCACTCGTTCCGGCAGCCCCCGCCCTCCCACGTCCTCCCCCTCATCCTGCGACATGGCAATTGCACTGCTGAGGAGAATGTGAGCTAATGAAAGTGTAAAGCCTGTGTTCACTAGAGTATAAAATTCACATTTGGCCACGGCAGGCTGTGCAATCTGATATTATGAGCCCGCTGCAGACCGAGGCTAGGAATGGCACTCAAAAAGAGACAGTGAGACACAGAGCGAAAGGGAACGGGAGAGAAGGGAATGTACGCTAGGCATACGGAAACCCGCCATTCAGATTATTTTGCATTTTTGTTCATATCAAAACATAGAAATTGGTGATTTCGAGAGTTGATAATAAGGTTTTTATAGTAACAAGGACTTACTGTAAAATGTATATAAAAAACATTAGGTCTGGGTGCCTCGTCTCACGGATGAAGGGAGCGATTGAAACATGGTGTCCAAAGATTTCTCGTAGAGGTGGCACAGTCACTCTCTGACACAGGAAGGAAACCGTGTTGGAGGCACAAGGTACTGTAAGCCGCCATCTTGTTTCTTGTGTGTATAAATGCAGCTGCTCGCCCATGAAGCCAAATGGAGGCTTGCTGTGGACAGAAATCAGGTCAGAACTAGCGTAAATACATTATGCAAAAAAAAAAAAAAAGAAAAAGAGGAAGCAACTCTTGGTCTGCCGATCTTATTCAATACTTCTCTAACACGGCTGAATGTAGATGCAACAAAGGGGAACACATTTATTTAATAAAACATTCTGTGACATGAACTTTTAATGTTTGCATTAGTACAGTAGCATTGCTTCTCAATTGTACTGTAAATACCATCCTTGCTGTTTATTTTTTTTATTTTTATTTTACCTTTATTTAACTAGGCAAGTCAGTTAAGAACAAATTCTTATTTACAATGATGGCCTACACCGGCCAAACCCGGACGACGCTGGGCCAATTGTGCGCCACCCTATGGGACTCCCAATTACGGCCGGTTGTGATACAGCCTGGAATCGAAACAGGGGGTCTGTAGTGACGCCTCAAGCACTGAGATGCAGTGCCTTAGACCACTGCACCACTTGGGAACTGTAATGAATCCCGAACTCTGTTTCTACTCACCGGGGGAGCCATACTGTTTCCACCTCAAATATTTTACAAGCAATACTCTAACATCATTATAAAATAACATTATCGACAACAAGTAAATAACTTAATAAATCTGATACATCAATTTCATAAAAAGGACGGGTGCGGTCAGGCCAATGTTGGAACAATAGAGACACTTTTTTTCTCAGGTCAAAAGTTCAATCCCATTATGACTGGCTGACCTATTTTACAGACTGAAAGTTTGCATAGGAATCCATCTTACTTTATCCTGCATCGTTCTCCTGTGGCCACTTCATAATCACTCTGAGTCATCACTCAGTCCACTCAGGACAGTTAACCATATACCATTCACATTACATTTATAAAACAGCAATAACATATTAGTGACATATTATAACATAACAAATACCATATTAATCATATAACAGTTATTACAAATTATAGCTATATTAATGCATTAATGATTTAAAACATTAATTGCATAATAATTGTAATGTGATACATTTTACCTCAAACATTTGACTTTACTTTAGTACTTTACTTGAGTTAATCTAAATTGAATAAGAAACAGTACAACATGGATTTGATCAAAGTAAATGAGGGATTCCAACTTTCTCCTGACCCCTCAAGGTAATGCATCCCTAGTCATCAGTCAGTTATGTGGATTCTCCCACAAACCAAACTGCCTTCCTGCAGGATGAGACTGATAAAATACAGGGTCAAAGGTGAAATCCTGAGCAGCCAATCATCTCTGTTACAAGAGAGTTTGTTCCCTGTACATAATTGAATACCAGTGTAGGTGAACTGGTGGGGCACTATGAAGAGTCCAGGCAGCAATTATCATCAGGGGAGAACATAAATTACAGCCATACCTTTATGATTGCAGCCTATCATGTTTCACCAGGGCGGTTTTATACAACTAGAAAATAAGAACACCACTGTTCGTATCTGGCCTATGCTACACACACAGACACAGACACATACAAACACACACACACACGTACACAGACACACACACGCTGTTCATACAGGATAGTAGAGAGAAAATAAACACTATTCCATTAAGTACAATCAGGCTGTACAGCATGTAGGTCAGCATGTGCCTGGGTTAGTGAAATGGCCGGTGAGCTCTCTCTCTCTCTCTCTCTCTCTCTCTCTTTCTCTCTCTCTCTCTCTCTCTCTCTCTCTCTCTCTCTCTCTCTCTCTCTCTCTCTCTCTCTCTCTCTCTCTCTCTCTCTCTCTCTCTCTCTCTCTCTCTCTCTCTCTCGCTCTCTCTCTCTCTCGCTATGGCCATGTAGTCACATTGTCTCATGTCCGTCCTCCCCATAGAGCTGTGTGTCTCGTCTTTATGTAACGGGGTGAAGATGGGGTAGAGTCCATGCCTCAGGTGGGACCGTGGAACTATGTTCTGGGCCCTGTCAGACTTTGGCATACAGCATGTATTGCCAGGATATTATGCTTTTTCACTACAAGTGACACACTCCCAAATGTAGAAGCAGAATGTGGGTGTGGGTACCGTTAAATTACATTATTATACAATTGTTTAACATGTTATACCTATTAATATTTCATACCTTTATAACATATGAATTACTTACATTCATATTTAAGGTTGAGTATGATGATAATTATTTATATTTTTATACAGTATATACAGAATACTTGTTTATATATACTGTTTATAAACATTATTGTATCAGGAAGCAGACTATTATATTTTTGTTTATGACTACCCTGTTTATTATTTATAAATATACTTTGCATTAATTTTCAGAAGAATAATACAACCCTTTTATTTAGTTATAACTATAGCTGTATTTACAAAACAATAATAGTTTCTAATTCCATAATTTATGGAAAATTACAAGGTCATTATTACATTTTTTATTATTAATATTTGAACTGTAAAGTTAGTTACTGTAAACTGTAAACCAGACTACCCTTATATAGATCATTCAGATAGATATTGTAGGTTTAGAAATGTGTTCAGAAAAGTAGAAAAACCTACTTTTGAATTGAACCGGAATTAAGACTTTTTGTACAACTGATTCTTGATACTGATATAATTATTTCATCCCAGTGACATGGTTATTCTGTGTGGTTTCATATTTTGTTATATTCAACTACACTCTGGTATGTTTCACATGTACAATAAATTATTGTATATTGTACGATAAGCATAAAATACCTGTACACATCAGACATTTTTGTACATTTTAACAAAAATGTACTGTACATTAATAAAATAAAATACAAACAGGTAATGAGCGGTGCATTCATCAAAATGTTGAATTGATTAAATTAAATGAGAGTAGGATCAATGAATTAGTTATTATGAGTTGAATTACATAACATCTGGGATGCATATACACTGTACTGTCCATGTTGAATTAATTATTATGAGTCTTTAGATTAAAAATAGAAATCTGATATTGTTATAGTTTTATCTCTACCTTTATGTAGTTATTAAAACATATATTTTAAAATATTGTGTACTTTGACTGTACATTAATTTATTGAAGAATAGTTTCAAAGACAGGGCCGAATCATACCTTGAGATCCATGAGCCGAATTGAGATCAAAGCTGAATTTTCTGAAAATATGGGGTTTTAAGCGCATGCATATAGGAATCAGTTAGGAATCATATTTCATATTTTCAGTATGTATGATGCATTTGAACATCTACCAAAGCAAGTGCACTCAAAGCTCATATTAATATATCGTATATTTCTGAACCAAGATTCATCATGAGGAACAGAGCAAAGCTATTCCTCTTTTAGTAATCCAAATCATTTTTGTGGTCTGTAGAATGTACACATAACCCTAACCTCTTTACTTTCTAGTGGAATGTGTGTAATGACACCAAATTAGTAGTTGTACAATTGCACATGACTAACCATTGCGGTCTTGATTTTAAAGGCTGACAATATTACATTTCTTTAGTTTACTGAAGTCTTTCGATTACAAACTTCAAATGGTGGTCAAAAGTAATTGCAGAAGCTTGGGAAACAGACCAAAAGAAAACCGTACTCTTATAAATTTTAGAAACATATTCAAACTTGCATCCACTTTTACCACTCTTGACCCGATGTACTCCGGCACTCACATAAAGACAATATAGAAACCAAGAAGACAACGTTTTTGCAGATACATGCTTTGCACTTGCATTTACCTGCATCAAACTTTTATCTCTTTTATAGTTCATTTTCCAGGAGAAGGCAAACATTTGGAGAGGAAAAAAGTCCAGAGACTACTCTTTTTTTCCCTCACTTTTCATGTCCGTGTTCTTTGTGTGTATACCTGTCGGCGAATGAGTGGATGAGAGTGGCTGGTCACGCAGAGGTCGCTCCATATCTAAGTCACAGAGACACGCTGTGTTTTACATGACCACTGTGAAATGGAAGGACACTCAAAAACACAAAAATCACACACACCTCTAAATGTCAGTTTGTGCTATTCCGGGAATCCAGTACACAGAGATATGAATGAGTGTGAGTGGACCACTGATCTGTTGGCACAGTCATGCACCTGCCAGGTTGCCGTGCTAGCTGTGGTGGTGTACTACTACATTTCAGTCAACATTCTCAAACAGAAAATGTCACTTTGCCCTTTCTCATCATGTCTACAAGACCACATTTCACTCCTTGCAGTAGATTGGTAATTTGCCCCGCTGTTGTTCTGTGGCTGGCCCTGTGTGAAGGAGTTCACACTTTAGAATAACTTCACAATGACAGCCCTAGGCCCACACAAACCTTATAGAGGAGAAAAAGATCAACAGGTGTAAACCACCACCTTCTAAACCATTCACTATCCTTCACATATGTCCTTTCCCAAAGTAGTGTAAGATGTAAAAGATGATGAACCATATAGCAAAGTAAAATACTTTAAGAATGATGATTTGATAAGGTATCTAGATACAATATGTCATTTTGCAGCACTGTAGGGCATTATCTAGGCCATTTTGTTGCCTTTTCAAAACATGTACAGTACATTGCGTTCAGAAAGTATTCATACCCCTTGACTTATTCCACATTTTGTTGTGTTACAGCCTGAATTCAAAATTGATTAAATATATATTTTTTCACCAATGTACAGACAATTCTCCATAATGACAAAGTGAAAACATGTTTTTAGATTTTTTTTGCAAATATATTGTAGATTAAATATAGAAATATCTAATTTATTTAAGTATTCACACCCATTAACTTTCTACACCTGGATGCAACATTTGCCCATTATTCTTTAAAAAATTATTTACGCTCTGTCAAATTGATTGTTGATCATTGCTAGACAACCATTTTCAGGTCTTGCCATAGATTTTCAAGTCGATTTAAGTCAAAACTGTAACTCGGCCACTCAGGAACATTCACTGTCTTATTGGAAAACTAATCCAGTCTAGATTTGGCCTTGTGTTTTAGGTTATTGTCCTGTTGAAAGGTGAATTCATCGCCCAGTGTCTGGTGGAAAGCAGACTGAACCAGGTTTTCCTCTAGGATTTTGCCTGTGCTTAGCTCCATTCCATTTCTTCTTCATCCTGAAAAACTTGCAAGTCCTTAATGATTACAAGCATACACATAACATGATGCAGCCACCACTATGCTTTAAAATATGGAGAATGATACTCAGTAATGTGTTGTATTGGATTTGCCCCAAACATAACATTTTGTATTCAGGACAAAAGTGAATTGCTTTGCCACATTTTTTGCAGTATTACTTTCGTGCCTTGTTGCAAACAGGATGCATGTTTTGGGATATTTTTATTCTGTGCAGGCTTCCTAATTTTCACTCAGTCAATTATGTTAGTATTGTGAAGTAACTACAATGTTGTTGATCCATCCTCAGTTTTCTCCTGTGTTAGCCATTAAACTCTGTAACTGTTTTAAAGTCACCATTGGCCTCATGGTGAAACCTCCCTGTTCTTTGCGGTTGAATCTGTGTTTGAAATTCACTGCTCGACTGAGGGACCTTAAAGATAATTGTATGTGTGGGATACAGAGATGAGGTAGTCATTCAAAAATCATGTTAAACACTATAATTGCACACAGAGTGAGTCCATGCAACTTATTATGTGACTTGTTAAGAAAAATGTTACTTCTGAATTTATTTAGGCTTGCCAGAACAAAGGGATTGAATACTTATTGTCTCAAGACATTTCAGCTTTTCATTTCAGCTTTTCATTTGTAATTAATTTGTAAACATAAAAAAAAAAGAAATCCACGTTGACATTATGGGGTATTGTGTGAAGGCCAGTGACAAAAAATATTGCTTTAATCCATTTTAAATTCAGGCTGTAACACAACAAAATATGGAAAAAGTCAAGGGGTGTGAATACTTTCTGAAGGCACGTTATATGTTAAATAATGTATGTGTATCAGACATTAGAATTTTGTGAATTTTAAATGTTATTCTTTCTTCTAGCAAAACACTAAGAGCTATGTCATGTATCTGTATGGCACCAAAAAATGTCACTCATACAAATCTCTGGATTGTTTCCCCAAAATACCCAGGGATGGTTTTCAAAGCATTTAAATGTAATTCTTAACATGAAACATATATGCATACATTTTTTCCCACATGAATTAAAGATACAATGGCATGAGTAATTGTGTGAGGTAAATTTGGATCTCAACGGTATCCATTGGAATAAACTGTGAGCCCGTTTCTGTGTGTCCCGTGTTTGGCTCCGAGTTTGTACGGTAGACGGCACACTCACCACACATTAGATCAGTAACGGCCTAATGACCACCCTCAGATGTGACAACTGTGGCATTGGATGGGATATGCAGACTAGCTGACCGAGCACTCACCTCTCCAAACACTTTATTTATTTATTTCGCTTTCGGCTTAAAGCACTTTTTGTAGAGCTAACCTACATAGCAGCCTGGTTCTCTGTCAACTCTGTGTCCAGGCCTCCTGATAGAGATATCATGAGAGAGTTTATGATGAAAACAATGAAGGTTCAATCAATCTCCGCGGCATAGATCATTATTGAAATATCACGCAGGCCCTTGATTGAGCAGTATTTAGTTTAGCCACTGAAGCGCGTTACGTTATATTGAACAAACTGGCGGCCTAATCAACACCAAATTATTTCCATATCATAAGCATGGCCTCCCAGAGACAATTGAGTCTGTAATTTACTTGGGATGTTTGTATTAATTCTGTAATTTATGTTGAAAGGGATTTGTTTTTATTGTTTTCATCGTAAATCAATGTGTCAGCCTTGGCATTTGTGTAGATTACCTGTTTGTTTAGTGGTAGCGTTGTTAGCAAACCGCATCACATTGAAACCAACACCATTATTTTTCTTTGCACACACATTCAACTCAGGCACACTCACAGCCATATCTATGCAACACATACACACACGTACTCACGAACACATGCACACAGACACTTTAATAATGACTACCATAAACAATACATGACAAACATGTCTCAATACATGTGTTGCTAACACCAGGGACATGAAGTGATTTTTACACTTTAATATACAAAAATACCCCTAAATTACATTCTTTAATCTAGCCTAAATGAAGGGAATACTGTATTAGAACACCCCACCATGGCCTATTCTATTGATTTAATTCCAATCCCTTGTTCTCTGTGATATGATGGTTAGGTGAAATGTTCATGGCAAGCCTAGGGAGAGAGGTTTAGAGGCGGGTGAAAGGTTCACGGCAGGCCTAGGGGAGAGGTTTAGAGGCGGGGCCGTGGCCTTTAAAGTATTATCACTCTAATGCTCTCAGAGGAGATCGAGAGATGAGGAGAGAACAAGCACATTTTCATATAGTGGTAGGACACATGCAGTGTCCTACATCCATCACACCACTGCTGATTCTGTGTACAGAGTCCTGTTTAGAGCAACGTGTGAGGTCGAGTGTTCCTGTGATACTAAGTCAATCTCAGAGGATAGTAGTACATACTGCGGAACATGTACTGTATGTGGATTCGAGTCTTGATTAATTTTGGGTTGGGCTGTGCCACAGGACACGCTCAGTGCCCTGTTGATGGCAGTAGTGTCTCAGTCAATGGCCACATATGCAAAAGCAGGGCAGATGCACATTGTAGGGCAGATGCAGGTCAGATGCAGATTCCACTGGAATTTCAGATAAATAGGTTCATGTGTATGGTAGAATGCAAAACATAGGGGGGAAACTCAGAAGTAAATTACAGCTTAATTAAAAATCTAAGAGAACTGAGGGTTACATCCCTTAATGACAAATGTAAAATAAGTAAGTATTTTCTGATAGTCTACATTTCCTTACCCTCCCCAAAATCAAAAATAATACTGAAAATGAGCAAATAAAACATTTACTGTATGAGGAAGAGAACATTCTGATAGCTAAACTATTTTTCCTCATCACCACCACTCATTTAGACCGGGTGTTTTTAGGCCACTGTGACCGCATTCTGAGTTCAGATGGAAAGTCTTCGATGTCGCCATCTCCATCACCACAGCCACCATGATGAACTCCACATGAACTCCCTCTATCAGTGGGAGCCAGTCAGATCTGGCCATCCCATTGGCTCAGGCATGGGGTCCATATTTTGGGGTTTTATGGACCATAATTGGAGCCGACCCCGCTTTAATTCCTGCCTGCGCTTCCCCCCATGTGTGAGAATGAATTAATCGCTCTTCGGGATTTCAAATTTCATCTCATCATATCTCTGGTATTTCTCGTCGCAGGGGTTCGATGACTAGAGAAGAAAAGGGAGATAGGTCTGGTGTACTTGTTTTCCTCTAAAGTCTTGAATGAGTGCCAACAGTGAATGTGATGTAAATTGTATGTAATTATGTTGTTAGGGTCATGTGATGAGGTCTGGGATTCCAGCCAAAGCATGGAAATGTGTGATATGGAATACATTAAGAATATGTGTCACATGTTGTTCTCCTGCCTCGTTCCACTTTGGTCCCTACATCAACAGGAGTGGGTTCTAACTGCCGCTCTATAATAGAAGGAGTTACTAACAAAAAAACGTACGAGTCATTTTTCACTTTAAAATATATGCTGCTTTGCTAGCGGGGCTAACTGACTACATTTTTTGCCATTTTAAAATATAACAAATATTGCTCATGTTCTTGGGCATTAGGTCAAACATGTCAGCCGTGTGCAGTTGAATTGAACATGTATTTCATAATTTATTAGTTAGAATAAAAATAATATATTGTGACACTGAAATATGATTATATAATTTAATCAATTCGATTTACAGGATTACATTTGATAATCTTTTTTGTATGAAGTAGGCCTATATTTTATTCATATTTTCATTTTATGCCAAAAGCATCATGCAAAAACATCTCTTACATTACAATGCAATACTTATTATACCTAATATTTGTATACACAAGTGTAAAAGGTAAAAAAGGTTGTACACAAACAATATTAATAAACTTCTCTTCAATTAATCATTGTTATTTATTCTGTATATTTTGGAAAGTCAGTAAAAATTATGTTTTATTTAAATAAGTGTAGGCATATAGTTTATGTCTATAAAATGTCTCTCAAGTATAGTACAATGTCCAATATATGATCATGTAATTCTTTAAATAATCACTATACAAAATACCTGTATAACTGTCATAATAATAATAATAATAATAATAATAATAATAATAATAATAACAATACTAATACTAATACTAATACTAATACTACTACTACTACTATTAATAATAATAATAATAACAATAATAATAATAATAATAATTATTATTATTATTATTATTGTTATTATTACTATTATTCATAAAACAGATTGTGACAAAGTTTCTGCATGTTCTGCTGTGTAACATTTCTGCATGTTCAAATAAAGCTTTGATGAAGGCCTTGAGGCCGATACGTAAATGTTGATAAAGAGCAGCCATACTAGCAAGAGCAGTGTGCGAGTTTCTTATTTTTTTCTCTCATTTTATTAAATTGTTAACATGCACCTGCAACAAAGATAGCTCAAATGTGTGAGTGCCTTTTGAATGATTTCAGGGCAGATTCACCTCCTCTGTTTTGGTTATTAAGCCAAACAATCCAACAATCCAGAAACCTTCCAACCTCCAAGCGAAATTAACCAATTCATTTGGGTTCATCTGGAGTTCAGTAATGATGATGCTGATGATGAAGATGATGAGGAGGATGGTGACTGCTCATAGGTTTAGACTGAAGGATACAACAGTTCCCTCCTCTCTCCAGGAGGCCACACCGCCCCTCTCATGAACTCTCAACTTGTCTGTCCCGCGGCTGTTTCCCTCACCCCCAAACTGTCACATATTTTTGGATCGCCCATCCAGCCGACCATTCAACCCGTCAGCCCTCCAGTCACTGCACAACAATGTTTGCATCTGCAAATGACTTACTCTTTCACTTCATATACATTATGTGTGCTAGATCTACCCTACACCTCTCCTTTATCTCAGCTCTACCCCTTCAACAAAGTTTGACGTCAAACACGGTAGAGTCATTGAGTGTTTAATCACTCTGAAAGTGTTTGTTGTGTCTTTGTTTGACTAAAATGGCGGGTGATGTGTTAGCTCTTTAGAATCTTCAATCTGGTTTTCAGTGGAACACTCTCTGTCAGCCTTCTGTACAGTATCTACCTCAGCCGTACTTGATGGTGGCGCACTAACCCCACAGTAAAATCCTCTGATTGGGCCTTTTAGATCCCTTTCTCTTCAGCAGGGTTTAGTACAAGACAACAGCTGGTGGACTTTATGGAAGGGGGACATGAGATTTTGGGGGCGGGGGGTTGAAAGGGAGGGAGGGTTTCCCCCCTCCTTTTTCTAGATTTAATCCTGACACCCTGACCCTTGCATAAAGTCTCTCTGGGCAGAGTTGTGGTCTACAGCCGGGATTGGGTGAATGAAATTATGGGAGGGGATATTGCGTCCACCACCCCTCATTCCTCCCTGTCAATCTGTTTTTTTTGAAGGGGGAACAATTTAGCTCGTTACCTTTAAAAAAACAAACAGGGCTGTTCCCTGATTTAATGCAATCGGAGGGACGGGTCTGCGAGTGGTCCACTGCAATAGTTGTTTTTTGGAGTTGGTTGATTAAATATATATTTTTTACAGTATAAAAAATATGATAATCTC
Source organism: Coregonus clupeaformis (assembly GCF_020615455.1). Lineage (NCBI taxonomy): Eukaryota > Metazoa > Chordata > Actinopteri > Salmoniformes > Salmonidae > Coregonus > Coregonus clupeaformis. Next base: position 15,304,659 of record NC_059195.1, on the reverse strand, counting down.
TGACATCAGTCATGCACAGTTATAATGAATGCAATATTAGTAGATATATTGGTCATACAGTTTATGCTTGCCTTTAAGACAAAACGTGTCAATTAATAATGTTCTTATCCTCCCACATAGAATGCCACATAGAATTTAAAGAAACACGTACAATCTTACTTTCATGTTCCTATTGAGCACATACTCAGATAAAAAAAAAAATATGATAAAAGCTTGCTGCTACAAATATGAATACTGAGCATGAGTTCATACCCATGAGTCTGTTAGCTCCACCTGGCATGTGTTGTTGTTCCGACTGCTCTGAAGTGTCAAAGACAAACCATGTTTGGTGGAATAGAGATTCAATGAGTTACCCTTGATGTTATCCTATAATGACACGTAATCCTGGCTAATCAGTACTAACTGTAGTTGTGGCGCTGCTACAGCTTAGGTCCATTTACAAATTAAAGGTTCAGACAGGGGGTCCTTGAGTAGTTTACTCACCTTCCTGATCCAAATGGGCTGAGTAGAATATGAGTTTCATCATTGCAAAGAGATAAATGACTGCATTTATTATTTTGTGAGTATACTTTTGACTAAGTACAATCTGGTAACAACAAAAAAAGTAAAGAAATAAGCTATTTGTTGCATTCATCCACTACAAGCTGAACTTATATGCCCTTGGCCCATATGGATAATGCAGAAGATATACATTTACATTTACATTTTAGTCATTTAGCAGACGCTCTTTTCCAGAGCGACTTACAGTTAGTGAGTGCATACATTTTTTTATATTTTTTATACTGGAATCGAACCCACAACCCTGGCGTTGCAAATGCCATGCTCTACCAACTGAGCTACATCCCTGCCGGCCATTCCCTCCCTTACCCTGGACGACGCTGGGCCAATTGTGCGCCGCCCCATGGGTCTCCTGGTCGCGGCCGGCTACGACAGAGCCTGGATTCGAACCAGGATCTCTAGTGGCACAGCTAGCACTGCGATGCAGTGCCTTAGACCACTGCGCCACTCAGGAGTACATATATTTATTTTTATATCATTGCAAGAGAGAGAAATTATTTATAACTCTTAGACAGAGACATGAGGGGAGAAGTGAAAAGATGCCTCTTGTAACCTGACTCTTATGTGTTCTGGGTTGCTGCTTGTGTATTTGAATTGTTTTGACCCAATGTGTCCTTCAAAGCCACTATTTCATCTAGACTATTTTGTCCAATATCAATAATACAACACCCAAATGGAAAGTCTATTTTTTATTTGTACGATTGTATTTTTAGTAAGCTTTTATTTCCACACATTATTTACTCCATGGTCTGTATTGTGTTAACAGCTTTTAAGAGCATTTTAGTACCATGCTGAAGCATTAGGATCAAATACATCCACGTCCATTTCAGAGATACATGCTCTCCACAACAGGCAAATGCATTTTCTAACAAATAAAATGTCCATGTATTTAATTTTGTCATCTGTAACTTTTATTCCAGTTCTTTGATTCCTCCCAGTACCAGAGCCATGCAGAGATAGAAGCATCACAACAGTCCAGACATCAATAGTTAATATGGAGAAACCTTGCTTGTGCATCCATTTATATGGTTCACAGAACACTTAAATGGGGTGATGTTTCTATATTTTGAATCACGTTAACCCATGAAAAAACAGATATACTGTATCTTTGACTGTGCACGTGTACTGTACATATACTGAATACGCTATTCAAGATGAGCTCTGTGATCTGGAAATAAAACAGAACTGCAATCTGTATCTACAATCTTTTTTATCTGTATTATTTTTCTAGGAAACCCAAATAAATATGTATCATATCACAAAAACAATTAAGTAATCATACAAGTCTGAGAATGGTCTCTCTATAGCAGCCCTATGCCCCTATGCCATCTGTAGGCTACGAGGCTAGCAGGGCTCCATCTCTATGTAAATAGCTAATCCATCTGTATGTACATAGCAATAATTACATGGTCGGTTGAGATACGGCTATCAATGCAGTGATCCATAGATCTGTGCGATGCTATATTGTGTCTGACCAGTGGGGTCAGTAGAGGGACAGAAGCTGATAAAGCACAAGGAAAACACTGGGATGATGAATGTAGTGATAGTTCAGTCATTGGGTCATAGACGTCCACAGACCAAGACATGCAAACACAAACACACACACACACACACACACACACACACACACACACACACACACACACACACACACACACACACACACACACACACACACACACACACACACACACACACAAGGACACACACACACAAGGACACACACAGACACAAACACACACACACACACACAACCCCCTGTCTCCTTCCTTCAAGACAATTGTCCCACACTTTCAAGTTCAGTGAGCTTTGGAAGCATCCATTTTACACTATGTCAACAGAGCTAAGTCAACAGAGCTAATCTCCTCTCTCTCCAGTCGAGTCGGGAGTCACCTGTTCCCTCTGATCCACTCTTATTAGGTGTGCAGATCCAAAACATCATTACTCAACCTGAACAAAAGGGGGCAGCCTGGAGTCCCGTGGACCAGTGGTTTGGCGAAGCACTATAAGAACCGTGTTGACTCCTTTCTCTTCCTCTCTCTGCCTGGCTAGCTCCAGGCCTGTAACACCACATCAATATCCCAGTGGGGAAGTGGCTCCGCGCAAATGTAAACACAAGGTCGCCCTTGTTCCGCTCGCCGTAGGTGTCGCCACTGTTTGGGTTCTTAACCGTTTTTCCCCCCTCCTCAATATAACTAAAGAGAATTTCACACAGGGGAGGATGAAAAAGGTGAGACGTGTCATCCCATCCAGATTTAATGAAGTGAAAGAGAAGAAAAGAAAGCAGGATGAGAAGAAGGGAAAAAAGGTCGTTGGGTAAGCGGATTCCTGGAAGACTAGCAGATGTCCCCAAAATGGCAGTGTGGCTATAAGTCAGGCGTTTGGAATGGCCGCATATGAATGGGTCCTGTATATCAGGTCCTGTGAGAGAGCAGTGTAGGACCAGCGGGTTGCTGTGTGTGCCTCCGGTGCCCTAATCCCCGACACTTCAGTGGAGAAAGGCCGGTGGAATTGCATTTTTCACAGTTGTTTCTATGGTGGTGGAAACCTGCTGCTTCCTTTCTGTGAGACTTAAGTGGTATTTACTCCCATTTGTTTTTTTCACTGGGTTTGACATTTCTATCTCTTTTTAGAGGTTGAGTACATTTAGATGAACTTTTGCTCTTTAGAAATGTTACAGAAATAAAACATATTTATTTATTCAGGCAATCCTCTTTCCTCTTCTGTCTGCTTGCTGTCACATTAGCTCTAGGCTATAACCTTGATGCTATTGTTCTGTCTCTCATACTTACAGACCATTTTTAGGCATTGGATATCCTGGGTTAAGATGACACTTATTGTGCCTTTGGATTGATAAGTAAAGTACAAATAATCTTCCATAATCTGCTTCATTCAATACATTTACAATGTGTCTGTATTCACTGTATATTGTATTCACTGTAGCCTATTTAGTCCGCCTTACAAAGTGCATGTTGTTGTTGTATGTGATATAACTGTGTGTGGGCAACAAACCTCTCATCAGAATAGACCTACTTCACAGTGCTACGCAATTCCACCAAATACAGTATGACTCTGTTGGCGAGCAGATGCTTTCCAGTGTCTGATACAAAGAATATAACATTAACATTTATATTACAAGGGAAGGGTTTAGCACAGACATTTTACATTTTTACATTTTAGTCACATACTGTACACTATTGGACTCCCTGATGAAATAAAGGTTAAATAAAATAAAAAATACATAATACATTTAACACAAAGATATATCTCTAATACAGCATGTGGATCCCTGTGTACCACAATATAATTCTAGATGTGCTTTGCTAGGGAAAAATCATCAGTGTTTATTTGAATATGTTGGTAAAAAAAAGGCTATCTGGACTACCACTTAATGAAAAATGGAAAACAATTTGTTTAAAGGCAAAGCAGCTATGTCCTGCATTAATAAACCCATTAATTCCTTACCAATTAATACACATTAGATGCATTTTATTTGGGACCGATAAGTCTATTACCACTGTTATGATATCAGGGCAAGGTTAGTGTTAGGACATTGATAAACACACTATCCAGGATACAATTCCACACTCCATCCCCAGATGGCAGCAACCAGATCTAGGTTTTGAGCCAAGGCTTGATAAGCACATCAGGTGCTGCCAATAAGGGTGAGCGGTAGAGTGCCAGCTTGGGGAGCCTGCTGGTTTTGTTTCGTGGCAATGAGGCCTTTCATTTGTTTTTGAGTCTTTATTTTGGGCATGCCTTTTGTGTTTTTCTTTTTTGTACATATTTATGTTTCGTCACCATCCGAACAAATAATAATCTGCTTGGACTGGCTGACCAAGAGGTCAAGAGAGACAGAGCTGACCTTGGACCAAGGTAAGGTTGCTGTCTCCCTTGGCTGATTTCTCACATACATGCTCAGGTTGCAGACCATGTAACTAGGCCTAAGAGCCGTAGACTTAGTGAGTACAACAATATTAGCAGGCTAGTTATTGGGTTTGTAACACCACCCATTTATGGTTATTAAGCTGGTGTATTAACTAATAGCGTAGACAATGTTGTTATGGTTGTTATTTTGATGTCTGTTTGTCCACATTGGATTCATTCATTCATTAATTTATTTAATTAGGTGTGTTTTCTCCCAAATGGCCACTAATGGGGTGTTGTGGTTGACTTTGATGGCCTGTGAGAGTGGTAGACAGAGCTAGATGAGGCGCTCCGTCTCTTTGGAGCCAGTCCCTGAGGGCAGCAAGGCCACAGACAACCAGACACACCAACACACACACACACACAGCAACAAAGCGCTGAGAAGTAACCCGCTGGCAGAAGAGGTCCAGCCATGAGATCTGGGTGAGGGGGATCAAACGTAGTGAAACCTCAAATAATACTGATCAAAGAGGTACCAGTCGATACTACACATTAGGGGGATGGAGAAATTAATTGGAGACTTGACATGAACATCAGTGGCCCAATGAGCTGCTTCCGACGTGACTCCATCTCACTGAAGACAAAGAAAGAAGAATATGAAAATGGGTGGTGAGCACTGAATAGTTTATTATCACCCATCGCTAGTTCTAGGGTTTTTTATATATTTTTTATTGCCAATTTGAATGAAATAAGATAATGAATAGATGCATTAGTTGTAATTTCTGAGTTTGTCCTGTGTTGTGAGATAAACATGCCTCTGTCAGTGGCGGTCGGTGCTGTTTTTTTTTATTTTTATGAGCATGGCCTTATTTCTATTACAGCATATTGGATGACTGTCATTCATATTCCATTCACCCAGCTCAATGGAACATCGATAAGTTTAGGCTACAAAGTTATACTCAAATGTTCCCTATACCCATCATGAGGTTGCTACAACCTAGCCTATGAATGACATTTTATAATGTAGGTGCACAGGTTGAGAGAATTGAATGATCAAGGTGACAGTGACACATTCAATACCGCCTTGCACATGCTTGCCTGCATCTAGCTGATCTAGGGTGTAATCATCAGTCCAACAGTTGCAAATGTGAATTTCTATTGGACAAATTCAGGTATTTCTATCGCCGTTCCATTTGCTTCTGTTTTAAGAAACATTTTTCAACAGAATTGGTGGAATGAATACACCCCTGATCACACTCAAACACAGTTCACTTTCATAAAAACTGTTCACCATATAAAAACAGCATGATCACTTTGCTCGTTGTGTATATACAGTACCAGTCAAAAGTTTGGACACCTACTCATTCAAGGGTTTTTCTTTATTTTTACTATTTTCTACATTGTATAATAATAGTGAAGACATCAAAACAATAAAATATTTTATATTCTTCAAAGTAGCCACCCTTTGCATTGACAGCATTGCACACTCTTGGCATTCTCTCAACCAGCTTAATGAGGAATGCTTTTCCAACAGTCTTGAAGGAGTTCCCACATATGCTGATCACTTGTTGGCTGCTTTTCCTTCACTCTGCGGTCCAACTCATCCCAAACCATCTCAATTGGGTTGAGGTTGTGTGATTGTGGAGGCCAGGTCATCTGATGCAGCACTCCATCACTCTCCTTGGTAAAACAGCCCTTACGCAGCCTGGAGGTGTGTTGGGTCATTGTCCTGTTGAAAAACAAATGATAGTCCCACTAAGCGCAAACCAGATGGGATGGCATATCGCTGCAGAATGCTGTGGTAGCCATGCTGGTTAAGTGTGCCTTGAATTCTAAATAAATCACTGACAGTGTCACCAGCAAAGCACCATCACACCTACTCCTCCCTTCACGGTGGGGACCACACATAAGGAGATCATCCGTTCACCTACTTTGTGTCTCACAAAGACACGGTGGTTGGAACCAAAAATCTCAAATTTGGACTCATCAGACCAAAGGACAGATTTCCACAGGTCTAACATCCATTGCTCGTGTTTCTTGGCCCAAGCAAGTCACTTTTTCTTATTGGTTTTCTTTAGAAGTGGTTTCTTTGCAGCAATTCGACCACAAAGGCCTGATTCACGCAGTCTCCTCCGAACAGTTGATGTTGAGATGTCTGTTACTTGAACTCTGTGAAGCATTTATTTAGGCTGCAATCTGAGGTGCAGTTAACTCTAATGAACTTATCCTCTGCAGCAGAGGTAACTCTGGGTCTTCCTTTCCTGTGGCGGTCCTCATGAGAGCCAGTTTCATACATAGCACTTGATGGTTTTTGCAACTGCACTTGAAGAAAGTTCTTGAAATTTTCAAGATTGACTGACCTTCATGTCCTATCATTGCTACGCTGACGATACACAACTAATCTTCTCCTTTCCCCCTTCTGATAACCAGGTGGCGAATCGCATCTCTGCATGTCTGGCAGACATATCAGTATGGATGACGGATCACCACCTCAAGCTGAACCCTGGCAAGACGGAGCTGCTCTTCCTCCCGGGGAAGGACTGCCCGTTCCATGATCTCGCCATCACGGTTGACAACTCCGTTGTGTCCTCCTCCCAGAGTGCGAAGAGCCTTGGCGTGACCCTGGACAACACCCTGTCGTTCTCCGCTAACATCAAGGCGGTGACCCGCTCCTGCAGGTTCATGCTCTACAACATTCGGAGAGTACGACCCTATTTTTTTATTTTTTATTTTTTATTTTTTTTATTTTAAATTTTTTTTTGTCATTTAGCAGACGCTCTTATCCAGAACGACTTACAGGAGCAATTAGGGTTAAGTGCCTTGCTTAAGGGCACATCGACAGATTTTTCACCTAGTCGGCTCGGGGATTAGAACCAGCGACCTTTCGGTTACTGGCACAACGCTCTTACCCACTAAGCTATCTGCCGCCCCACCTCTGGCCTGCTGGCTCCCCTTCCTCTGCGGAAGCATAGTTCCCGCTCAGCCCAGTCAAAACTGTTCGCTGCTCTGGCACCCCAATGGTGGAACAAGCTCCCTCACGACGCCAGGACAGCGGAGTCACTCACCACCTTCCGGAGACATTTGAAACCCCACCTCTTTAACGAATACCTGGGATAGGATAAAGTAATCCTTCTACCCCCCCCCCCAAATTTTTTTTTTAAAAAGTGGTTATCCCACTGGCTATAGGGTGAATGCACCAATTTGTGAGTCGCTCTGGATAAGAGCGTCTGCTAAATGACGTAAATGTGCCCTTGAGCAAGGCACTTAACCCTAATTGCTCCTGTAAGTCGCTCTGGATAAGAGCGTCTGCTAAATGACTAAAATGTAAATGTAAATGTTAAAGTAATGATGGACTGTCGTTTCTCTTTGCTTATTTGACCTGTTCGTGCCATAATATGGACTTGGTCTTTTACCAAATAGGGCTATCTTCTGTATACCACCCCTACCTTGTCACAACACAACTGATTGGCTCAAACACATTAAGAAGGAAATAAATTCCACATTAACTTTCAACAAGGCACACCTGTTAATTGAAATGCATTCCAGGTGACTACCTCATGAAGCTGGTTGAGAGAATGCCAAGCGTGTGCAAAGCTGTCATCAAGGCAAAGGGTGGCTACTTTGAAGAATCTCAAATCTCAAATATATTTGTTTAACACTTTTTTTGGTTACTTAATGATTCCATGTGTGTTATTTCATAGTTTTGATGTCTTCACTATTATTCTACAATGTAGAAAATAGTAAAAATAAAGAGAAACCCTGGAATGAGTAGGTCTCCAAACTTTTGACTGGTACTGTATATAATTCCTTCTCGCAACTATCTACGTGCTCTCCTCCTCTCACCTTTTCCCTTCGCTTGTGGACTTCAATGCACAACACATCAGCTGACATAACCAGGTGAAAAAACCTTTCCAAGCCACATTTATACAACCAAAAGTTTACCTTGACTTGGAAGAGTTCCAGTGTTGGATAGCCATAGCCAGCTAGCTAACATAGCATCCCTCTCTGTTTTGAGTAGGCTATACTAGATAGCTGCATTCGTTAGCTAAGTGAAAGTTTTAAAAAATTAAACCAAATATAGCTAGCTCTCTTGCTTCCCCTTAATTTGAAAGGAAATGTAACTGTTCAACTATTGTTTTTCTCTCTCCGAGTCAACTATTCACCACATTTTCTGCACTGCAGTGCTAGCTAGCTGTAGCTTATGTTTTCAGTACTAGATTCATTATCCGAACCTTTGATTGGATGGACAACGTGCCAGTTCATGCTGCAAGATCTCTGATAGGTTAGAGGACGTCCTCCAGAAGTTGTCATAATTACTATGTATGTCTATGGAAGTGGGTCCGAACCATGAGCCTCCTAGGTTCTGTATTGAAGTCAAATTTACCCAGAGGAGGACCGAAGCTAGCTGTCTTCCGGCTACATCATGGTGCTACCCTACAGAGTGCTGCTGAGGCTACTATAGACCTTCAATGCAAAATTATTTGGTATAGTTTTATCTAAAAAGGATAACTTTTTTAATGTTTCACTATTTTTAATAAAATTCACTGAGGAGGATGGTCCTCCCCTTTATGGTAATATTTTATGTATCATTAAGGAAAATGTTGGGAAATGTCAAAGATAAAATATAGTAAACATGATTGACATTTTATAAGTCCAGATGCATGTCTAAATAAGGAATATAGCCAATACAATGTGTAAACATGCTTTGATGAATGTATGTATTTTATTTTTAAAAAGTGTCTGAGCCATGCCACCAATATAATGAGATAAGGGAAAGAGGCAAAAGCGCCCATGGCCTTTTGGAGTAAACAACATGTGTTATTGGACTTTCAAAGATAATAGTGGCGTGGCAGTTAAAGATGTTAATCAGTGATCTTAACGGGAGTAGCTTTGTAAGCTATGTATACATGACTGTGCATTTGTGTGTGTATATAAGAGATCTCTAAGCCAAAGAGAGACAGCCGTTCCATGGAGTGGCTCGGCTTTGTTAGGCAATAATAAAGTCAAATTTCTGGATTCACAAGCTCCAGTCTCTTGAGAGATATTTTTGAGCTGACTATTTTTTTGTCAAATATTTCTACGACACCTTCCACCTCTGAGGAGCCTCCACTGGTGTATGTGTGCCTGTACATGCGTGGCTGTGTGTGACGTGAGAGATCCGGCATCAAGCAGTGCACCAGTGCCAGTCTCTTTAGGGCCTTTCAGTGCCAATCCGTAGCCCCAAACAATCCAAACCCTTAATTTACCCAGTGGGGTCAGTAGAGGGTCGCTACTGCAAATCAATCAACACAACTAGCCTTTGATATAAGGAGAATAATAGACTATCAAATTATACGGTGAATGCATGTGCACGTGTCTGCAGTTTTGTGTTTGGGCATGTGCGAGTATGATTATACATTGAGCTGATCCGCAATTGACTTCTCTGGCGTATGAGTTTGATGAAATACATGCAGGTAAACACACGAGGCCATGGCGAGGGTCTGTAATGCTGCTTAAGGGTTCCCAGTTCCCACTGTTCATTAATATCTCTCACTACCGGCCCCGCTTCAGCACGTGTCTGTCACCAACTCTTTAAGAGATCCTATTTCTCAGTGTCTGAAACATTTTCACTATTAAAACTGTACATGTACCCCCCCTCAACCCCTCATACCCCTCTACCCCTCTCTCATATCCACATTTGCTTAGAGAAGGGGGCAAGACAAGCCCCTTGTACCTCCTGAATTTGAGCCAATACTGGAATTTGGCTCAGTCTGATAAAATAAACTGGGGGAGTCTGAGACGCTGGATAAATAAGCAACACACTTTGGCTGGGAGAGCGGCTATATCCCAGTGATGGAAGTGATTGTTCCTTCTCCCCGCTGATTAAAAGGTTAGAATATACAGAGGCTATTACATTCTACCGGAAAAATACCCCTAATCCTTGGAAAATAATCACAGAAACATTGTGATTGGCAAAGGCCCTGCGAATAAAGTCGGGAGCTCTGCACTTTTTAGCTCAAAGAAAAAAACACACTGGCTGCACTGTGTGGATGGCAGAATGCATCGATGTCTCTCTCTTAGCCTTACCACTGGGACTGCCATCAGAAACTGATGATTGCGTAATATATATTTTTTCCCCCTGGCTAGCTAGCTGTCCTTGTGAAGGTTCTTATAAAGTAGGAGTCCAAACAAGCTGTTATGGTTAGTGTGTGTGCTCACCACACTCCCAACACCCTTAGTGGACAATAACCAACCGACTCTGACTGTGCCTGTTGTACCTCTACTCCAGCTCTTTTGTATACTTTTTTTTATGAAAGAGATTGGTGAAGAAGTGATGGCGGCAGAATTAAAAAGGATGCATGTATGCAATGTACGTACAGCAGTCACCAGCTAATATTGATTACGGTATATGGTTTTATGGAGTCTTCTTTAAAATGATTTTTTTGTTTTCAAATCACGCACACATCTGAGTGGCCTGGCGACAAACAAAATCAAATCAAGAAGAGATGTGGAAAACATAGTAGACAACTGTATCTTTCCACAGAAACATCCAAGACTGGTGAAGTTCATGATTGCCTCCATTCCTTTCATCTTTTTATCTCCCCTGAACAGAGAACATCGGGAGGGGAGAGCTGGAGAGAGGCAAAACTGAGTGAAAAAAAAACAACCTTGCAGGTCTGTGCTCATCATGCAGGTCAATAGTGTGGAGCGGTACTGGTTCTGCTGGGGCTTTACATTCTCTCTTTCTCGTCCTCTTCTCGCTCTCAGGCCCTGAGGGGAGCGCCATTCAACTCCATCCATTCTCATCTATTGGAAGTCCCAGTGGACCACAAACCTGATTCCTTATCAAAGGAATTGATAGAAATACGCTGGTACAAACACAACTGAATCAAAGAGGTTGGTGACGCAAACCCAGACCTCTCTCTCTCTCATCATGTTTCTGGCCCATGGTAGTGAGGTATTCTGGGCTCAGATACATGAGTCACCATCCAGAGGTACTTCAACATCTTCACTTAAAACACATTGCATTATATGGCCTCTGCCTCATCAAACAATAGGTTCTCTTCATGGCTGCTTTGAAGGCTGTGGTCTATCAGGCTTTCAAGCAGGCACAAGATTGTTTGTTGTTTATTTCAATTTCTCCTCTTTTTGAAGGATGTTGCATGACGTAGCGAACAGCCTCACTTCAATCACGACAGCAATTGGTAAGTTTACCATTCATCATGTATTCTATGCGCATTGGTCCATTCGGCTGTTGTGAACACAGGACATGTTCTTGACTTATTTTGCAGTTCAGTTTCCATGAAAACATTCACTAAAATGGATGTCCACTCCCTTGTTTCAAAGATAAAACAGATCTGTCTGTTTCAGGTCTATTTGGAGTGATGGTCATACTATAATCAGACTCTGGAAGGTTGTCCTTTACCACACTGCTCTCAGACCAATTATCTAATCCTCCAACAATGTACTAGGCCATCTGGCTCAGACCAATCAACTAATATTGGCATAGCTGGACCTGAAAGTCTTCACCAGTCCAAACACCATCTCCTGACCCTTCTGTTTGTTTTGAGTGACACAGAGGGTGAATTGGGCCAGGACAGAGTACAGTCTCTGGTATATCTAAGAAGCCTATGGGATGGCCTGTCTTCTTGCAGACCATTTACCTTTACGTCATTTAGCAGACGCTCTTATCTAGTGTTGGTTGCAAATGATGAGTGTGTAAAGCTTGGGCTACGTGTGCGTGCCTGTATGTATGTGTGTGTGTGAATGTACAAGGTTGAACACACATTGGTGAAGAAGAAACAAACACCAAGATGGAGGCAGGCCTGGCTAACAAGCTCTGCTATGCTGAGAGGCTCTTGTTGCTGGCTTTCCAGATGGATCCTGGTGGATGGACAATGGATGATGCCTGATAGGACAGCTAGTCTGGGTAAAGCCAAGACCTCTAGCCACTATAGCCAGCTCTGATCCTGCAACCTGGCCAGATTCAGGCCTGGGACCACTAGGGGATCTGACTCCCTTCGCCTTCATTATCTGTGGCTTCTCTCTCACAAACTAGGCCTGTGTTATGAGCTGCTGTTGTTGCTGCTGCTGTTCCTGTTGCCACGGTTTCTGTCTCTGGTAGCGTGCCTCTTCCTCTGACTGAACAGTTTCCAGGTAGCAAACTAACACAAGCCAGCTAGAATCAAAGGAACATGAGGAAACACGGGTTGGCGTGTGGTAGGAACCCTTGTTTCAATCTGCCATCTCTTTATCTCTTATTTTGTATCCTCTTCCTCTCAGCCTCTCTCTCTATTCCTCTCTCTCCATTCCTCTCTCTCTCTCTCTGTGTATTCTGTCTCTTAATATCATCATACACTACGTGACTAAAAGTACAGCTGCTCATCTTGTTCCAAAATCATGGGCATTAATATATAGTTGGTCCTCCTGTAGCTCAGTTGGTAGAGCATGGCGCTTGCAACGCCAGGATTGTGGGTTCGATTCCCACGGGGAGCAGTATGAAAAATGTATGCACTCACTAACTGTAAGTCGCTCTGGATAAGAGCATCTGCTAAATGACTAAAATGTCAAATGTAAATGTCCCGCCCCCTTTGCTGCTATAACAGACTCCACTTTTCTGGGAAGGCTTTCCACTAGATGTTGGAACATTGCTGCGGGGACTTGCTTCCATTCAGCCACGAGCATTAGTGAGGTCGGGCACTGATGTTGGGCGATTAGGCCTGGCTCGCAGTCAGCGTTACAATTCATTCCAAAGGTGTTTGATGGGGTTGAGGTCAGGGCTCTGTGCAGGCCAGTCAGATTCTTCCACACCGATCTCGACAAACCATTTCTGTATGGACCTCACTTTGTGCACGGGGACATTGTCATGCTGAAACAGGAAAGGGCCTTCCCCAAACTGTTGCCACAAAGTTGGAAGCACAGAATCGTCTAGAATGTCATTGTATGCTTTAGCGTTAATATTTCCCTCCACTGGAACTAAGGGGCTTAGGCCGAACCATGGAAAGCCCCAGACCATTACTCCTCCTCCACCAAACTTTAAAGTTGGCACTATGCATTCGGGTAGGTAGCATTCTCCTGGCATCCGCCAAACCCAGATTCGTCCATCGGACTGCCAGATGGTGAAGCGTGATTCATCACTCCAGAGAACGTGTTTCCACTGCTCCAGAGTCCAATGGCGGTGAGCTTTACACCACTCTAGCCGACGCTTGGCATTGCGCATGGTAATCTTAGGCTTGTGTGCGGCTGCTCAGCCATGGAAACCCATTTGCGGCTGTGCTGTTGTTGCTCCTAGACATTTCCACTTCACAATAATAGCACTTACAACTGACCGGGGCAGCTCTAGAAGCGCAGAAATATGAGCAACTGACTTGTTGGAAAGGTGACATCCTGTGACAGTGCCACATTGAAAGTCACTGAGCTCTTCAGTACAAGCCATTCTACTGCCAATGTTTGTCTATGGAGATTGCATGGCTGTGTGCTCAATTCTATTCACCTGTCAGCAACGGGTGTGGCTCAAATAGCCGAATCACTAATTTGAAGGGTTGTCCACATACTTATGTATGTGTGTGTGTTTGTGTGTGTATATATATATATATATATATATCACAACATTCTCATTTGTGAAGAAAAGAAAATGACAGCTTCAGGACTCATGAGAGTGAATCATATATGCACTGTGTGCTCTGAAAAAGAACAAACGTCTCTCCCATTGCATGCATATCACTTAAACAGCTACAGTACTTATCCCTTTTAAAATTTGTGGCATTAGCATGGAGATTGCTACAGAGACTTGACCTGGGTATTAAAGCTTGTTCTGATGTATTCATAAGAAATTAAGCCTCATTATAAGGAGGATGGGTAGGTTATGCAGGAGATATGGAGGGATGGAAAAAATGAGGGAGGAATGAGGGGAGAGCTGGAGGGGGGGGGAGTTAAGGTGAAAGGGGAGTCACATATGAGCGTAAACGCAAGTCTTTCATGTGGAACAAGATCCTATTAGCATTAAATGCTAGTGATTTTCCAGAGCTAATTAAGAATATTGGCTCATGTTCTCATCAGTGTGGATTTGGCCTGGTTAATGACTTTTGAAAATGTGTACTTTCTAATGTCCAATGAAAAGATTATGGGAAGTCTTCCTGAAATGTTTGCTGTCATTTAAGTTACATTTGAATCAAGGGGTTATGCAAGGAGTTGAAGAATAATTGCCATCAAATCGTTAGTTGACGTATGGGTACAAGCCATTTTCAGTCTTTCACTCCTTCTCTCCCTCTTACTGCTCTCTTCCTCGACCCTCCCTCACTCTCGCTCGCTGCTCTCACTTCCTGTCTGTGGCAAGCTATTCATTAGCCAATGCCTGTGCTCCTCCTGACCGAAATGCTTCAAGGCAATTTCAATAAATGTCTCAAAAACAGTCTCCCCATGCTGTATCTTCACAGCACTCAAGCGGGAGCACCGTGGGGGGAAAATGACTTGAGAGAGTGCAGATCCTGTTATAATGGACAAGCACTTGGCACCTTTTCCCGCGCCGAGGCTACAGAAGCCACATCCCAATTTCTGCCTCCCCAAGCGATGGAGACTGTTGGCTTAGACGCCCGCCTCTCTGTGTGTACGTCAGTGTCTGACTGCTGACAGAGAGGCCAACGTGTGTGTGTGTGTGGTGATGTCTTTCCAGTATGATTCTTCACAGGGCAGCCTCCACAACCACACACTCATGACACCCCAGGAGCCTTGCTCCCTACAATCCCCCCCCAGCCTATCAGGCCCCACCCTCGCCTGGCCCTCAGAGTCCATAGCCAAGCTCAACACACACTGATGAAAAACAAACACAACTCTGTCAGCCCAGCTAACTCATAGGCTAAAATTTAGGGAATTCATGCCCTGTAACTGAAAGGTACACCTAAGACCTCTTTTGGATGACTATAGTAGTCGATGAGGTGACCTAAATATATAACCAGAATATCAATCCTTTAGGCCTATATAATGAAAAAAAACCAGGAGCGTTCCAGTTAAAGTGTTCCACAAATGTCAGTTGGCTGTTTGTTACAATTAGCATATAATTGGCTTGCCAAGCCTAGTCGCCAGGTGCTCAAAGACCTTGGCGACCTGTATTAAAATAGAACATCCCATTCCCTTTGAGTTTGTATGCTTGCTTGGCGCATTGTCTTTTAAGATTACCAACACTGTGCTGTGAATCAAGCAGCGCGGCTTCTGAGAGGACTCGGAGCGAGTCAGAGGTCTGGATCAATGCTGAGAGCCTCTAGAGGGTGCATTAGAAGTAACGCCAAATTGGGTCGCTCTCTGTTCAAATGGAATCAAAGGGACCTAATTAAGATGGGCTAGAGGAGGAACAATGGCGTAGTGAGCTGGTCTCTTCTGGAGCGAAGTCCCTTATTTCCTCTCAGCATGGGTTACAGAAGTGACCAGGTATTCAGAGAAGATGTAGAAAACAATTATATAGGTTGTATTATAAAAGCTGCTTATGTGCTCCCTACTGGGGGAGGAATATACTATCCATAGGAAATGATATAGGCACATAATTAAACAACTGAAAGTCATGGGACCAAAAATTGTATCTTCTTGATGTGTTTTGCGTTGTCATGCCTTTGAATACTTTGTGCAAATTTGATTTTAACCCCGATCAAAGCTGAAACGGTCATATTTTATGTAAAGCAATGGGGCGCCAAGTCAAAAACGTTGTGTATGAGGTTTTACTCAGCTAGCGAAAGACGTCCTGCCTCAACAACCACATACTCAGTAGTAGATCACAGACATTGTGGGTGGGTGTTGAAGATAGCTTCATTACTTTGACAAGAACACAAAAAGGCTTGTCTGGTAGTCAAACCACATGTATTCACAAAGTTATGGTGCTAGCTAGACTAACATTTACACTCAGCCAATGAGGCTAATTGATTAACGCAAAAGATAAACAGAACCCTGTTGAAAAATAAGACTGCTAGTAGTCTGGCGCACTGGCATTGTTAAGTCTCACTTCTAGACCTTTTCTGAGTCTGCCATTTTGACAGACAGGATGGATGGGCTCCATATCCGCCAGTCACATACAGCCCAGCCACAAAAACACTGTCCATGTTTGACTAAGGAAGCCTACGTCAGGGCAGCCCCCTCTGCAACAGTTAACTAAATAAGCCGCTGTGGGCCTTTATCAAAGCTCGGCTCTATATTAGGAGATTTGGCCCCTGCCATATTTGTTGTTTGAAAGGCCTGAGATTCTGCCTTGAGATTTATTGGGCCTTAGTCACTGGATGTCCACCCAGCAAGACTGAGCAAACCAAGGTCCCAGACACCAGGCCTCCCTGCTCCGCTGGCTGTTTGAAGAAAGCTCAGAATAGGGCCTTCCTGTCAACACTGGAGTAATGTTTTAATCTGAGAGAAAACAAGACTTCTGTAGCTCACCCAGTGTTATATAGAGTCCCTCACAGCCGCCTTCTAGGCAGCATGGGCCTGATTCAATACAGGCATCAGTTTGGCATATTATCAAGGGGTGTTAGATCAGGTAATGATTTTTGTATGTTTAGTGGATAGAGAGAGAGACAGAGGTGAAAGGTACTGTATGTACTGAGAAAGTGCTGAAAGATAAGTGGGTCGGATTCAAACCCATGCTGGCAGCGGTACATCGTACATGTGCTCCAGAGGCATGGGCTTAGACTGCTAGACCGCCACAGATCAGAGGGGTATCCTACGAAGCAAGCTAGATCTACTCAGGGTTTTCTAAAGCTATCCAGCTTCAGTTAGCGTCACATTCCAGCTCCGGCTTCATCCAGACTGCAGCGGTGGATATTGCTTGACGCTTGCCGCTAACTCTAGCAGGCTTGTAACTGCTTGTTCATGTCGCACATGGCTAGTCGAACACCGAACTCTTCATTGAGACCGTGCTGAAACATCAATCCATGGGCGAGTCAGTGCCACATTTTCATTTGTGCTAAAATCAAAATGGAAGAAAAGTTATCCTGCAAATTCAGCAGGCTATGGTGTGAAATAGGCTTATAGAAGTGCCGCCTTTATTACTTATCATTAATGCTGACTTTGGTGTGCTTATCAATGCAGAACCACAAGCACCTTTTTTTCCCCACTCCTATGAGAAGTTAAAGTCATACAAAAGTGTTACTGTGCATGAAGTTTAAAATGCATTCTGTCATTACTAAATGTGAAATGTGATTTATTTATTTTTACACACAAAAAAACATTTGATTAATGAAATATTGAATCAGTAGTCTTCCTCAAATTAAGTGGATGATGATGCAATCTTTGCAAGAGGGAGGGAATCTGATTTAATTGGTCCTCAACTTGTGGCGCAGTCTTTTCATTCACGGTAAGTGGAGTTAGCCTGTCCCGGAGCAGTTTAGTTCTGAAGGATTTGTTGACATAGGAATGTACCTGGCTAAAAGCTGAGCCACTTTTGTATGACCAGTTATCCCGAGCTGAACTCAGAGTTGACCAAAGTTACGTTGCTAACTCCTTAAACCTGCTTTGTTGGATACCCCTCAGGTATTGCTAAAAAACAAATGGCAGTCTGAAAATGTGTTAAGACAAAAAAGGCCTTACGTGTGTCTGATCAATTCCTGCAATAGGGGACAGGAGGGTCATTCAATGTCAGATCGATCCTGTCCGGGCTACTGTTCGATAACACTGCTGATCAATGAGGTCTCAACTGATGTTAGTTCGCAATGGAGGACTGTGTGTGGAGCTAGTGGATCACAGATTGGGCATTTCAACACAACACACATGTTCACTACATATTTCAAATAGGCAGACAGAATAATTTTGTTGACTAGACAGACCAATCAACAATTGATGTTTAAATATAGCTGAGCACACACACACACACATCATGGCGACGAGAATTAAGGACAGCTATGAATATATCTATTTTTTTTCCTAAAGCATGGGAGACACCAGCTCTTTAAGTCTCTGAGCTAATAAATGACTGCCAAGTTCAACAAAGTGATAGAAATAATAATTAGTTCCCATGGCAACCAATCAGAGTTATGCAGCCGGTGAACAATGGTGAGAGAAATGTCAGGAGCCATTTGCATGAGAACTGTAAATGTTCACATGGTGTCTTGGTGGAGTAGGCAGAGGGAAGAGGGTGAAAGAATAGCATCGGTATGTTGAACAAAACAGGTAATAAAATAAGTTGGTGCATCTGAAGAGCAAAGCAGGCACAAAGGCTTGTGTTGAAGGAGAAATAATGATAATGGGAGCAGCACAGTGAACAATGTCACCTCTTTTATTGACGTGGATCATGGATCTAATTGATATTCCTCTGTAGCTGTTAACACATTTTCAGGACAAAGACCAAACGCTCCTCTAAGGAACTGTATAAATTCATAGCTAGACTGCAAGGCTGTTATAGCAGGAAGAGATGGAGTCGTAATCAATTTTACAGAACACAAAAAAAATGACAAAGTGAGACAAACGAAATGAGCATATGGTGTTATGTTTATCAAATCACTAAGGGGGAATTCGGACCCCACTTAAGCCTTCTTAATTCCCTTTTTATGCACCTTTCTCTCTACGTGTATTCTGACCTTGAACTTAAGCATGAGAATAGCATGCTATTCATATGGGGTGGAGATCGAATAAATTAAGTTGTCAGACGTGTGTCTACAGATACCTGTATTTTGACCTTGACTTATTTCCCTAATAATTCCACTACCTTTAAGTGCGAGGAAACCTTGAATAAGTTCTATCAAACCTATCGGTTCCAAGTGGGAAAAGTATCAACTTAATTTTTTTTCAATAGAAATAACACCATTCTCCATGCACTGTAATTTACAACTTGGTAAGAGCTATTGATAGAGCTTGGTAAATGTGTAATCCATTTGGATAAGGTTATTGAAAATATATATGACACTTGCTGTAGACCAATTTTACCTTATCGCTGGAGACAAATGTGAAACCAGTCATATGGTAGCAAACTGAAGCATATCAACTTTCCATAGTGAAGTTCATGAAATGCTGTGCCATTATGCAGAATTTAATTTGTAGGGCCTTTTAACTTGCACTCTCGAACATCTTAATTATAGGCTACCCTGACTTTTTCTGTTTCCTATTTCTATCATGTTAAATATTAGCCACTATCAGTATCGAACGTCAGTAGGCCTAATAACCACACATATTCAACTGCCAATTTATAGCCGACATCAGGGCTGTCAAACTCATTCCATGGAGGGCCTGGTTTTTGCAGGTTTTAGTTTTTTCCTTTCAAATAACACCTCGACAACCAGGTGAGGGGAGTTCTTGACTAATTAGTGACCTTAATTCATCAGTTAAGTACAATGGAGGAGCGAAAACCCGCAGACACCTCCTTGGAATGAGTTTGACACGTGGCCTACATTATCATTCCATTTAATTACATTGTTTAGTTTACCAACATTTGCTTCCTCTGTTGTTGCTGAGGATCGATCCCATTACGAAAAAACCCATTAATTTCACATGTGAACTCATGTGATCTCATGTGATTTAATGTGAAGTTAATGCAATGACGTGAAGCAACGTGATAACATAAAACTACGTGACAACAGGTGAGCACGTGAGAACACAAGCTTTTTGGATCCAAAATGTTTACGTGATACCATGAGACAACCTCTGAGCACATGAAAATCCAGGTGTGAAATGTTTAGAATATTTTAATTTGAAAGGCATAATTGATATTAATTCAATTTAAACAGTCATGGTCCCCTGCAAGTTTTGTCTAGTTACAGGGATGTCCCCAATGACTTTTTTATGACGTTCTTAGTATGTTGTTATGGTTCCATGAAGGTTTTTGTCTATTTGAGGTGAAAATACATTAAATGTACAACTAGTTGCTGTATTTTTACAGCTACAATCAGGGGTTAATGTTAAATGACAGTATGCTGCTGTACTGATTACTTGGGACTCAACTGCACTTGGGATTTGAACTCACAACCTCTTGGTTGCTAGCTTCCTGAAGTTCCTGCTGCACCACCAGGTCTGTGGACATAATGGAGACTACCGGGTCTGTGGACATAATGGTGATTGGCAAGAATACATTTCTGCACTTTGCCTAATGTTGCAATAGAAATCAAGTAAATGCAGTGAACAAAAATATAAACGCAACATGTAAAGTGTTGGTTCCATGTTTCATGAGCTGAAATAGTAGATCCCAGAAATGTTCCATATGCACAAAAAGCTTATTTCTAAAAAATGTTGTGCACAAATTTGTTTACATCCCTGTTAGTGAGCATTTCTCCTTTGCCAAGATAATCCATCCACCTGACAGGTGTGGAATATCAATAAACTGATTAAACAGCAGTATCATTACACAGGTGCACCTTGTGCTGGGGACAATAAAAGGCCACTAAAATGTGTGGTTTTGTCACACAACACAATGCCACAGATGTCTCAAGTTTTGAGGGAGCGTGCAATTGTCATGCTGACTGCAGGAACGTCCACCAGAGCTGTTGCCAGATAATTGAATGTTAATTTCTCTACAATAAGCAGCCTCCAACATCGATTTAGAGAATTTGGCAGGACTTTCAACCGGCCTCACAACCACACACCGCGTGTATGATGTTGTGTGGGTTTGCTTATGTCAATGTTGTGAACAGAGTGCCACATGGTGGCGGTGGGGTTATGGTATGGGCAGGCATAAGCTACGGACAACAAACACAATTGCATTTTATTGATGGTAATTTGAATGCACAGAGATACCGTGACGAGATCCTGAGGCCCATTGTCGTGCCATTCATCCGCCGCCATCACCTAATGTTTCAGCATAATAATGCACGGCCCCATGTCGCAAGGATCTGTACACTATTCCTGGAAGCAGAAAATGTCCCAGTTCATCCATGGCCTGCATACTCACCGAACATGTCACCATTTAGCACATTTGGGATGCTCTGGATCGACGTGTACGACAGCGTGTTCCAGTTCCCGCCAATATTCAGCAACTTCGCCCAGGCATTGAAGAGTAGTGGGACAGCATTTATAGATGATTTTCAAGTACATATGTTGTAGAAGTAAACACCTATATGCCTTAAATGGTTATGGATTGAGAACCAGTTGAAGGGTTAATACAGAGCAGAGACATTTATGTGTTTTTCATAAACTCCCTGCAGCTGGTCTGGGTATGTCAATGACATGTGATGGAGATACAACTCCTCGTGATGGCTGTGTGGAGATTGGAGTAACAATGGAACTAGTGTTATCATTTGTTTGTGCTTATGACCTTATGACCTGACACATGGCCACATGCACATAATCTCAAGGGCCAGGGAGGATGGTAAATGATAAATGCTTAAATGTATGTGGTTGAGAATGGGTTATGGATGACATGTTTAAACCATGTTTAAGTATTATTTTATATGTTTTATAATATGTTATGAAATGATAAAGGTAAAACAGAATGAACATGATTGATACTTTGTACTCCAGATGCATGCCTGGATAGTGAATATAGTCAATACAGAGTGTGATTGTTCTTTAACGTACGTATGTACATACTTTTTTGAGTCATGCCACTAATAAGATACAGAGGCCCCACTTAGAGAAGCGCAAGTAGCCCCGTGAGTAGTCAACATGTGATACTGAAAGATGTTATTCATTCACATAGGGAGGAGTAACTATGTTGTATCAGTGTGACTATGCATTTGTGTCTGTATAAAAGGAGTGCTCCGGTTCAGGGCAAGCAGTTGCTCCATGGAGCAAGCTCGGCTTTGTTATGCAAATAATAAAAGTCTAAATTCACAAGTTCCAGTCTCTTGAGAAATATTTTTAAGTTGACTACTTTTTGAGTCAAATATTTCTACGACATATTTGGCGAGCCAGCCAGGAGTTGACAACAGGGGCCAGAGACGGTGTACATCTGCAGTTATGAAACGGCTTGGACGGACCATACAAACAAAAGCGGCCGCTTTTAACAGGTAAGCCAAGTTCTTACTTATATAGTATAACGTTTGTGTGGTCCGATCCGGGGCACGGCATCAGCTGCAGAAATACCAAGTAGGTCTCTCCAAATTTAAGAACCAGAAAATTAGAGACTAGGAGCTTTTGAATTTAAGAATACATGTCGATGTCACTCTGTTGTTCGTCTGAACCATCTGTTCAATTGATTTGATTAATTTGATTCATTTGATTCATCCTGCTGATCGCTTTGTCTGGGTCATTTCGGCACGCGCGGTTGTCCATCTGGTTGAGCGATCAGACAATAACATGTTAAGTCCTGCGAATACCGCTATAAACGTGTCGAGGAAGTGTATCATTTATAGGCTGCTTTGGTAGGCAGAAATCCTGTGTAATACCGCTTCTTTTTCTGTGTCGAGGAAGTGTATCAGAAAAAATAGAGCAGAATTTACAGGTCGCTTAGGAAAGCGTAGTAGAAGTCCAGGTGTGTCGAGGAAGTGTATCACCTAGGGGGCTAAATAAATAGAAATCCTGTGGATACCGCTTTGGAGAGCTAAAATTAGCGCTCCAGAGGGCTGAACGGGCAGGTGGCTAGCTAAATTTGGGACCTACGGTTACCGCTCTAATGAGGAATTCATTGTTAGAGGTCTGCTCGGGTAGGTGGGGCATCATCCTGTGTCGTGGTGATGCCAAAGTTAGGTAGGGTCGATCAGGTAAAAAAGTTAGGTCATCCTGAGAAGGTGAACGGATTAAATAGCCACAAGGGCTTCAAAATATAGAGAAAGTGTTAAATAGAGTAGGTCTGCTCATCTCGTATGGGTGAATGGTTTGCTTGGGCGGCTGTGAGTCATTCAACTGTCTGATTCATTTGGGTACAAGTGGCTGCTCATCTGTGTGAGTGAGAATAATAAGAAATCCTGCAAGTAAATAGCCTTTCTGTAAGGAAAGGAAATGTATTTGAGGTCGTTTGAAGCTTCTGTCTGATGTAGAAAGGGTGTGCCCAATCTCACTCAGAATAAATGGTGCGTGGATATTCATTGACCAACTGAGTGTAGAAAATTCACGTTACCAGGACGGGTAGAATATATCCTGTTGGAGGAACAGGTCACCTGTACCGGTGTGATCAAATGATGTCTATGCATTGTATTTTGATCAGTCTTTTAGGGTATGTTTCTGACATTATATTTGGAAACTTTAGAGGTGATGTAGTATTATGATAAATTGACTATAGTAAAAAGAATAACTAGGATAGGGTTAACATTCCAAATTTGGGCCCTTTGATAGAATAAAATATTCCTGTAGGTTATACAAATAGTAATTAAGCGCGTTTGAGAACAACATTGTATAAATATGGAATAAGAGTGGTATAATGGTGTAAATTAGTCGCACTCTGAAGTTTGAATGATGAGATATAGAGGTGTGTATGCGAATAGTTGGTGAATTCTAGAATGATAATGTATTTTCGTTACGTGAACCAGGGGATGCAAGAAGCTTTGGCTATTATGCTGAGTGAATAGCACCAATTTATAGTGGGTTCTAGATTTGTTGAATAAACAAACTTATATTTTAAACTAAAGTAATGCAATAGGCTACAATTATAACATTATCAGAAAAAGGCACTATACGCTCATCTGTGGTCCTCTTTAGCTCAGTTGGTAGAGCACGGTGCTTGCAACGCCAGGGTTGGGTGTTCGATTCCCAAGGGGGGCTAGTATAAGTATAAAAATTTATGAAATCACTAATTGTGCATCGCTTGGAATAAGAGCATCTGCTAAATGACTAACATGTAAAAATGTTAACGGGTATGGAGAGGAGAGTACGTGGTAGTAATATTTTAGTCATTGAATAAGGTTTTGCTAGATTAAACGAGTGACAATGGTGGAATATGTCTATAAATAAATTGGATCGTGATAAATGGATGATTTCAATATATGATGGTAAACTACAGCAAGTGTTTGGTGTTACTTGTAGCTTACTTAGAAAGGATAGTTGAATAGATCTCATTCATTCTGTAATGGCGGAGTGATGGTTTAATTGCGTGGCTATGATTTTAGTTGATTACAAGAGAAATAGGATATAGTTGTGAATGTCTTATATGGTAATAGATCAACTGAACCAAACATGACGTTACTATGGCAATTTAGGATGGTTAATGTTGTTAAGTTTGTTTTTAAACCCTATGATAGAGGTAAATGCAGAACACTGTTTGAAAGTGTGTTTTATTAGGTCTGCTAGTAAAAATTGAAGAATTTCCATTTTTGTCTGCGGGTGTTAAACATTGGGGCTTGCTGAAACGTGAGAGCGCTGTAAGGGACATTATGAGTTAAGTTAGGTGTACAAGGATCGCGTATTTTGTAGGAAGTCCTAGGAGGTTAAATATTATTGGCAGGAAATTGCTAGCTAGTTAGCGGTGTGAGCTAGTGCGGTTTTCGTTGGGTGACGTCACTTGCTCTATGAACTGGAAGTAGATGCTTTGCGGGGGCCGTGGCTTTTGTGGAGCGACGGGTAACGGTGCTTCGATGGTGAATATTGTCGATGTGTGCAGAGGGTCCCTGGTTCGAATCCAGTAAGGGACAGAAAGCAAATCTTTTACATTGATGCTATTGATATGAATTACTTGTTTCATTGATAACATTATAGGAAAGATGTTGTCCTACCAATCCATTTCGGATAGGATAACATAGTAATTAAAATTGCATATCGGTGAATTGGATGTTTTGTTGGTTTTTACTATAAATATAAAATAATTTGTCATCTGTTGAGGTACCGTTATGAGGGAAATTAGCGGTAGAGTATTTTAGATATTGTAGAGGGTTTAAAAAATAAGTTAATTGGGTGATGAGACAGGTTGACTTGATGTTGAATGGGATTGTTTAATAGAAGTAATTATTTCTATTTAGGAGAATGAGAATATGTTATTAGGTAGTATTGCTTTGTGGAGACGATTTACTAATGAAGAACATGTCTCGATAGTTGAATAAGGAACGATATTTGATAATTGATCATTTTATTATGACATATTGTTTGTTTAAACAGCGGTGAGTTATGACGATGATTTATTACTTCAGATAACGATAAATTGTTTATAGTAGGTTGAACGATGGGAGGTAGTTGTTGCTGTTGGCCTGATGGATTACGTAGGCATCTTTTTATGGGTTTTGGATTATGAAACAATAGGTTTATATATTTTTTAAAACATCAATGCAACAGTTTGCGATGTTTAAATTACTAAAAAGGAGTGAGATTGATACGAATGATTGTTGATGAGATAGGACTGGGGATAGATGTATGATGTTTTGTGTGTAATTACTATCTTTGGATTGTTGATTATATGTTAACGACATGTATACTTTCTCTTCCAGGAACATGGGGATTTCTTTATATCTCATTGGGATGTTAAAAAAGTATGTAGGCTAGGGTGGAACTAGTTAGTAAAATTAAGTAGTTTTATTTTTAGGTTGTCATAGGGAGCTACCAAAATAAATAAGGCCTGGCCATTTTTTGTTTGTTTATTGTTTTACTATATGGTGTTCGAATAACCACAAACAAACTACTTAGTATGAAATGTTATTCTGTATAGGATTTTTATTTCTATTTTGGGTTTTTTGACGGGATGGAAGTGAAATATCTTAAAGGGGTATACACATGTAATTTGGGTTTTATTTACTGAGTGATAAGTAAATATGTTTGATTTATTTTTGAAAAGAGCTGTACTAAGGACTTACTGTACACTCGGGATACAACATTTATGAAATGTCTTGATGGTTATTAATGAGTAGTATACTATTGGATGAAACAATTAATTGAATGATTTCAATGACCTCTGAAATCTGTCCTGGCTTTATAGTGTGACCTGATCACCCGCACTATAAATTCTAGAGGCATGCTGTATTAGGGGGTTAGATATAATAAGGATAATTGTGAAGAAGTTTATAATTTGGACAAAATCCTATATATATATTAGTCCAAACAGGACAAGGATGAAGTGAGAGAGTTAGTCCTGAAGGAGAGGTATTCCTTGAATAGTGTTATGGGATACAGTTAAGTAAAGATATGCTCAAGGGTTGTCATTTTCAGTTTAGTTATTATTTTTGGTTTAATAGGCAATATTGTTGTTGTTTTGTTTTTTTGAACACATGAATCACGATGTGATGCATGTGTCCAAGGGGGGAAGTTGGGCTTACAGAGGTTTTAATGTTTTATAATGGTTTTGTGGGGAAATATGCAAGGTGTATTAAGGATATGAGCAGTAGTAATAATGTGTTATGGGTTAGGTTAAATATTTTTTTGTTTTTGTGATAGGAGGCATGGTGTAGAGGTGGTCTGTCTATGAGATAAGTGGACTACAACAAGCTGGAAGCAGGTGTGCTTCATAATTTCAAGGCTTCTCTTGATGGATGAGAGGACATGAGTAGCATACTGTGTCTCACCTAACCTAACAATGTTCTTAAGATTTTCTTTTCATGGGTGAAGATAACTCTGCCCAACTGAGTAGGATAATCTGAGTATTTTCTGTGCCCTGGAGACTATGTGATGGCAAAAGACTACAGAAGAAAGAGCTGGAAAGACCCTATGTGGAGGGGCCTGTACCAGGTGTTGTTGGCTACCTTAATGATGGTAAAAGTGGTGGAGACAGGTGCTTATATCCATGTTTCCCACTATAGGAGTGTTCCAACCTCAGCCATTGGGTAGCATTGTTGTCTTTTGTGTGTGTCTGTGCTTGTATCTTTGTAGCAGTAACTCCGAGCTTCCCTATGGGTATGCTGATAGAAGGACACTCATCGCAGACCGATGTCGATAGATTGAGAGGGACTCTGGCTGATCCGGAGATCCTAGTGATGGGAGAAGGTTAGCAGCTAAAGGTGTCCATACATCATCGTCCAGGTTACACCAACAGCGGTACGGATAGAGGGGAGCGTGATCGGGTATCATCTAAACCATTGTACCAGAGTGAGGGAACTGATGACTAGGAGACCACCGAGACTTCCAAGACCTTCCAGACCGCCGAGAGATTCCAGACCACCGAGAGATTCCAGACATTCAAGATGTTATTACAGATGGTGTTGTAATGCATAGTATAAATAATTCAGTCCAGAGCGGTGTGAACCTCAATAAAAACCTCTAACCGGCTGAAGAGGAACAACAAAGGCGTTGAAGATGTACCTGTCCGACACCACCTCTGCCAGGAGACCTGAATCCAGCATCAAATCAAGGCAATCAATTGCCTTCTCTTTTGTGCCTTTTCTCTCAAGAATGTGACAGGAGTCCATGTAGAGTGAGCAGGAAGAGAGAGGTCTATGCCAATGCAACGTTCTTCGTAGTTTGGGTATACTGTTTTGCAAATTGACAAAACGGAATGATGGTGGAGGTAGGGTGGCTCAGGTGTGACATTGGAATTGGGACATTGCCATGGGCAATCCAATATGAACTGGAGAAGAACATAATGAAGAACATAATGAAGAACATAATGAAGACGCCAGAAGATTGAGTGCCGGTAGAGTAAGGGAGTGTTAGCTAAGGTAGTATGTTGATTAAGGAGGTATTATACACTGCTAAATTTATAGTAATTTAGACTAGGAATGTATTAAGATAATGATCTGTTGTAATTCTTGTTATGAGGAAGTTAATGCTAGAATTATGATAGTATAAATATACATTCTGCCAGTGTCAATATGTGCCAAGGTGAGAGATTTAACTTTGAATGATGGAACCAAAGTGAATAACTAAGAATTGTCATTCTAAATTTGTTTTGGGTAATTAATCTGATAATGACTATGAATTATAAGGTGACTGATTTGATTTGAATAAGTTATTAATATGTTAACTAATGATGTTGACATTGCAATTAATGGATTAGATATTGATATTGATTCTTTTGATTGTTATAATAATTGTGATATGGGTAAAAAAGGTTATGTAAGCTAAAGATGTTGACACCATTCTTAACATGTCCTAGATATTATGGTTAAAACAAAGTTGCATTTATTTCTTATATTTTGATGTGTTAGGATACTACCACGTATATTGGAAATACAACAAAACAAAAAGGGGAGCAATGGTTACAAAGCTCAACAGCAACAATTGGAGGTTAGCTTAGAGGGAAACCTTCAAGACTTGTAACCAATACCTGACTGGGCTCCTTGTCCTCATCAGGATGGGTCAGACAATGAGGAAGATACATTGGTCTGAATATATATTCTTATAAAATGTAACCACAGATGGCAAGGCTAAGAATAAGTATATGCACATGCTTACACTCATTTTATGTTATCTTTTGATTTATTGGTTGGGACTTAGAAAGTCCCCAAAGGGGGGAATATATATAGATGATTTTCAAGTACATATGTTGTAGAAGTAAACACCTATATGCCTTAAATTGTTATGGATTGAGAATCAGTTGAAGGGTTAATACAGAGCAGAGACATTTATGTGTTTTTCATAAACTCCCTGCAGATGGTCTGGGTATGTCAATGACATGTGATGGAGATACAACTCCTCGTGATGGCTGTGTGGAGATTGGAGTAACAATGGAACTAGTGTTATCATTTGTTTGTGCTTATGACCTTATGACCTGACACATGGCCACATGCACATAATCTCAAGGGCCAGGGAGGATGGTAAATGATAAATGCTTAAATGTATGTGGTTGAGAATGGGTTATGGATGACATGTTTAAACCATGTTTAAGTATTAATTTATATGTTTTATAATGTGTTATGAAATGATAAAGGTAAAACAGAATGAACATGATTGATACTTTGTACTCCAGATGCATGCCTGGATAGTGAATATAGTCAATACAGAGTGTGATTGTTCTTTAACGTACGTATGTACATAATTTTTTGAGTCATGCCACTAATAAGATACAGAGGCCCCACTTAGAGAAGTGCAAGTAGCCCCGTGAGTAGCCAACATGTGATACTGAAAGATGTTATTCATTCACATAGGGAGGAGTAACTATGTTGTATCAGTGTGACTATGCATTTGTGTCTGTATAAAAGGAGCGCTCCGGTTCAGGGCAAGCAGTTGCTCCATGGAGCAAGCTCGGCTTTGTTATGCAAATAATTGTCACGATTCAGACAGACGACCAGAGGACCACAATTGCGTCACACCAGAAAGTTTATTAAACTTAAGGGAAAAGGGAAGTAGGGAGTGAATGAAGGCTCCAGGGGTAACAGGGATCCCGTCCAATGCGCTGGGTCTGTGCCCCCCCCAGTGGCAGCGATGCGTCCTATGAAGCCGGTGGTGGGTGGTCCAGAAGTCCTGGGGGGGGGGGAGACACAGACACAACAGGGCGGAATGAAACCAGGCAGCAGTACAGTTCAAGGGAATCCAAAATACGTAGTAGCAAGGCAGAAGGCTGGTCAGAGTTACCGGGATTGAAGAGTAGTCAGGAGTCGTAATGGCAGAAGCAGGTCTGGATCTCCTAAGGCAGAAGAGTATCCAATAAACAGGCAGGTCCGGGGTCACAAAACCAGGGTGAGCCAGAAGCGCGAGCAAACAGGTTCCGGGTGTGAGCTTTGCAGACGATCTGACACCGGAGAGCTGAAAGACAGGGCCTTAAATACTGGGAGAGGTTAGTGGGTAATGCAGCGCAGCTGGCAGAGTAATTAGAGCCGAGCAGAGCAGGGACAGGTGGAGCTAGTTAGGCTGAGTAGAGAGAGGGAGGTGAGCAGAGTGGAAGATAGTGGAAACCAATTAAGGTGGTAACCCGGTGGAGTGAGAGGGCTCATGACAGAACCCCCCCAAGGGACGGCCCCAGAAGTCCCAAGAGCAACACCACGCCGGGCGGGAGGAGGGGAGCCGGAGGAGGGCTAGAACTCCTCCGAACGGTCCGAGTGAACGTCCTCATCCTCGGAGGAAGCCGGAGGGCCGTGGTCGGGAGATGGGACAGGTCCCGAGACAGGATCAGGCACAGGACAGGAAGCCGAGCGGGCCGGACGGTTAGGGACCCCTCTGGGCGGCCCCTACGGATTGCAGGTTGATCAGGATGCCGTTGGTGGAAAGCGGTGATGAGAGTCCTATCCACAATCCGACTAGCTGGCACCCAGGTCCTTTCCTCAGGTCCATAGCCCTCCCAGTCAATGAGGTACTGGAGACCCCCTACCCCTCCGTCTGGACCGAAGCAGGCGGCGGACGGTGTAAACCAGACCACCATCGACGAGCCGTGGAGGAGGAGGACCAGGCGCAGCAGGGACCAGCGGACTCTCATGGATGGGCTTAATCTTAGACACATGGAAAGTGGGGTGCACCCTCAGGGAATTAGGCAGTTGGAGCCGGACAGCAGTTGGGCTAATCACTCTTATGATAGGGAATGGGCCAATGAACCGAGGTGCCAGCTTCTGCGACTCCACCCTGAGTGGCAGGTTCTTCGATGACAACCACACCCTTTGACCAACATGGTAGGTGGGAGCAGGAATTCTCCGACGGTTGGCCCCGGTAGTGTAGCTGGCAACGGACCTGAGGAGTGTGGCTCGGGCTTGTGACCAGGTGCGGCGACATCGACGGGCAAAAGCAAGTGCAGATGGGCAAGTAACCTCCTCCTCCTGGCTGGCAAATAGAGGAGGCTGGTATCCATAAACACATTGGAAAGGGGACATACCGATGGCAGAGCAGGTCAGAGAATTGTGTGCGTACTCCACCCATGTCAATTGCTGCGACCAGGAGTGGGGGTTGCGTGAAGTCATGCATCGCAGTGCCTTCTCGAGCTCCTGATTAGCCCGCTCTGACTGCCCATTGGATTGGGGATGGAATCCGGAAGTCAGACTGACTGTGGCTCCCAGCAGGTGACAGAACTCCTTCCAAAAAGCGGAGGAGAATTGTGGACCACGGTCAGAAACAACATCCCTTGGCAGTCCGTGGATCCGGAAGACGTGTTCCAGGACCACCTGGGCGGTCTCCTTGGCGGTTGGGAGCTTGGGGAGGGGAATGAAGTGTGCCATCTTGCTGAAACGGTCAACGATGGTGAGAATGACGGTCATGCCACTTGAAGGGGGGCAGCCCCGTGACAAAGTCAAGGGCGATGTGAGACCAGGGACGTCTGGGCACAGGCAGGGGCTGCAGCAATCCGGCTGGGGGCTGGCAGGACGACTTGTGTTGGTTGCAGATGGGGCAGGCTTGGACGAATTCCCGTACATCCTTCCTCAGAGAGGGCCACCAGAACCTCTGGGCGAGCAGGTTGTAAGTGCGGGTGGAGCCAGGGTGACAAGCTAGGCGGGAGTCATGTCCCCACTGAATGACCTGGGACCTCAGGTCTTCGGGGACAAAAAGGGCGGTCAGCTGGGCAAGTGCTGGGACCTGGCTGGTTACGGAGAGCCTCCAGCACCTGTTCCTCAACAGCCCAGGTCAGAGCTGCAACGATGCAGGGACTTGGCAGAATCGACACAGGGTCCTTGGAGGGGGTGTCATCCTTCTGGAATTGACGGGAGAGGGCGTCTGGCTTGGTGTTGCGTGATCCAGGCCGGTATGACAGAGTGAAATTAAACCTGGTGAAGAACAGGGCCCAGCGGGACTGCCTGGAGTTCAACCGTTTGGCCGTGCGGATGTACTCCAAGTTCTTATGATCGGTCCAAACGAGAAATGGAATGGTGGACCCCTCCAGCCAGTGACGCCACTCCTCCAAGGCAAGCTTCACAGCCAGCAGCTCCCGGTTCCCTATGTCGTAATTGCACTCAGAGGGGGACAACCGACGTGAGAAAAAGGCACAGGGATGGAGCTTCCTATCCTCCGCAGCCCACTGAGAAATCACAGCACCAACTCCCACATCCGAGGCGTCCACCTCCACAATGAATTGCCGGTCCACATCAGGCATCTGGAGGATGGGAGCGGAGGTGAACCTCACCTTGAGGGTACTGAAGGCTTTGTCGGCTGCTGGGGTCCAGGTGAAGGGTTGCTTGGTGCTGGTTAGAGCAGTGAGAGGGGCAGCAACGGTACTGTAGTTCCGGATAAACTTCCTATAGAAGTTAGCAAACCCCAGAAACTGTTGCAGCTTCTTTCTGTTCTCCGGAACTGGCCACGAAGTGACTGCTGATACTTTGGCAGGATCCATTTGGATACTTCCCTCTGCCACTATGTACCCCAGGAAGGCCACTGTCTTGACGTGAAACTCACATTTCTCTGCCTTGGCGTAGAGGGAATTCTCCAGAAGACGATGAAGGACTTGCTGGACATGGCGGGTGTGTTCAGACAGGTTTCTGGAGTAAATTAAGATGTCATCCAGGTAAACGAAGACAAACTTGTTTAACATGTCCCGCAGTACATCATTCACTAGAGCCTGGAACACAGCAGGAGCATTGGTGAGGCCAAAAGGCATAACCAGATACTCGTAGTGGCCTGTTGGTGTATTGAATGCGGTTTTCCATTCATCTCCCTCCCGGATCCGCACTAGGTGGTAAGCGTTTCTGAGATCCAACTTGGTAAAAACAGTGGCTCCCTGGAGCAACTCAAAAGCAGAGGTGAGCAGAGGCAGAGGGTAACGGTTTTCACTGTGATGTCGTTGAGTCCCCTGTAGTCGATGCAGGGGCGAAGAGATCCGTCCTTCTTCCCCACAAAGAAGAAGCCAGCACCAGCAGGAGATGAAGATGAACGGATTAATCCTGCGGACAGAGAGCCATTGATGTAGTCCTCCATGGACTTTCTTTCAGGAGCAGACAACGAATAAAGACGACCCCTTGGAGGAGCTGTTCCAGGGAGGAGGTCGATGGCACAGTCGTACGGTCGGTGAGGGGGCAGAGATGTGGCTCTTGCTTTGTTAAACACCTCTCTGAGACCATGGTAGCATTCTGGGACATTGGAGAGGTCCGGAGCGGAGTTAGTAGGTACTGGCCGAGGGGGTAGTGCGGCAGCAAGCAGGCAGGTTCGGTGGCAGTCCTCTCCCACTCCCTGATCACCCCGGTCACCCAGTCGAGCTGAGGGTTGTGCCGGGCGGAGCCATGGGTAACCCAGGATGAGGGGTTGGCCTGGAGAGGGGAGCAGGTGAAACTGGATAGTTTCTTGATGGTTTCCGGACAGACCCATCGAGACCGGGGCCGTGACATGAGTGACCGATCCGAGTAAGTGTCCGTCCAGTGCCCGGGCAGGAATAGGAGGTGTCAAACGGAGGTTCTCCAGTCCCAGTTGGCGTGCCAGCTTGACGTCCATTATGTTGGCTTCGGCGCCAGAATCCACCAGAGCAGCCAGGGTGTGAGTTGAGTCAGAGAGGCGGAGGTGAACTTGCAGCAGGGGTTTGCGGTCGGAGGACTGGATGGTCATTGAACTCGACCGGACTCCCCCTACGCCCGGTGAGCTTCGGCCCTTTAAAGGACAGGTTACCACACGATGTCCATCACCTCCACAATAGAGGCAGAGGTTTGAGGTGAAGCGGCGCTGGCGCTCTGCAGGAGTGAGGGAGGCTCGCCCAATCTCCATAGGCTCAGACTGATCAAGCTGACCTGGGTGAGTGGCAGTAGATGACAGGAGCCCAGTCGGATCTCTCCGAATGCCGGTAGTAGGTGGACCTTGGCGCCCCCTCTCACGACGACGGGTCTGTATCCTTCTGTCGATCCTGACAGTCAGTGCGATGGCTTCATCAAGAGTGGAAGGCAGTTCATGGGAGACCAACTCGCCCTTGATATAGTCAGCCAAACTATGGAAGAACGCGTCCACCAACGGTGGTGTGTTCCAAGAACTTCGCCTAGCCAGGGTTCGGAAGTCGATGGAATGGTCTGCGACTGTACGTCTGCCTTGTCGAATACTGAACAGTTCACGAGACGCCTCTGCGGTGGGTGAATCCAGGTCAAACACCTTCAGCATCTCCTCAGCAAACAGGTCGAAGGTTGCACATGCGGGGGTTTGACGTTCGAACTCTGCTGTTCCCCAGAGTCGAGCTCGGCCCGTCAGGTGAGTGATGGCATACCCAACTTTAGCCCCCTCCGTGGCGAAGGTCCTTGGCTGCAAGGAGAACTGAAGTCGGCAGCTAGTCAGGAATGGCCGGACCTGGGTTGAATCGCCGTTGAACCGCTCGGGGTTTCCAATCTTGGGTTCCGGAGCAGCGGCTGCAATGACCGGGGCAGGTAACTCGGGGGCTGGGCTGGTGGGCAGACTGGCTGGGGTAAGGTTGGTGAGGAGTTGAATGAGCATGGCGAGTTGTTGTTGCTGCTGCTGGAACTGCTGCTCATGCTCATCGGTTTCCATGTCGGGGAAAGTGTGCGCTGAGTCCATAATGGTCAGATCGTACTGTCACGATTCAGACAGACGACCAGAGGACCACAATTGCGTCACACCAGAAAGTTTATTAAACTTAAGGGAAAAGGGAAGTAGGGAGTGAATGAAGGCTCCAGGGGTAACAGGGATCCCGTCCAATGCGCTGGGTCTGTGCCCCCCCAGTGGCAGCGATGCGTCCTATGAAGCCGGTGGTGGGTGGTCCAGAAGTCCTGGGGGGAGACACAGACACAACAGGGCGGAATGAAACCAGGCAGCAGTACAGTTCAAGGGAATCCAAAATACGTAGTAGCAAGGCAGAAGGCTGGTCAGAGTTACCGGGATTGAAGAGTAGTCAGGAGTCGTAATGGCAGAAGCAGGTCTGGATCTCCTAAGGCAGAAGAGTATCCAATAAACAGGCAGGTCCGGGGTCACAAAACCAGGGTGAGCCAGAAGCGCGAGCAAACAGGTTCCGGGTGTGAGCTTTGCAGACGATCTGACACCGGAGAGCTGAAAGACAGGGCCTTAAATACTGGGAGAGGTTAGTGGGTAATGCAGCGCAGCTGGCAGAGTAATTAGAGCCGAGCAGAGCAGGGACAGGTGGAGCTAGTTAGGCTGAGTAGAGAGAGGGAGGTGAGCAGAGTGGAAGATAGTGGAAACCAATTAAGGTGGTAACCCGGTGGAGTGAGAGGGCTCATGACAATAATAAAAGTCTAAATTCACAAGTTCCAGTCTCTTGAGAAATATTTTTAAGTTGACTACTTTTTGAGTCAAATATTTCTACGACATATTCCACAGGCCACTGTGAGTTTTACAATAACCCACTTGTAACTAGTTGAACAAAATCATATTTTTCATGAAATTCAATGATATTTGAAGGATATCAGATCAAAGTATGATGAACAAAGTATGAAATATTACTGTTGCTTCTACATTGATAAAGTTTCATCATAAAATTACTGGTTCCCTCCCCCCATGTCAAAAACCTGGATTCATTATTAAGAGGACAAGGTGACATCACCTTAACTCTCATTTTAACACACCAATGGTAAAATTATATTCCCTTACCTAATTTAAATAAGTACCGCCTTGTAATCAACATCAGAGAAGGCATGTTCGCAGAGGGGCATATTTTATGTAGCTAGATCGCTACTCTACTGATGCCATTTTTACTGTAGGGTGTCAGAAAATATAACGAAAAGTTTAACCTATTCGTATATGGCAAAGATACATATGTTTCCCCTTTCAACTGGTGCTAGCTAGTTACTGGCTAGCTAGGTTTTCAGCCAGCATGTAACATAAGGGGGAAGGGTCGTTCACAACTCTGACGCAGTTGTGAAGTCAACACAACCATCAGTGCTGCTGTGAACCGCATCACAAGAGACCTGCCAAATGGTAGATCTATAAAAAAATATATGTATCATTGATATACTTTCAATGTTTGTTGCTTTGTGTATCACCAAATTAGCTTGAGATGATTTTACTATAGCACTGCTCACTGCATCCAAGTTGCCTGACATAGGTGTTTCAAAGAGCTGTCAGTCAAGGCAAACTCATGAATATAAGCTCCCTGCCTACTCAGCCTGTCTTTTCAAACTTTATGTTAGTTAGCCATGAGAGAGAAATTACTTTTCAGAATGACTGTTCAGGACCTTTTAAGTTATTGAAAATTAAACATTAACTTCTAGCTGCCATTAAAGCTGCAATATGTGACATTTGGGGTGACCCAACCAATTATTATGTTATAGATCTGTCATTCTCATTGAAAGCAAGTCTAAGAAGCGGTAGATATGTTCTGTGTGCACTATTTCAATGCTTCCCGTTCTTAAGTTTTTTGCGTCTTTTACTTTCGATTTTGTACAACAGCTTCAAACAGCTGAAAACTTTATTTTTGATTATTGAAAATGTTTCACAACTGTTTAGATGGTACAATGATTGTCTACACTACACTTGCCTGTGTTGTCACAAACTCAAATTAGGCAAGCTATTAGAATTCTTGCAACCAGGAAATGTCAGCACAATTTCTGCATAGTGTATCTTTAAGCTACTGGAAAATACACAGTGACCTATTAACAGTGCAGCTCTTGATTGTCACAAGTTCTTACAAAGATTGCAGAAATGACAATGTCAAGATGTGTTCAAACTTCATCAACATAACGATAAAACCACTAAAATTGGTACAACATTTCCACTGACGGTTAGCACAAATACCACATATTTCAGACAATGCTCTCAAATATGCTAATGAGCCCCCACCAGCACATTGCCCCCACCTACATTTCTAAGTTCAGTAATGATTGTACCCAATGCTGCGTTCGTAACCAAGTGAGAAGTGGGAATATATCACATACGACTGGGAAAAATCCACTTCAACGGCCCTCCAACTGGTAATTATTATCATCCCTGAGCTCTGACTTCTCCTGCATGCTGTCCTCTGATGTCACCAACTAAGGAAATTACCTCTAAAAGCATTTACTGCAGTTAAATGTAACCAAACATTATTCATAAAAAGCAATCTATTAACATGGTTTTTAAACTCTGTAATTTGTTTACAAGCATGATCGCTGTACTTTTAGTTTATGGTTGACACAGCTTTTTGGCAAATAGCCAATTGCTGTTTCCCAATGATTTCAAAGCACGTAAATGCATCTAACTGGATATATTACTTAATAACTGGTAAATTCCCACCTCCAACACAGTTTAGATGGCAGCTTTATAGTTAATATATTGGGTATAATAAAAAAAAAAACATTATACTACATTAACCGGACATGTACCCTAAAAGGTACCAACCAGTACCTTGGGAGATCCTATGTGTACCTCTAAAGGTACCTTATGTGTACTTTTGACCTTTATGTACAATAGGGAACAACACTGTACCGTAACCATACTCTTATTTTTGAGTGTGTGGATATGTTCTTGGTAACAGACAACCATCTGGTAGCACTGCTGACACATTAACACACTTCAGACCAAAAGGTAGAAAGTTCAAATCCCGAGAGCATTAATGCACACACAGAATTCAGCCCTATCAGATCTGTGCTAGCAGACACCTGCGTAGTGGTTGTTCTGGCGGTGTCGGAGGTGGAACTGTGTTAGAACTATCAAATCCACACGCGTCTCCCGCCATTATACCTGAAGCGGAATTTGACATTGTTGCACGCTACATTAAGTGAAATTTCATGCAGCCTTGTTTACAAGTTGGAACGTCATATGTACATTTACATTTTAGTCATTTAGCAGACGCTCTTATCCAGAGTGACTTACAGTGAGTGAGTGCATACATTATTTTTTTTAATTTTTCATACTGGCCCCCCGTGAGAATTGAACCCACAACCCTGGCGTTGCAAACACCATGCTCTACCTACCGAGCTACATCCCTGCCCTATGTAATCTATACAATAAGACATAGAAACACTCATTATTTTCATTAATGATGATTATTATTATATTAAGGCCAACACTTTCTCATTCTGAAATTCTGTCCCAAGAAGGACGGGTGTGGCTTCGTGACAATGACCACACGTGCAGCTGCTCAGTGATTTAACCGCTCTAACGCAGTTACACCTCCGACACCGCCAAAACACCAGCTATGCGGAGGTTGGATATCGTGTGTTTACGCTTGATCTGATTGAATCTAGGCCTTAATGTGAAGTGTCCCTGAGCAATGCTACTTTTCAGTTGGTGTTGTCAAATAATCACGCAATTATTGACCTAATTACGGGCAACTTTTAGCAAAGTGTAGAAATGTATTCTTACCAATAAATCTGTGGCCACAGACCTGGTAGTGCAGAGTCGTTCAAAAGGAATTCAAGACATGGGTGACTAGTTAACGTTAGCTTGGCTCTCTCTGTGTGTTTCATACCGTGGAAGGAGGGGTTGGTTCGTTGACAGAGAACAATGGCTAGCTAATATGCTAACTATTCTAGCTAGTTAACTAACTGGCTGAATAAGTTGACGACGTACTCACTCAAACTGTTAAAACTAACCCCAAAACTTTACACAACGTTAGACACGGACACGAATGATCTGTTTAGCATGTTAACACACTATTTGTAGTTTGTTGTAACCGAGTATTGGTGCTAAACTGTGTTATTGGAAGCTAGCATGCTAGTTAGCTATGGCGTCATAGGATACGTTGCCGTGGGCGGTTTTCACTGAAGAATACTGTACCAAGATAGCTAGCTGAAAAAACTAAGTTAGAGTATATTCCTAGAAAACATTGAACCGCTGTAGTTTACAACAATTATAATTTCTAAAGTGGAAGTTGGGAGAGTTATATTTGAGTGTTTCAGTGAAACGTAAGTGAGGGAGGCCCCGCTCTCTCGCTTTCCCAGATGTTTAGATAATTTCATTCCGATCTCCTTTGCATTATTGTAGCCTTTTCTGTAGCCTGTCAACTATGTGTCTGTCTATCCCTATTCTCTCCTCTCTGCACAGGCCATACAAACGCTTCACACCACGTGGCTGCTGCCACTCTAATCTGGTGGTCCCTGCGCGCACGACCCACATGGAGTTCCAGGTCTCCGGCAGCCTCTGGAACTGCCGTTCTGTGGCCAACAAGGCAGAGTTAATCTCAGCCTATGCTACCCTCCAGTCCCTCGACTTCTTGGCGCTGACGGAAACATGGATCACCACAGAAAACACTGCTACTCCTACTGCTCTTTCCTCATCTGATCATGTGTTCTCGTATAACCCGAGAGCATCTGGTCAGCACGGCGGTGGCACAGGAATCCTCATCTCTCCCAAGTGGACATTCTCTCTTTTCCCCCTGACCCATCTGTCTATCTCCTCATTTAATTTCCATGCTGTCACAGTCACTAGCCCATTCAAGCTTAACATCCTTATCATTTATCGCCCTCCAGGTTCCATTGGAGAGTTCATCAATGAGCTTGACGCCTTGATAAGTTCCTTTCTTGAGGATGGCTCACCCCTCACAGTTCTGGGTGACTTTAACCTCCCTACGTCTGCCTTTGACTAATTTCTCTCTGCCTCCTTCTTTCCACTCCTTTCCTCTTTTGACCTCACCCTCTCACCGTCCCCCCCTACTCACAAGACAGGCAATATGCTTGACCTCATATTTACTAGAAGAACTGCTGTTCTTCTACTAATCTCACTGTAACTCCCCTCCAAGTCTCCGACCACTACTTTGTATCCTTTTCTCTCTCGCTCTCCTCCAACACTACTCACTCTACCCCTACTCAGATGGTAATGTGCCTTCACAACCTTCGCTCTCTCTCTCCCGCTACTCTCTCCTCTTCCATCCTATAATCTCTTCCCTCTGATCTCCTGATTCTGCCTCCTCAACCCTCCTCTCCTCCCTTTCTGCATCTTTTGACTCTATGTCCCCTTTCCTCCCAGCCGGCTTGGTCCTCCCCTCCTGCTCCGTGGCTTGACGACTCATTGCGAGCTCACAGAACAGGGCTCTGGGCAGCCGAGCGGAAATGGAGGAAAACTAGACTCCCTGTCATCTTTCACTCCCTCCTCTCTACATTCTCTTCCTCTGTTTATGCTGCTAAAGCCACTTTCTACCACTCTAAATTTCAAGCCTCTGCCTCTAACCCTAGGAAGCTCTTTGGCACCTTCTCCTCCCTGCAGAATCCTTCTCCTCCTCCCCCTCCCTCCTCCCTCTCTGTGGATGACTTCGTCAACCATTTTGAAAAGAAGGTTGACGACATCCAATCCTCATTTATTAAGTCAAATGACACCGCTGGTCCTGCTCACACTGCCCTACCCTATGCTTTGACTTCTTTCTCCCCTCTCTCTCCAGATGAAATCTTGCGACTTGTGACGGCCGGCCGCCCAACAACCTGCCCGCTTGACCCTATCCCCTCCTCTCTTCTCCAGACCATTTCCGGAGACCTTCTCCCTTACCTCACCTCACTCATCAACTCATCCTTGACCGCTGGCCATGTCCCTCCCGTCTTCAAGAGAGCGAGAGTTGCACCCCTCCTCAAAAAACCTACACTCGATCCCTCCGATGTCAACAACTACAGACCAGTATCCCTTCTTTCTTTTCTCTCCAAAACTCTTGAGCGTGCCGTCTCTAGCCAACTCTCCTGCTATCTCTCTCAGAATGACCTTCTTGATCCAAACCAGTCAGTTTCAAGACTGTTTATTCAACTGAGACTGCTCTTCTCTGTGTCACGGAGGCTCTCCGCACTGCTAAAGCTAACTCTCTCTCCTCTGCTCTTATCCTTCTAGACCTGTCTGCTGCCTTTGATACTGTGAACCGTCAGATCCTCCTCTCCACACTCTCCGAGTTGGGCATCTCCGGCGCTGCTCACTCTTGGATTGCGTCCTACCTGAC
Source organism: Coregonus clupeaformis (assembly GCF_020615455.1). Lineage (NCBI taxonomy): Eukaryota > Metazoa > Chordata > Actinopteri > Salmoniformes > Salmonidae > Coregonus > Coregonus clupeaformis. The sequence continues at coordinate 15,263,885 of NC_059195.1, read as the reverse complement.
AAGTCGCTCCTACCAGGTGGCGTGGCGAGAATCTGTCTCCGCACCACGTGCTCTCACCACTGGTGTCCCCCAGGGCTCAGTTCTAGGCCCTCTTCTATTCTCTCTATACACCAAGTCACTTGGCTCTGTCATAACCTCACATGGTCTCTCCTATCATTGCTACGCAGACGACACACAATTAATTTTCTCCTTCCCCCCTTCTGTTAACCAGGTGGCGAATCACATCTCTGCATGTCTGGCAGACATATCAGTGTGGATGTCAGATCACCACCTCAAGCTGAACTTCGGCAAGACAGAGCTGCTCTTCCTCTCGGGGAAGGACTGCCCGCTCCATGATCTCGCCATCACGGTTGACAACTTCATTGTGTCCTCCTCCCAGAGTGCAAAGAACCTTGGCGTGACCCTGGACAACACCCTGTCATTCTCCGCTAACATCAAAGTGGTGATCCGATCCTGCAGGTTCATGCTCTACAACATTCGCAGAGTACGACCCTACCTTACACAGAAAGCGGCACAGGTCCCAATCCAGGCACTTGTCATCTCCTGTCTGGATTACTGCAACTCGCTGTTGGCTGGGATCCCTGCCTGTGCCATTAAACCCCTACAACTTATCCAGAACGCTGCAGCCCGTCTGGTGTTCAACCTTCCCAAGTTCTCTCATGTCACCCCGCTCCTCCGCACACTCCACTGGCTTCCTGTTGAGGCTCGCATCTACTACAAGACCATGGTGCTTGCCTTCGGAGCTGTGAGGGGAACGGCACCTCCTTACCTTCAGGCTCTGATCAGACCCTACACCCAAACGAGGGCACTACGTTCATCCACCTCTGGCCTGCTAGCCCCCCTACCTCTACGGAAGCACAGTTCCCGCTCAGCCCAGTAAAAGCTATTCGCTGCTCTGGCACCCCAATGGTGGAACAAGCTCCCCCACGACGCCAGGACAGCGGAGTCACTGACCACCTTCCGGAGACACTTGAAACCCTAACTCTTTATGGAATCCCTCCACCACCCCCCCATAACATTTAAAAAAAAGTGGTTGTCCCACTGGCTATCATAAGTTGAATGCACCAATTTGTAAGTCGCTCTGGATAAGAGCGTCTGCTAAATGACGTAAATGTAAATGTAAATCTAAGAGGTTGAGTTCAAATCCCAGGTGTGGTTGCATCCCAAGTTTGCTAACCAATGGACAATTCCATTTAAGTTCCAGTCAATTCAGAAAGTAAATTCCTAATTTCCCGGTATCGAATTAGAATTTCTGTGTACTTTCTAAACATTGTTGTATATTTACTGACAAAATACAGTTCAGCTGTAGAAATACATTAAAAGTTGTTTCAACTATTTTCACCGCAACTCAGTAGCCGGTGACTTACTATAAAATAATAAGCTCATCTAAAGTATCCCATACATTTAAATGCAATTGCAATTGAGGCAACACAAGTTAATTTGCAGGATGGGCCAAAAAGTACCCAAGTGCATTGCAATTACATTTTAGTAATTTAGCAGACGCTCTTATCCAGAGCGACTTACAGTTAGTGAGTGCATACATTTTTCATACTGGCCCCCCGTGGGAAACGAACCCACAACCCTGGCATTGCAAGCGCCACGCTCTACCAACTGAGCTACAGGGGACTGTATTTACAATTGACAGTAAATATATAGCAATACATTATCCTATTACTGTAGACATGTACTGTATAATGACTGTAAAATATACCACAAAATTAACAGCAATGGCTAACAGTCAGCTTTATGTTATCACATGTTGAACCACTTAATAATAAAATAATAATAATAAGCCATTTAGCAGACGCTTTTATCCAAAGCGAATTACAGTCATGCGTGCATACATTTTTGTGTATGGGTGGTCCTGGGGATCGAACCCACTACCTTGGCATTACAAGCGCCGTGCTCTACCAGCTGAGCTACAGAGGACCACCCATTCAAGGATCACTTGAATTCACGAGTGAAATCATGTGAAAATGTGATTTTGGAGCACTTCACATTTGACATTTCACATGTGAAAACGTGTTTTTGGAACACTTGACGTTTGATCACGTTTTCAAATGTGGAATTCCATGTGTTATCGTTGTTCAACAAAAATATGATCAAACCTGGAATTTGAACTCATAACCTCTGGATTTAAGTTAGACTGATCTTTCTGCTGCGCCACAAAGTCTGTAGCATTCCCGTAAACATTCATTATCTATACTGAAACAAAATATGAACACAACTTGTAAAGTGTTGGTCCCATGTTTCATGAGCTGAAATAAAACATCCCTGAAATTTTCCATATGCACAAAAAGTTTATGTCTCTCAAATTTTGTGCACACATTTCATTACATTTCTTTTAGTGAGCATTTCTCCTTTGCCAAGATAATCCATCCACCTGACAGGTGTGGCATGTCAAGAAGCTGATTAAACAGCATGATCATTACACAGGTGCACCTTGTGCTGGGGACAATAAAAGGCCACTCTAAAATGTGCAGTTTTGTCACAACACAATGCCACAGATGTCTCGAGTTTTGAGGGAGCGTGCAATTGGCATGCTGACTGCAGAAATGTCTACCAGAGCTGTTGCCAGAGAATTGAATGTTCATTTCTCAACCATAAGCCGCTTCAGCGTCGTTTTAGAGAATTTGGCATTACATCTAACCGGCCTCACAACCGCAGACCACGTGTAACCACGCCAGCCCAGGACCTCCACATCTGGCTTCTTCACCTGCGGGATGGTCTGAGACTAGCCACAACTGGACAACTGATGAAACTGTGGGTTTGCACAACCAAAGAATTCCTGCACAAACTGTCAGAAACCGTCTCAGGGAAGCTCATCTGCGTGTCAGGGTCGTAACCGACTTCAGTGGGCAAATGCTCACCTTCGATGGCCACTGGCATGCTGGAGAAGTGTGCTTTTCATGGATTAATCCCGGTTTCAACTGTAGCGGGCAGATGGCAGACAGCGTGTATGGCGTTGTGTGGGCGAGCAGTTTGCTGATGTCAACATTGTGAACAGAGTGCCCCATGGTGGTGGGGTTATGGTATGGGCAGGCATAAACTACGGACAACAAACACAATTTCATTTGTTCAATGGCAATTAGAATGCACAGAGATACCGTGACGAAATCCTGAGGCCCATTGTCGTGCCATTCATCACTTCATGTTTCAGCATGATAATTCATAGCCCCATGTTGCAAGGATCTGTACACAATTCCTGGAAGCTGAAAATGTCCCCGTTCTTCCAAGGCCGGCATACTCACCAGTCATGTCACCCACTGAGCATGTTTGGGAATCTCTGTTCCAGTTCCTACCAATATCCAACAACTTAGCAAATGTTATTGCGGGTGTAGCGAAATGCTTGTGTTCCTAGCTCTTACAGTGCAGTAGTACCTAACAATTCACAACAATACACACAAATCTAAAAGTAAAATAATGGAATTAAGAAATATATACAGTGAGGGAAAAAAGTATTTGATCCCCTGCTGATTTTGTACGTTTGCCCACTGACAAAGAAATGATCAGTCAATAATGTTAATGGTAGGTTTATTTGAACAGTGAGAGACAGAATAACAACAGAAAAATCAAATAAATTGATTTGCATTTTAATGAGGGAAATAAGTATTTGACCCCCTCGCAATCAGAAAGATTTCTGGCACCCAGGTGTCTTTTATACAGGTAACGAGCTGAGATTAGGAGCACACTCTTAAAGGGAGTGCTCCTAATCTCAGCTTGTTACCTGTATAAAAGACACCTGTCCACAGAAGCAATCAATCAATCAGATTCCAAACTCTCCACCATGGCTAAGACCAAAGAGCTCTCCAAGGATGTCAGGGACAAGATTGTATACCTACACAAGGCTGGAATGGGCTACAAGACCATCGCCAAGCAGCTTGGTGAGAAGGTGACAACAGTTGGTGCGATTATTCGCAAATGGAAGAAACACAAAATAACTGTCAATCTCCCTTGGCCTGGGGCTCCATGCAAGATCTCACCTCGTGGAGTTGCAATGATCATGAGAATGGTGAGGAATCAGCCCAGAACTACACGGGAGGATCTTGTCAATGATCTCAAGGCAGCTTGGACCATAGTCACCAAGAAAACAATTGCTAACACACTACGCCGTGAAGGACTGAAATCCTGCAGCGCCCGCAAGGTCCCCCTGCTCAAGAAAGCACATATACAGGGCCGTCTGAAATTTGCTAATGAACATCTGAATGATTCAGAGGAGAACTGGGTGAAAGTGTTGTGGTCAGATGAGACCAAAATCGAGCTCTTTGGCATCAACTCAACTCGCCGTGTTTGGAGGAGGAGGAATGCTGCCTATGACCCCAAAAACACCGTCCCCATCGTCAAACATGGAGGTGGAAACAGGGCAACTTCACCGCATCAAAGGGACGATGGAAAGCGCCATGTACTGTCAAATCTTGGGTGAGAACCTCCTTCCCTCAGCCAGGGCATTAAAAATGGGTCGTGGATGGGTATTGCAGCATGACAATGACCCAAAACACACGGCCAAGGCAACAAAGGAGTGGCTCAAGAAGAAGCACATTAAGGTCCTGGAGTGGCCTAGCCAGTCTCCAGACCTTAATCCCATAGAACATCTGTGGAGGGAGCTGAAGGTTCGAGTTGCCAAACGTCAGCCTCGAAACCTTAATGACTTGGAGAAGATCTGCAAAGAGGAGTGGAACAAAATCCCTCCTGAGATGTGTGTAAACCTGGTGGCCAACTACAAGAAACGTCTGACCTCTGTGATTGCCAACAAGGGTTTTGCCACCAAGTACTAAGTCATGTTTTGCAGAGGGGTCAAATACTTATTTCCCTCATTAAAATACAAATCAATTTATAACATTTTTGACATGCGTTTTTCTGGATTTTTTTGTTGTTATTCTGTCTCTCACTGTTCAAATAAACCTACCATTAAAATTATAGACTGATCATGTCTTTGTCAGTGGGCAAACGTACAAAATCAGCATGGGATCAAATACTTTTTTCCCTCACTGTAAATATTAGGACGAGCAATGTCGGTGTGGCATTGACTAAAAAACAGTAGAATAGAATACAGTATGTACATTTGAAATGAGTAAAGCAGTATGTAAACATTATTAAAGTGACTAGTGTTCCATTATTAAAATGACCCGTGATTCCATGTCTACAGGGCAGCAGCCTCTAAAGTGCAGGGTTGAATAACCGGGTGGTAGCCAGCTAGTGATGGCTATTTAACAGTCTGATGGCCTTGAGATAGAAGCTGTTTTTCAGTCTCTCGGTCCCAGCTTTGACGCACCTGTACTGACCTCGCCTTCTGGATGGTAGCAGGGTGAACAGGCCGTGGCTTAGGTGGTTGATGTCCTTGAAGATCTTTTTGGCCTTCCTGTGACATTGGGTGCTGTAGGTGTCCTGGAGGGCAGGCAGTGTGCCCCCAGTGATGCGTTGAGCAGACCGCACCACCCTCTGGAGAGCCCTGTGGTTGCGGGCGGTGCAGTTGCCGTACCATGCGGTGATACAGCCTGACAGGATGTGCTCAATTGTGCATCTGTAAAGGTTTGTGAGGGTCTTAGGGTCCAAGGCGAATTTCTTCAACCCCTTGTGGAGCCCCTGTGTTGAGGATCAGAGAAGTGGAGATCTTGTTTCCTACCTTCACCACCTGGGGGGCGGCCCGTCAGGAAGTCCAGGACCCAGTTGCACAGGGCGACATTCAGACCCATGGCACCGAGCTTAATGATGAGCTTGGAGGGTACTATGGTGTTGAAGGCTGAGCTATAGTCAATGAACAGCATTCTTACATAGGTATTCCTCTTGTCCAGATGGGATAGGGCAGTACAATGGCGATTGCATCGTCTGTGGATCTATTGGAGCGGTATGCAAATTGAAGTGGGTCTAGGGTGTCAGGTAAGGTAGAGGTGATATGATCCGTAACACTCAAAGCACTTAATGACCTCAGAGGTGAGTGCTACGGGGCGATAGTCATTTAGTTCAGTTACCTTTGCTTTCTTGGGTACAGGAACAATGGTGGACATCTTGAAGCAAGTGGGGGCAGCAGACTGGGATAGTGAGAGATTGAATATGTCCATAAACACTCCAGCCAGCTGGTCTGTGCATGCTCTGAGGACGCGGCTTGAGATGCCGTCTTGGCCGGCAGCCTTTGCGAGGGTTAACGCGCTTAAATGTCTTACTCACGTCGGCCACGGAGAATGAGAGCCCACAGTCCTTGGGAGCGGGCCGCGTCGGTGGCACTGTGTTATCCTCAAAGCGGGTAAAGGTGTTTAGCTTGTCTGGGAGCAAGACGTCGGTGACCGCGACGTGGCTGGTTTTCCCTTTGTAATCCATAATTGTCTGTAGACCCTGCCACATACGTCTCATGTCTCAGTTTTACGCGAATGCTGCCATCTATCCACGGTTTCTGGTTTGGGTAGGTTTTAATAGTCACATTGGGAACAACATCCCCTATACACTTCCTGATGAACTCAGCCACTGTATCCATGAATACGTCAATGTTATTCTCAGAGGCTACCCGAAACATATCCCAGTCTGCGTGATCAAAACAATCTTGAAACATGAATTCCATTGGTCAGACCATCATTGAATAGACCTTGGCAAGGGTACTTCCTGTTTGAATTTCTGCCTATAGGAAGGGAGGAGCAAAATTAAGTCGTGATCTGATTTGCCGAAGGGAGGGCGGGGGAGTGCCTTGTAGGCATCCCGGAAGGGGGAGTAGCAGTGGTCGAGCATTTTAGCACTGCGAGTACTACAGTCTGTGTTGATAGAACTTCGGTGGCGTTTTCCTCAAATCTGCTTTGTTAAAATCCCCAGCTACAATAAATGCGGCCTCAGGATATGTGGTTTTAGTTTGCACAAAAACCAGTGTAGTTCCTTGAGGGCCATCGTGGTATCGGCTTGAGGGGGAATATACACGGCTGTGACTATAACCGATGATAATTTTATTGGGAGGTAATACGGTCTGCATTTGATTGTGAGGTATTCTAGGTCGGGTGAACAAAAGGACTTGAGTTTCTGTACATTATCACAATCACACCATGAGTAGTTAATCATGAAACATACACCATGCCTTTCTTCTTCCCTTAGAGTTCTTTATTCCTGTCTGCGCGACGTAATGAGAACCCAGCTGGCTGTATGGACGGGGACAGTATATCCGGAGAGAGACATGATTCCGTGAAACAGAATATGTTACAGTCCCTGAAGACTCTCTGGAAGGAGATCCTCGACCTGAGCTCATCTACTTTATTGTCCATATACTGAACATTAGCGAGTAATATACTCAGAAGTGACGGATAGTGTGCACACCTCCTGAGTCGGACTAGAAGTCCACTCCGAATATCTCTTCTCCGCCGGCGGCTTCTTGGAGCAGCCTCTGGGATAAGTTAAATTGCCCTGCGGGGTACGAACAAAGGATGCAATTCGTATTCCTGGTCGTAATGCTGGTGAGTTACCGCCGCTCTGATATCCGAAATTCTTTTTTCCAGCTTATGTAATAACGCAAAAAACATTCTGGGCTAATAATGTAAGAAATAACACACAAAAAAACGAAATACTGCAAAGTTGCTTAGGAGCTAGAAGCAGAGCCGCCATGTCTGTCGGTGCCATCTTGAATAGTCCATTGAAGAGCAGTGGCTTGTATTCATGGACGCCAAGGGAAGCCAGGCTTCCCCCAAAACTTTACCCCCCCCAAAAATAATAACATCAAATAATTTATTTTGTCTCTCTGTGTTTCATAATTTTCCTTCAATTCGCAAGAGGCTGAATGTATCTCACAGGAGAAAGCATCCGAGCGAACGAAACAGAGCCTGTCTGTCTCTCTACGTGTAGGCCATCTATCTGATACTGTCTGGTCCAAACCAGTATGACATTGTTGCCGTCCGTAGCATTGAATGCAAGGGAAGCCAGTGAGCATTTGGCCTCCCTTGACAAAGAAAGTATAAAAAAATTGCCAATCAGCATTGAGCTAAACTGAGCGTGCTCAACTGTGAATGGTCCAGGCGAAGAAGAACAAAAAGGGTTAAGGAAAGACAGATTGGATTTGGCGTCTTTCCTATCAAATTGCTTTGAGAGCATTCTTCATTAACAGAAACAACTTGAATTGTTGCATCTCGTCGTGTTGTTGTCCACCGGTGGCTAGCTAAAATTGGCCGTTCCATAAATTAGCCATGGATGGAGATAGGGATTTGGACTTGTGGTTTTACTTAACTCTCCGTACTGGCCAATGATTATAACGGCGATTCTGATCCAACCATTAATTTATACATTGTTGTGCCCCTGGCCTGAGAGGATGGAAGGTCAATATGTACAGTAGCTAGATGTAGAAGGCTAATGTTAACTAGCTAACGTTGCCCATGAATGAAAGTTAGGCTAGTGAGCAAGCAGTTTAGCCAGGTAGCCTAGGACAACAAAAAATAAAAGTGTACTGTATGACGGAGTGATGGACCGTTTCGTCAATATGAAAGAGAGGAGGATGCCATTGGGGTTTCTCTATAAGTAGGGGACTCAATATGCTTTTCTACTTGCACGCACACACGCGCAAACAGAAATCAGAACCATGGACAGCCACATATTTAGCTTATGTTGATTGGACTTGGGTATCTTTTAGTTGTCGCTGTATTAGACTAAGCAGAGGTGATTTGATGATGTTGAAATGGTGCTGGAATAGAGGAGGCAGCTCCTCTTTTCTTTCCGACAACTCTCTATGGTTCTAAATCAATAGTTGTTTAGAGGTCCGAAAATGTCGGAAACATTAACTTGCTTAACCATGCTGTAGGTCATGTAACTGTGTGTTACATGCAATATGCGTCGTGGACTTCACCGGACAGAGGGTGCTATCTGGTTTTGTCATAAAACAAAGGTGTGGTTGAATTTATTCTGCCCCTGTCTTCTTATTGTCTCGGCCTTTAGGCCTATATATCACGGTCACAAGGCATACGAATTAACAGCAAACAACGCAATTATCAAACCACATACATTGTAGGTTGTAATATGAAGTGATGTAAAGTACTTAAGTAAAAAATACTTGAAAGTACTACTTAAGTCGTTCTTTGGGGTATTTGTACTTTACTTTACTATTTATATGTTTGACAACTTTATATTTGTATTTCACTACATTCCTAAAGAAAATAATGTACTTTTTACTCCATACATTTTACCTGACACCCAAAAGTACTCGTTACATTTTGAATGCTTAGCAGGACAGGAAGATGGTCTAATTCACACACTTATCAAGAGAACATCCCTGTAAATTATGTCTGAGGGTTGGAGTGTGCCCCTGGCTATCCGTAAAAAAAAAAAAAAAAAACTATTGGTGCCTTCTGGTTTGCTTAATATAAGGAATTTGAAATGATTTACACTTTTACTTTTGGTACTTAAGTATATTTTAGCAATTACATTTACTTTTGATACTGAAGTATATTTAAAGCCAAATACTTTTAGACAAGTAGGATTTTACTGGGTGACTTTCGCTTTTACTTGAGTCATTTTCAATTAAGTTATCTTTACTTTTACTCAAGTATGACAATTGGGTACTTTTTCCACCACTGGTAATATGGCTTCCCCAATGATTTTACCCACACACTGCTACTGTTGAAGAGTGGGACAACATTCCACAGGCCAGAAACAATAGCTTGATCAACTCTATGCGAAGGAGATGTGTTGCGCTGCATGAGGCAAATGGTGGTCACACCAGATACTGACTGGTTTTCTGATCCACGTCCTGTGAATCAGACAGACCAACAAATGCATATCTGTATTCCCAGTCATGTGAAATCCATAGATTAGGGGCTAATGAATTTATTTCAATTGACTGATTTCCTTATATGAACTGTTGCCCATCCCTGCCCTAAATAATCTACAAGGTCAGAGTATTGTTTTAATCTACCGATTGGTGCTGAAACTGAGACAAATTCATTGATCACTAATATTCTGAACCTGTTCTCTCAATATATTCTAGTGTATTGCTCTCCAACCCTGTTCCTGGAGAGCTACCCTCCTGTAGGTTTTCAATCCAACCCCAGTTGTAACTAACCTGATACAGTTTATCAACCAGCTAATTATTAGAATCAGATGCGCTAGATTAGGGTTGGAGCAAAAACCTACAGGACGGTAGCTCTCCAGGAACAGGGTTGGAGAGCCCTATTTTAGTGAATCTGTTAACAAAATTCAACCTAAAAGGTACACCGTATTTAAAGGGATGGCTTAAGATAAATGCACTGAAAACCCTATTGAATGAAAACTACAAATTTTTCTATGTCTGAATTGGCCTCTAACAGCTCAATGGATACTCCCATTTAATAATTTGCTTTTCTGTTCAATAATAATTACAGATCTACTAAATTGAACAGTAAGATATCAATTTCAATGGGAAAGATGAGCATTATTTTCCCTATCTGAAGTACTTGAGTACAGGAAACTGTCCTTACAAGTGTTATAAATCTAGTATATGAAAAAAATAATGTGCAAGGGGAAACTTTAGACACACCTCTAATAGTCTAATGTACTTGGTAGGGTCAAACGAATAAGACTAATTAGGCTATGAATGAGTCTGTTAGAAATTCAGAACACCAAAAGCAGTGAATGTGCCGACTGTGCACTGGCACCAGTCTGCCAACCTGCAAACCTGGCATGCCTCTGGGAACGCCAAGGAGGCAAAGGTAAAAAATAACTCAAGTCGTACATTTATTTTACAACTACTAACTTTGATTTGTATTACACACATCAAGGGAATACTGTAGTCCAAGCAAAATAGTCTCAGAGCCAACTATACTCATACACAAGTATACACATGCATACTGCAAGTCTTACTGTAAGTCCTTAAGCGGGTAGCTGGCAACTAACTCCACAAAGCCACCCTCATGAAATTATTATAACGTACATGAGAGCAGATCCCCAAGTGTTCTCATTGAAAACTTCATTAATTAATCAGTTGCCCATATTCTTATTAATATCATAATGAAGATGTTTGATGAGAACATGCAGGCCCTGAAATATTAACAGCATTTTATTATTAACATTTTTGGGGGATTGTCGACAACATACTCCTTTGAATTACATTACCGCCTTTAAGTTTATGTGAAATACTACTGAACCCATTACAACTTTTCATACTTAGAGGTTATGGGGTTAAGACAACTGTTTGCACTTCATGACAAAGAGGTAAGACACCTTTAATTTGATAAAGCTTAGCATAGCAAGCACAACTCTTATCCGGTGTAAAAAAAACAACACCTTGTCATTTTAACCACTGTCCCCTCTTCCAAGCTCCACTTGAGGGATATACAGTAACCTCTCCTCTTTTTGAGTGTGACCTGAATAGCTAGATAGGTGGATCTTGAGTTTGATTGGTCAGGGCAGTAAGAAATGGCTTCCCCATACTCTGAGATTGGCCCTGCCCCTGTAACCTAGTAACAGGCACTGTGTGGGGCGGTCATTTTCCCCTCCTCGGTTTCACCATTCAATCAGGGTGTCCCACGTCCCATATCTGTCTCTGTCAAGGTGCTGGGCCTTATTGTTTATGTTCTGTTAGGGCCCATACGTAGCTCCATCAATTGACATACACGTGTCATCGAGAAGAAGAAGAAGAAGAAGAAGGTGACAGTTTTATCTTAACATTTATTAGTGTGTGTTGTTGACATAAATACGAGTGTATGCCACATGCTGCAAAAACACAGGAACATTGCTTCATGCTAATGCGTAGACCAGACCCACCCTTATCATTATGAGTCCCGTCGTGTCGCCCACACACATGCTGTTTGTGGCGCAGCACAAGGATCTAATCTAGCCAGGCGGTAAACCAATCCTTCAAGGTCTACCATAATTTGTGTCTTGTGGAGTATGTACAGTATGTAAGTTACCTGCCTTCTAAACCTGATCACATCTCTGACCTCTTTACATGCTACCTCAGATGACTGTACCCTACTGCAGTCTAGTATACTGGACACATCCTGCCACAGAGACTAGTCATGATGTTTTGGTTGTGGCAGTTTACATTATTGTACAGGGAACAGTCTAGTACAGCACAGTGGCCTAATTGTGCAGGGTAATGACGACAAGCATCTGTTTCAGTGATTTAATGAATGCAATAACCCTGGACCCTGGTTCAACCTTAGAAGTAAAGGAGCCTGGAAAAACCTTTTGGGGTTCTAAAAATTGCCACACAGGGAATCTTCCAGTTAAAAAAATGTTACTTGAGGAACCACTCTGAAAATGGTCTTCAAGGAACCCCTATGTAAAGGTTTTAACCTTTTTGTGATGGGAGGGATCAATTTTAAAGTTTTAAAATAATATATTGTAGAGGTGCCAACCTAATAGAAGATTGGAGGCTTGGCTTATTGGAGGTGTGGCTTGCAGATAGTTATATTTGGCCACCTGTTAGGGTAAATATCATTCTTGTTCATCATGTTAAATTGGTACAATAGCAATTTAAATTTTCCTTGGATCTTAATGTATATTACTTTCTAAAAATATTAATATACTAAACAAAAATATAAATGCAACAATTTCACTGAGTTACAGTTCATATAAGGAAATCAGTCAATTGAAAAAAATATACACTACTCAAAAAAATAAAGGGAACACTTAAACAACACAATGTAACTCCAAGTCAATCACACTTCCGTGAAATCAAACTGTCCACTTAGGAAGCAACACTGATTGACAATACATTTCACATGCTGTTGTGCAAATGGAATAGACAACAGGTGGAAATTATAGGCAATTAGCAAGACACCCCCAATAAAGGACTGGTTTTGCAGGTGGTGACCACAGACCACTTCTCAGTTCCTATGCTTCCTGGCTGATGTTTTGGTCACTTTTGAATGCTGGAGGTGCTTTCACTCTAGTGGTAGCATGAGACGGAGTCTACAACCCACTCAAGTGGCTCAGGTAGTGCAGCTCATCCAGGATGGCACATCAATGCGAGCTGTGGCAAGAAGGTTTGCTGTGTCTGTCAGCGTAGTGTCCAGAGCATGGAGGCGCTACCAGGAGACAGGCCAGTACATCAGGAGACGTGGAGGAGGCCGTAGGAGGGCAACAACCCAGCAGCAGGACTGCTACCTCCGCCTTTGTGCAAGGAGGAGCAGGAGGAGCACTGCCAGAGCCCTGCAAAATGACCTCCAGCAGGCCACAAATGTGCATGTGTCTACTCAAATGTCAGAAACAGACTCCATGAGGGTGGTATGAGGGCCCGACGTCCACAGGTGGGGGTTGTGCTTACAGCCCAACACCGTGCAGGACGTTTGGCATTTGCCAGAGAACACCAAGATTGGCAAATTCGCAACTGGCGCCCTGTGCTCTTCACAGATGAAAGCAGGTTGTGACAGACGTGACAGAGTCTGGAGACGCCGTGGAGAATGTTCTGCTGCCTGCAACATCCTCCAGCATGACCGGTTTGGCGGTGGGTCAGTCAAAGTTTGTGGGGTGGCATTTCTTTGGGGGGCCGCACAGCCCTCCATGTGCTCGCCAGAGGTAGCCTGACTGCCATTAGGTACCGAGATGAGATCCTCAGACCCCTTGTGAGACCATATGCTGGTGCGGTTGACCCTGGGTTCCTCCTAATGCAAGACAATGCTAGACCTCATGTGGCTGGAGTGTGTCAGCAGTTCCTGCAAGAGGAAGGCATTGATGCTATGGACTGGCCCGCCCGTTCCCCAGACCTGAATCCAATTGAGCACATCTGGGACATCATGTCTCGCTCCATCCACCAACGCCACGTTGCACCACAGACTGTCCAGGATTTGGCGGATGCTTTAGTCCAGGTCTGGGAGGAGATCCCTCAGGAGACCATCCACCACCTCATCAGGAGCATGCCCAGGTGTTGTAGGGAGGTCATACAGGCACGTGGAGGCCACACACACTACTGAGCCTCATTTTGACTTGTTTTAAGGACATTACATCAAAGTTGGATCAGCCTGTAGTGGGGTTTTCCACTTTAATTTTGAGTGTGACTCCAAATCCAGACCTCCATGGGTTGATAAATTTGATTTCCATTGATAATTTTTGTGTGATTTTGTTGTCAGCACATTCAACTATGTAAAGAAACAAGTATTTAATAAGATTATTTCATTCATTCAGATCTAGGATGTGTTATTTTAGTGCTCCCTTTATTTTTTTGAGCAGTGTATATTAGGCCCTAATCTATAAATTTCACATGACTTCGCAGGGGCAGTGATGACAACTTAGCAATTCTGTTGCTAGATTTAGCAACTTTTCTTTCAAACAGCACCTAGCAACAAATGTAGCTACTTTAAAAAATTTATTTGGAACATTTAGCAACTTTTGAAAAGTGACTCAAATGCTAAAATGCACACATTTTCCCTCCAAATGACACAAAAATGATTTTCTCTGTCACACACTCAGTCACAACACACGTGCCTGGCTGCAAAAGTGCATTGTGAGTGATGTCAGCAGCAGGCGCTCAGCTCGTGCACAGGCAGCAGCAGGCCAGCCAAGCAGCACAACAACCTGGAGAGAGCTGGAGAGAGTTAAGTGTCTTGTTCAATAAGATAGCATATATACCTTGTTATTAGCTTGCACCTATATTTGTTGATCAGTTAGGTAGAATGTTAACTAACTACCAATGCACTGCTTAAAACTATAATTGTTCAGAATGTGTAGGTTTACTAGTTAATAAGAAAATAAATAAAATGTAATTGTTCAATAATTTGTAATGTGTAATTGTTCAATAATTCAATGTGTTGTGTTTAAAAATATCTGATCATATAAAATGTGTTGTGTTTATATTACTTTTACAAATAACAACGTGATAATAAACAAAGAAATCTAAACTAACAAATGTCAAATCATATTTGTCGCCGAGATGGCCAGTTAATTTGAGTAACGTTATTGTGTATTCTACGCAATAACGCAGTTTTACGTCATTACGTAATGACGTCATCACGCAATGACATCACAATGTCATTTAGCAACCTTTAGCAACAAATCGACCTTGGCCCACCCACTGAGGAGCTAGGCCCAGCAAATCAGAATTACTTTTTCCACACAAAATGGCTTTATTACAGACTGAAATACTCCTCAGTTTCATCAGCTGTCCGGGTGGCTGGTCTCAGACAATCCCACAGGGGAAAAAGCCGGATGTGGAGGTCCTGGGCTGGCGTGGTTACACGTTGTGAGGCCGGTTGGATGTACTGCCAAATTCTCTAAAATGACGTTGGAGGCAGCTTATGGTAGAGAAATGAACATTCAATTCTCTGGCAACAGCTCTGGTGGACATTCCTGCAGTCTGCATGCCAATTGCATTCTCTCTCTCAACTTGATACATCTGCGGCATTGTGTTGTGACAAAACTGCACATTTTAGAGTGGCCTTTTATTGTCCCCAGCACAAGGTTCACCTGTGTAATGATCATGCTGTTTAATCAGCTTCTTGATATGCCACACCTGTCAGGTGGATGGATTATCTTGGCAGAGGAGAAATGTGACTCGTTTCAGGAAACTAGGTGTACAATCGTGGTCAAAAGTATTGGTCTTCACAAAGTTTGCTGCTTCAGTGTTATGGGATATTTTTGTCAGATGTTACTATGGTATACTGAAGTATAATTACAAGCATTCCATAAGTGTCAAAGGCTTTTATTGACAATTACATTAAGTTTATGCAAAGAGTCAATATTTGCAGTGTTGACCCTTCCTTTTCCAGTCCTCTGCAATCCGCCCTGGCATGGTGTCAATTAAACTTCTGGGCCACATCCTGACTGATGGCAGCCCATTCTTGCATAATCAATGCTTGGAGTTTGTCAGAATTTGTGGGTTTTTGTTTGTCCACCCACCTCTTGAGGATCGATCACAAGTTCTCAATGGAATTAAGGTCTAGGGAGTTTCCTGGCCATGGACCCAAAATGTCCACTTAGTTATCACTTTTGCCTTATGGCAAGGTGCTCCATCATGCTGGAAAAGGCATTGGTCGTCACCAAACTGTTCTTGGATGGTTGGGAGAAGTTGCTCTCGTAGGATGTGTTGGTACCATTCTTTATTCATGGCTGTGTTCTTAGGCAAAATTGTGAGTGAGCCCACTCCTTTGGCTGAGAAGCAACCCCACACATAAATGGTCTCAGGATGTTTACTGTTGGCATGACACAGGACTGATTGTAGTGCACACCTTGTCTTCTCCGGAAAAGGGGTTTTCCGGATGCCCCAAACAATCGGAAAGGGGATTCATCGGCTCTGTCGTAGCCGGCCGTGACCGGGAGACCCATGGGGCGGCGCACAATTGGCCCAGCGTTGTCCAGGGTAGAGGAGGGAATGGCCGGCAGGGATGTAGCTCAGTTGGTAGAGCATGGCGTTTGCAACGCCAGGGTTGTGGGTTCGATTCCCACGGGGGGCCAGTATGAAAAATAAAAAAATAATGTATGCACTCACTAACTGTAAGTCGCTCTGGATAAGAGCGTCTGCTAAATGACTAAAATGTAAATGTAAAAAATGCCTTTACCCCAGTCCTCAGCAGTCCAATCGCTGTACCTTTTGTAGAATATCAGTCTGTCCCTGATGTTTTTCCTGGAGAGAAGTGGCTTCTTTGCTGCCCTTCATGACACCAGGCCATCCTCCAAAAGTATTCGCCTCACTGTGCATGCAGATGCACTCACACCTGTCTGCTGCCATTCCTGAGCAAGCTCTGCACTGGTGGTGCCCTGATCCCGCAGCTGAATCAACTTTAAGAGACGGCCCTGGCACTTGCTGGATTTCTTGGGTGCCCTGACGCCTTCTTCACAACATTTGAACCTCTCTCCTTGAACTTCTTGATGATCCGATAAATGGTTGATTTAGGTGCAATCTTACTAGCAGCAATATCCTTGCCTGTGAAACCCTTTTTGTGCAAAGCAATGATGATGGCACATGTTTCCTTGCAGGTAACCATGGTTAACAGAGGAAGAACAATGCTTTCACGCACCACCCTCCTTTTAAAGCTTCCAGTCTGTTATTCTAACTCAATCAGCATGACAGAGTGATCTCCAGCCTTGTCCTCGTCAACACTCTTACCTGTGTTAACAAGAGAATTACTGACATGATGTCAGCTGGTCCTTTTGTGGCAGGACTGAAATGCAGTGGAAATGTTTTTGGGGGATTAAGTTCATTTTCACGGCAAAGAGGGACTTTGCAATTAATTGCAATACATCTGATCACTCTTCATGACATTCTGGAGTATATGCAAATTGCCATCATCAAAACTGAGGCAGCAGACTTTGTGAAAATTAGTATTTGTGTCATTCTCAAAACTTTTGACCACGACTGTATGTCGCACGTAGGGCTTTGGCGGTCATTACATTTTGTCAGCCGGTGATTGTCAAGCAAATAACTGCCGGTCTCACAGTAATTGACCGTTAATGAACATAAACACATTTAGCATCTACAAGCTTCCACGCATAGCCTACAAGCCACTGATGCAGACATTTGGAACATCTACATTTAAAAAAGTCTCATAAAAATATAGCCTACACCATCACAATAAATCCATCATTTATTTTAGACAGGTCTAAAGAAACATGATATGAAGAAAATGTCTATTTCAGAAGAACAGAATAATATACTCTGTGTTGTCCTTATCATCTGGCTATGCCATATGGCTGTTGGCTACACTAATTCACTTAGCAGACATTATTTGCTTAGAATTCCATGGCATTATTTTATATTATTTTATAGTATGAAGAATACAATTGAACATAGCTGAATAAAATAGAAAGGATATTTTCTCTGAACGATTTGAGGGAGTGCGCACATGCGGCTATTCTGTGTTGAGCGGTTAACAAATAAATAGGTATGTCAAGGCTGAGGTGTATGTTGTGTGGAAGTCAGGCGCAGGACACCGAAGCTTAGTCCAACAAAAGTTTACTAATGTATCAAAAGGCACAGATACAAAATAAACGGCCTCAAAAACAACAGAGGCGAGCAATACGCAACTGTGCGTAAAAACAACAAACAAGAGAAAAAACACGCAGCACAACGGACAGGCGAAAACAACACACAATCTAACCAATACAAAACGGGGAACTTATAGGACACGTAATCAGAACACAAACAGACACAGGTGTGCAAGACAGACCAAAGCAATCACACCACGAAACATTCAACGGTGGCAGCTAGTACTCCGGGGACGGCGAATGCCGAAGCCTGCCGAACCAGGAGGAGGAGCAGCCTCGGCCGAAACCGTGACAGTACCCCCCCCTGACGCGTGGCTCCAGCCGTGCGCCGACCCCGGCCTCGGGGACGGCCAGGAGGACGCGGACCCGGGCGCGTGGGATGCCCACGGTGGAACTCAGTCAGGAGGGATGGATCAAGGATGTCCCTCCTAGGCACCCAGCACCGTTCCTCCGGACCGTACCCCTCCCACTCCACGAGATACTGGAGACCACTCATCCGGCGCCTCGAGTCCAAGATGGTCCGGACCCTGTACGCCGGGGCCCCCTCGATGTCCAAAGGGGGCGGAGGGGTCTCTCCTATCTCATCTTCTTGGAGTGGGCCAGCTACCACCGGCCTGAGAAGAGACACATGGAACGAGGGGTTAATATTTTTGTACTCTATAGGCAGTTGTAACCTGTAACACACCTCGTTCAATCTTCTCAGGACTTTGAAGGGCCCCACAAACCGCCGACCCAGCTTCCGGCAGGGCAGGCGGAGGGGCAGGTTTCGAGTTGAGAGCCAGACTCGATCTCCCGGTGCGTACACCGGTCCCTCACTGCGGTGACGATCGGCGCTCGCCTTTTGTTGACGGATGGCCCGCTGTAGATGGACATGGGCAGCGTCCCACGTCTCCTCCGAGCGCCGAATCCACTCGTCCACCGCAGGGGCCTCGATCTGGCTCTCGTGCCACGGTGCCAGGACCGGCTGATATCCTAAAATACACTGGAAAGGTGTTAAATTGGTGGAGGAGTGGCGGAGAGAGTTCTGGGCCATCTCTGCCCAGGGGATATACCTAGACCACTCCTCCGGCCGGTCCCGGCAATAGGACCTTAGAAACCTACCCACATCCTGGTTGACTCGTTCCACCTGCCCATTGCTCTCTGGGTGGTACCCCGAGGTAAGGCTCACCGAGACCCCCAAGCGTTCCATGAACGCCCCCCAGACTCTGGAGGTGAACTGGGGACCTCGGTCAGACACAATATCCTCGGGGACCCCATAGTGCCGGAACACGTGGGTAAATAGGGCCTCGGCGGTCTGTAGGGCAGTAGGGAGACCCGGCATTGGGAGGAGACGACAGGCCTTGGAAAACCGATCCACAACGACCAAAATGGTGGTATTCCCCTGGTAAGGGGGTAGGTCGGTCACAAAATCCACCGAGAGGTGGGACCATGGTCGTTGTGGAACGGGCAGGGGATGTAACTTACCCCTGGGCAAATGTCTAGGCGCCTTACACTGGGCGCACACCGAGCAGGAGGAGACATAAACCCTCACATCCCTAGCTAACGTTGGCCACCAGTATTTCACGCTAAGGCAGTGCACTGTCCGGCCAATACCTGCATGTCCAGAGGAGGGTGATGTATGAGCCCAATAAATCAGACGATCACGAACCTCGAGCGGAACGTACGTACGCCCCACAGGACACTCAGGGGGAGTAGGGTCGGTACGCAGTGCCCGCTCGATTTCCGCATCGACCTCCCACACCACCGGAGCCACCAGACAAGACTCCGGCAGTATGGAAGTAGGCTCAATGGACCTCTCCTCTGTGTCATACCGCCGGGACAGGGCGTCTGCCTTACCGTTCTGGGACCCTGGGATGTATGTGATCTTAAAAACAAACCGGGTTAGGAACATGTTCCACCTAGCCTGACGAGGATTCAATCTCCTAGCTGCCCGGATGTACTCCAGGTTACGGTGATCAGTCAGAATGAGGAAAGGGTGTTGAGCCCCCTCAAGCCAATGCCTCCACACCTTTAGGGCCTGGACTACAGCTAACAGCTCCCTGTCCCCAACGTCATAATTACGCTCCGCCGAGCTGAGCTTCTTAGAGTAGAACGCACAGGGGCGGAGCTTAGGTGGCGTGCCGGACCGTTGCGACAGGACTGCCCCAATGCCGGACTCGGACGCGTCTACCTCTACTTGGAATGGTAAAGAGGGATCCGGATGCGCCAGCACCGGGGCCGAGGTGAACAGGTTCTTCAGTTTGACAAATGCCCTGTCCGCCTCAGCTGACCACTGCAAACGAACCGGACCCCCCTTTAGCAGGGACGTAATGGGAGCTGCAACCTGTCCAAAACCACGGATAAACCTCCGGTAGTAATTAGCAAAACCCAAGAACTGCTGCACCTCTTTTACAGTGGTTGGAGTTTGCCAATTACGCACGGCCGACACACGGTCTACCTCTATCTCCACACCAGACGCGGACAACCGATAACCCAAAAAGGAGACGGACTCCTGGAAGAACAGGCATTTCTCTGCCTTGACATACAAGTCATGCTCCAACAGTCTTCTCAACACTCGGCGCACCAGGGCTACATGCTCGGCACGTGTAGAAGAGTACACTAGGATGTCGTCGATGTACACTACCACACCCTGCCCATGCATGTCCCGGAAAATCTCGTCAACAAAGGATTGGAAGACTGAAGGAGCATTCATTAGCCCGTATGGCATGACGAGATACTCGTAATGACCCGAGGTGGTGCTAAATGCTGTTTTCCATTCATCCCCCCTCCCTAATGCGCACCAGATTGTACGCGCTCCTGAGATCCAACTTTGTGAAGAACTGCGCTCCGCGTAATGACTCCGTCATAGTCGCAATCAGTGGAAGAGGGTAACTGTACTTAACCGTGATCTGATTGAGACTACGGTAATCAATACACGGGCGCAAACCCCCGTCCTTCTTCTTCACAAAGAAGAAACTCGAGGAAACCGGGGAAGTGGAGGACCGTATGTATCCCTGTGCCAAGGACTCGGCTATGTAAGTCTCCATAGCCGCTGTCTCCTCTTGAGACAAGGGATACACACGGCTCCGCGGAAGAGCCGCTCCTGTTTGGAGATTTATCGCACAGTCCCCCTGTCTATGAGGTGGTAGCCGTGCTGCCCTCGTTTTGCTGAACACAAGTGCTAAGTCCTCATACTCGGGGGGAATGCGCATTGCGGGCACTTGGTTCGGACTCTCTACCGAGGTCGCCCCTAAGGAAACACCTAGACATCTCCCTACACACTGGGCAGACCACTCCATAAGAGCCCTCTGTTGCCACGCAATGGTAGGATCATGGGCGCTTAACCAGGGAAGCCCCAACACCACAGGGTACGCAGGAGAGTCAATCAGATAAAACTGAATGATCTCCTCATGACCCCCCTGCGTTGTCATCTTAAGTGGTGCTGTGACTTCTCTGATCAGCCCCGACCCCAACGGCCGGCTGTCTAAGGCGTGGACAGGAAAGGGGTTTTCTACCGGCCGAAGGGGAATTCCTAACCTATAACAAAATGCCCGATCAATAAAATTCCCAGCTGCGCCTGAATCTACTAGCGCCTTATGCTGGGAATGAGGTGCCACCTGTGGAAATCTCACAGGAATACTCATGTGACCAACAGAGAGCTCTGGGTAAGTGGGGCGCCTACTCACCTGAAATGACTCCCCAGTGCGTGACCTGTTGTCTCCTCTCCCAGGAGACCCTCCCCAGCACCTGGCACGCGGTGTGTCCTCCACGGCCACAGTTGGTGCAGGGGGTGGCCTCCCTCGGGTTCTCTCTCCTCCTCTCTCTAGCGCCAGCACCCCCGAGCTCCATGGGAATCGGCTCGGAGGTGCTGGAGGGTGGAATGGACGACCCCCACTCGGGACGTCCGCGGGTAGCCAGCAGGGTGTCGAGACGGATGGAGATGTCCACCAACTGGTCGAAGGATAGGTTGGTGTCCCTGCAGGCCAGCTCACGACGAACGTCCTCTCGTAGGCTACACCGGTAATGGTCGATGAGGGCCCTCTCATTCCACCCCGCATCTGCCGCTAGCGTCCGGAACTCCAGCGCGAACTCCTGTGCGCTCCTCTTCCCCTGTCGGAGGTGGAACAGACGCTCCCCCGCCGCCTTCCCTTCAGGTGGGTGATCGAAGACAGCCCTGAAGCGGCGGGAGAACTCCGCGTAGGTGATAGTAGCGGCGTCTATTCCCCTCCATTCGGCGTTGGCCCACTCCAACGCCTTGCCGGATAGACAGGAGATGAGGGCGGAGACGCTCTCGTATCCCGAGGGCGCTGGGTGTATGGTAGCCAGGTAGAGTTCCACCTGCAGGAGGAACCCCTGACACCCGGCTGCAGAACCGTCATATGCCCTCGGGAGCGAGAGCCGAATGCCACTGGGTTCCGGTGCTGAGAGAGGAGGACTGGCCGTTGGTGATGGAATGGTGTGCGAAGGCGTGGGCACCTCTCCAGTAACCAACCGGTGCAGCGTGTTGGACACCTCGTTCATGGCGGCCCCAAGTCGCCGGATCATGGTGTCTTGGTCGCTGATTCGATCCTCCAGCGACTTGGGTGCCACCAATGCTCCTGCTGACTCCATGGTGGTGTGTTGTTCTGTCAAGGCTGAGGTGTATGTTGTGTGGAAGTCAGGCGCAGGACACCGAAGCTTAGTCCAACAAAAGTTTACTAATGTATCAAAAGGCACAGATACAAAATAAACGGCCTCAAAAACAACAGAGGCGAGCAATACGCAACTGTGCGTAAAAACAACAAACAAGAGAAAAAACACGCAGCACAACGGACAGGCGAAAACAACACACAATCTAACCAATACAAAACGGGGAACTTATAGGACACGTAATCAGAACACAAACAGACACAGGTGTGCAAGACAGACCAAAGCAATCACACCACGAAACATTCAACGGTGGCAGCTAGTACTCCGGGGACGGCGAACGCCGAAGCCTGCCCGAACCAGGAGGAGGAGCAGCCTCGGCCGAAACCGTGACAAGGTACCACTATATGCTTAATTTAGAGATATTTATGTAACTTTAATTGTGATACAAATGTTGGGCTATATGTTTTCATTTTTAATACATTCTAAGGCTGCATGGGACAACTCTGAGTGAAAGGCATGAACTCTGCTTTGTTTTTTGCGCAGGCTGTACGCACATCATCAGTCTCTCATTCACAATTTGACAAGCACTTGATAATGCCTCAAATTTTCCAGCTGCATCCCCTTTGTGTGGCCATAATGCCCCTAAAAAAATCCATGCAAAAAAAGAAACATCCTCTCACTGTCAACTGTGTATATTTTCAGCAAACTTAACATGTGTAAATATTTGTATGAACATAAGATTCATCAACTGAGACATAAACTGAACAAGTTCCCCAGACATGTGACTAACAGAAATTAAACAATGTGTCCCTGAACAAAGGGGGGTTCAAAATCAAAAGTAACAGTCAGTATCTGGTGTGGCCACCAGCTGCATTAAGTACTGCAGTGCATCTCCTCCTCATGGACAGCACCAGATTTGCCAGTTCTTGCTGTGAGATGTTACCCCACTCTACCACCAAGGCACCTGAAAGTTCCCGGACATTTCTGGGGGGAATGGCCCTAGCCCTCACCCTCCAATCCAACAGGTCTCAGACATGCTCAATGGGATTGAGATCCGGGCTCTTCGCTGGCCATGGCAGAACACTGACATTCCTGTCTTGCAGGAAATCACGCACAGAACGAGCAGTATGGCTGGTGGCATTGTCATAATGGAGGGTCATGTCAGGATGAGCCTGCAGGAAGAGTAACACATGAGGGAGGAGGATGTCTTCCCTGTAACGCACAGCATTGAGATTGCCTGCAATGACAACAAGCTCAGTCCGATGATGCTGTGACACACCGCCCCAGACCATGACGGACCCTCCACCTCCAAATCGATCCCACTCCAGAGTACAGGCCTCGGTGTAACAATCATTCTTTCTACGATAAACGCGAATCCGTCCATCACCCCTGGTGAGACAAAACCGCGACTCGTCAGTGAAGAGCACTTTTTGCCAGTCCTGTCTGGTCCAGCAACGGTGGGTTTGTGCCCATAGGCGACGTTGTTGCCGGTGATGTCTGGTGAGGACCTGCCTTACAACAGGCCTACAAGCCCTCAGTCCAGCCTCTCTCAGCCTATTGCGGACAGTCTGAGCACTGATGGAGGGATTGTGCGTTCCTGGTGTAACTCGGGCAGTTGTTGTTGCCATCCTGTACCTGTCCCGCAGGTGTGATGTTCGGATGTACCGATCTGTGCAGGTGTTGTTACACGTGGTCTGCTACTGCGAAGACGATCAGCTGTCCGTCCTTTCTCCCTGTAGCGCTGTCTTAGGAGTCTCACAGTACGGACATTGCAATTTATTGCCCTGGCCACATCTGCAGTCCTCATGCCTCCTTGCAGCATGCCTAAGGCACATTCACGCAGATGAGCAGGGACCCTGGGCATCTTTCTTTTGGTGTTTTTCAGAGTCAGTAGAAAGGCCTCTTTAGTGTCCTAAGTTTTCATAACTGTGACCTTAATTGCCTACCGTCTGTAAGCTGTTAGTGTCTTAACGACCGTTCCACAGGTGTATGTTCATTAATTGTTTATGGTTCATTGAACACGCATGGGAAACAGTGTTTAAACCCTTTAAAATGAAGATCTGTGAAGTTATTTGGAATTTTACGAATTATCTTTGAAAGACAGGGTCCTGAAAAAGGGACATTTCTTTTTTTGCTGAGTTTAGTTATAATTCCCTTCTCCCCGCTGCGTGCCGAAGCACCTCTCACTCACATGGCTCTCAGTCACGTGATCGGGTCTTTCTCACAGGCTACAAGTGAAGACAGACACATCGGGATGCAACTGCGCGCGTCCTTATCCAATTCCGAGGCGCATATTGGAAGAACTGTCCACATATACTTTTTGTCAGCCAACAACATGAGTAGGTCTAACAAACAGCAAAAGCACTAGTCTATGTCAATCTACTATCCCCCATAATAAAAAAGTTGACATGCTGTGCGAGAAATAAATATTCTGAACATAGTCCGGGAGAGTTGTGGGATGCGATAGATCCCAAATTAATACAACCACTAGCATCAAAAAACTGTTTTAAGCAATGAGCCTGATGCAACAGATGACAACGTTCAGCTTAAAATGTTGATAAACTATTAGGCTATTTCTTCACATTATAAGCGCAGCATTGCGCACACGGCAGTAGGCTATAAGCACAAATGTTCCTTTAGCCGGAAAACACCATTCTCAAAAGTGACCACAAATGTGATTATGCATGTAATGCTTTTATTATAAAGGTGCATTTTTATGGTTAAAATGATCTTCCCCAAACTTGAAACTCACGCGCTGCTTATGTATGCCAGTTAGGCTCTACACCCCTTTTTTAAAGCGGATTATTGTGCTTAATTTTAAGAAGTTCTTTGGCCACTTTAGTTGTGATACAAACCTTATCAAAACATATAGGCTTATGGGCTAGGCTACATGAGGTGTGTGACTATGATTTAAAAAAGGCATTGTTTCTTGCCTTACGCTGGGCATCATTCACAAGTGATAATATATAATTCACAAGTGATCGGCTAATATTGTCACCCATCAGACTATTCTTGATTTAATCTTGTCTTTACATATACTAAATAATATATGTGAAATTTGTTTTGATTTAGAATGGAGCATTATCATGCACCTGTCTCGAAACAGGGGCAGGGGTGAAAATTCAGTGAGGGGAAAAAATTATTTGATCCCCTGCTGATTTTGAAACGTTTGCCCACTGACAAAGAAATGATCAGTCTATAATTTTAATGGTAGGTTTATTTGAACAGTGAGAGACATAACAACAACAACAAAATCCAGAAAAACGCATGTCAAAAATGTTATAAATTGATTTACATTTTAATGAGGGAAATAAGTATTTGACCCCCTCTCAATCAGAAAGATTTCTGGCTCCCAGTGTCTTTCATACAGGTAACGAGCTGAGATTAGGAGCACATTCCTAATTTCAGCTTGTTACCTGTATGAAAGACACCTGTCCACAGAAGCAATCAAACAATCAGATTCCAAACTCTCCACAATGGCCAAGAACAAAGAGCTCTCCAAAGATGTCAGAGACAAGATTGTAGACCTACACAAGGCTGGAATGGACTACAAGACCATCACCAATCAGCTTGGTGAGAAGGTGACAACATTTGGTGCTTATTATTAGGAAAGTTGAGAAATAAATATAGTTGGCCTGGCCTATAGAAAGCTGATGGGATCCTCCTCTTTTTAATAGAGGCCATCACTCTGTTTTCTCACTCAATTGCATAGCCTATGTTGCGCAACATGAGCTCGTGGGCTCTCATTAAGTGTTTGATTAGATTTTCGATTACATTTGAATTGATGTCTGAGTGATTAGAGGGACAATAGAGTGCTGAGTACCAGGCAATTAGCAAGTTTGGTAGGCTACTAATGACCATCAGCAGCATCAGAGCTTGGAGAAGCCTTATTACCATGACTAAACGGTCACGTGGAATTTGACTACCTTCATGACTCATGACCGCCGGTGTGGCCTTAATACGGTCACCGCAAAAGCCAATCATACCAATGATCATTTAGCTATTTGATTTGACATTTTTGAGTTTTAGGACCCCTTAAGGTGTAAAATGCTATAAAAAATAATAATAATATGATGAAACATTGAATTTGGCATTGCTGCTATTAGGCCATTAGAAACACATTGAATAACAGCTTCATGGATAAACAGATGGTCCCCCAAAAAATATTCTGAAGTGTGTGTCCTATATCTGAGAGATATAGGAAAGATCAGGAAACATTATTAGTTGTTCGTATGTATTTAATCCCTTATTTTAGGCACTAAACTATCTCCATATGTACTTCCATCATTTTTTTACTGGTACCCGGCTACCTTCAGACTAGTCTTGTGAGGCTTGTGGGCATCCTAGAGCAAACTATCAACATGTACAGTACATGTTCGTGAGAGACTCACCTTTTCATATTAGTGTGTAGCGCAAACTGTTTGGATGCTACAGACAGAAGTAGAGCAAAACGGAGAACGCCATCGTGTTCATGAGAGTCATGTTTCCATAAAGGGTCAACCGTTCGGACGCTACAGACGTTTTCGTGTTAAGACCAATTTTTGGGATGTCTCATGGTCTGACAGACACCGCTCTGGCTATGTTACCTTTCACCACAGGTGCAGAAGGGCGACATCGGCAGATGCACTGTATTACGATGCAGCCCATGCAAAAAAAGAACATATCTCTAGCTTAAACTGATGGAATTTGTATTATGCTAATTACATTTCTGTGGGAATACAACAGTGCACATGAATGGGAATTACATTTACTCCCATGGGTGGCCTAAAATATATATATTTGAAAGCCACGCCCCTTCTAAGCCGCGCATCCAGTCCAGGGTTGTTCAAGGAACCCTTTGCTACATTGAAACATTAAAGGTTCCTCCAAGAACCCCTCAACTTGTTGACTGGTTTTCCTTCACTCTGCCGTTCAACTCATTCCAAACCATCTAAATTGGGTTGAAGTCGGGGGATTGCGGAGGCCAGGTCATCTGATGCAGCACTCCACCACTCTCCTTCTTGGTAAAATAGCACTTACATAGCCTGGAAGTGTGTTGGGTCATTGTCCTGTTGAAAAACAAATGATAGTCCCACTAAGCCCAAACCAGATGGGATGGCGTATCGCTGCATAATGCTGTGGTAGCCATGCTGGTTAAGTGTGCCTTGAATTCTAAATAAATCACAGACAGTGTCACCAGCAAAGCACCCCCACACCATAACACCTCCTCCTCCATGCTTTACGATGGGAACTACACATGCAGAGATCATCCGTTCACCCACACCGCGTCTCACAAAGACACGCCGGTTTGAACCAAAAATCTTCAAATTTGGATTCAAGACCAAAGGACACATTTCCACCGGTCTAATATCCATTGCTCGTGTTTCTTGGCTCAAGCAGGTCTCTTATTATTTGTATGCTTTTGTAGTGGTTTATTTGCAGCAATTCGACCATGAAGGCCTGATTCACACAGTCCCCTCTGAACAGTTGATGTTGAGATGTGTCTGTTACTTGAACTCTGTGAAACATTTATTTGGGCTGCAATTTCTGAGGCTGATAACTCTAATGAACTTATCCTCTGCAGCAGAGGTAACTGGGTCTTCCATTCCCGTGGCCGTCCTCATGAGAGCCAGTTTCATCATAGCGCTTGATGTTTTTTGCGACTGCACTTGAAGAAACTTTCAAAGTTCTTGAAATGTTCCGTATTGACTGACCTTCATGTCTTAAAGTAATGATGGACTGTCATTTCTCTTTGCTTATTTGAGCTGTTCTTGCCATAATATGGACTTGGTCTTTTACCAAAAAGGGCTCTTCTGTATACCCCGCCTACCTTGTCACAACACAACTGATTGGCTCAAACGCATTAAGACGGAAATCAATTCCACAAATTTAACTTTTAAGAAGGCACACCTGTTAATTGAAATGCATTCCAGGTGACAATCTCATGAAGCTGGTTGAGAGAATGCCAAGAGTGTGCGAAACTGTCATCAAGGCAAAGGTTGGCTATTTGAAGAGTCTCAGATATAAAATATATTTTGATTGACACTTTTTTGGTTACTACACTACTTTTGGTTAATACTGTGTGTATATACAGTGCATTCGGAAAGTATTCACACCCCTTGACTTTTTCCACATTTGTTTTACGTTACAGCCTTATTCTAAAATGGATTAAATAAAAAAATGTCTGGAGGAAACCTGGCACCATCCCTACGGTGAAGCATGGTGGTGACAGCATCATGCTGTGGGGATGTTTTTCAGCTACAGGGACTAGGAGACTAGTCAGGATCACAGGCAGGGTGAATGGAGCAAAGTAGTCCTTGATGAAAACCTGCTCAGGACCTCAGACTGAGGCGAAGGTCCACCTTCCAACAGGACAACGACCTTAAGCACACAGCCAAGACAACGCAGGAGTGGCTTCGGGACAAGTCTCTGAATGTCCTTGAGTGGCCCAGCCAGAGCCCGGACTTGAACCCGATCAAACATCTCTGGAGAGACCTGAAAATAGCTGTGCAGCAACGCTCCCCATCCAACCTGACAGAGCTTGAGAGGATTTGCAGAGAAGAATGGGAGAAACGCAATCATCTACCCTGATTTAAAGTGAATTTGACAAGTGACCTCAATAAGGGATCATAGCTTTCACCTGGATTCACCTAGTCAGTCTGTCGTGTGTGTATACTGTATACATACATATATTTAATCATGGTTTCCGTTAGGAAAATGTGGCGCCGGTCATTTGTCTGGCAATATTTTAATTTACCTGATTAGGGTGTCCACCGCCAGTGCTCAGAATGACAGAATCACATTTAGATTATGGCAATTCATATTAACAGAACATGCAAGTTGAGGATGCATCGATGTGCGGCCCTTCCTTACCGAATTCTGATGTGCACTTTGAAGATGTTTGAATAACTGTCCACATTTACTTTTCTTCAGCCAACAAGATTAGTAACGAACCGGCAAAATCACTAAACTATGTCAATCTACTATCCCCCATAGTAGAACAGTTTACCTATTCTGTTGGTCATCTTGTTGAGAAAGAAATGGCCTATTCCAAACAGACTCTGGGACAGTTGTGGGACAATAAATCCGGAATTCATATAACCAGTAGGCCTAGGCTACATAAAAAAAAAACGTTAAAAAGCAATTAGTCTGGTGCAACAGATCAGACGATTATTTCTTCACATTATACGCGCAGCAATGCGCAAATGTTCGTTACATAATGCAATTAGCAATTTGTAATTTAGAAAGGGGAGATCTAATAGGCTAAGCAAGGTAAAACATGCCTCATACGTATGAAAACGTTCAGGTTTCAAACAATTTAGTACAGTAGATGTTTTCAAAATGCATACTGCCTGCAGCTCATTGCATAGTGGTGTGTGACATGCTGATGAAGCCTGCCTTCTGTTGCTGTTTGAGATGCTGCACCAGCAGGTATCGTGCTGTTGGACAGATTTTCCGCTCAAAGACGCAGTATCTGTATGCTATATGTACACGTGAAAAATAAGATACATATAAAATATACTGTACACACACAGATTTAATTCCACTAAATTATGCAAATTAATCTATAGCTGATAATGTACCTGTAAACCCCCCAACAAAAGAAAAAAACAAATACAAATTAAAAGTGTATGTAGTGTTAATTAGCGAACTTATAGTTCACTGTAAATATAATCATTTTGTTTCTATGGTAATTTACTGGAAGCCAGTTAACTGTAAGTTACTCTAAAAAAGGTACAGTGTTAATGTAAATACTCTCTCTCAAACATGCACATGCACACACACAGATATCCCTCAAAAAGATACCTCATCAAAGCAACAAAGTGCACCGTTTCCAATGGCAACGGTTACAAACAAATCAAATGCTATGGAAACAACATGTCACGTTGGCACTCAATGAAAATACCCCAAAACAGATATCTAGGGAACATTAATCTGATAGACTGAAGTGGAGGAGGAGGAGAAAGGGTCTGGCTGTTTGGCAGGAGAGGAGAGAGGGCCTTCTGTTGTGTGAGCCACTGTCTAGTCTAAGTGTTTGGCATGGTGGGTAGCACATGGCCATGTGGCTGGCCTAACTGGGTCCTCACAACCCATCAATGTCTAATACCCTGATACAGGCATGATTTGCTACAGCGAATGTGAATGTTCTTCATCCCGACAAAAAGAGCCACATTTCAAACAGGCTAAAACGCAGTGTTGATATCTTCTATGTTTTCCTATGTCATTATGTACTTTCCTAACACTCTCATAATCCCGTCATAGAAACAAATGATCTAGCTCTACTTCCTGAAAAATCTGACTGACGGATAAGAAAAAGTCCACTGCTGGCTGTCCATCAATAGCTGTCGTCTTTGACTAACTTTTTCCGTCAATACGAGAGGTTCCGCGTCCCATCTGGCTTAATACCTCTGCCGGTATCTCTGTTACAGTGATGGGAGCCGGCTGCAAGTGATTTAACACAACACTCTGTCATAGATGATGAAACATTTGCTCGGGAGGAGATGTGGTGGAGAGAATCTGATAGGCCCATGGGCGACGCTGGTGCCTCTAGGGAACCAACCAGGAAGCCTCGACAGAACCGTTGGAACCATAGCACCTACCATCCTCCCCTCAGTAGAGCCTGGACAGATGTGAGGGAAGCCAGCCCATGCCAAGGTGATTAAGCCCTGTTGTGTGCATTCACCACATCCCATATGGTTTTAGTGTTAAAACATGGATCCACCATGCTTCACATTCGCTTTCAATTAATGTTCCACCGAACCAGCGGCGAGAGAAATGAACCGAGGGAGGAAGTGTTAAGGTGATAGTGATAGACGGTGAAAGAAAAAGTCATAGAAACACAATAACACGACTGCATGTATTGGGTGGATGGGGGAGAATGATTTAGCCCTGGCCAGTGTTTAGCTGTCAGCTCGCGGTGCCGTCGTGGTGCCATGTTGCTAATTGAACAAAGAGCAAGCTAGCGGAGGTCACACCTTCACAGTGAGCCTGCCATGTATACTTTATCATTGCTAATGCAGCGATAATTAAAACTGAGGCATGTGAAGCAGCATAATTAATGGAGTTTTGCCATTCCGATTGGAGGGGTGCTGATGCAGAAGGAATGATTAATTCATTTCTATTCTGCTCCGATGGTGGGCTAGTTGAGAGGTAAAAGGTTCCTGCCACCTAACTCTTTGTTTAAGGAAAGTTCCAAGCGACGTTCGATGAGGTAAAGTCCTGAAAGTTTTGGCTGAGAATGTATTGTTTATTTACGATATGTAATGAATGAGTGTGACATGAGCGTGGCTCCCCAGAAGTGTGAATGCTGACAATTAATAATTATATTTGTCATTCCATTTTCACATCATAACAGTATCATGTTCTACTGTAAAGGATGGGAGAGACAGAAGACATATGTAAAGTAAATGACAGTGTTTTGACACGCCATATTTCTAGATGACATCTCTCTCGGACCCTGGAGGCCTAAGATAGATGCCAGCAGTGACATTGAGAGGACAATGATGGCTTTCAGAGTATTGTTTATAGCCTGTGAGCCCCTGAATATCCCACACCTCTATATGTTCAATATGTCACTCCAGCAGCTCTGAGAACATCTCCATTTCACAGGGTCTCACCGCTCTCATTATCACTCTGTCTCACAGCTACAGAGCCTGCACAGACATGCACACACACACACATACACACACACACCGTCATCACACTCTGAACTCTTGGGAAAGGGGGTGGGGATTCAAAGTAAAATGGTACAGAACTCTAAGAAACAAAGTGAGTGCCAAAATTAATTCCTTCTTCCTTCCCTTTAATTTGTACATGTAGATGTCGATCTCTCGTTAGCTTTGATTGTGCCACTTCAAAAACAAGAAAGATGAATCGTTCCATCTGTTGACTGGCAAACTGAATTTCATTGCAGCTCCTCTTATGCATGTCTCCTAGTAAAAGACTACAAATACATCTTCAGATTACTTTGTGACTAATGAAGTCAACACAACAGCAAATTCTATAGCATTCCCTTATGATAAAATACCTGACTCCTTACAGCTTTATAGGCCATTTAAAGCTACATTTCAGAAGTAATATTCCTAGCCAGCTGTCTCCCATCAAAGGAGCGTTGATATTCTCAGCTCACTACACTTGGTGCAGTTTTTCTTGCAGCTGGCGAATTGCGACGAGGAAAGCGTGAAACATGCCTCGCTTCAGCCTCTCTCTCCCTGGACAGCGATCTGTCCCTGCAATGAATTCTGGGAGAGACCATGACAGGGTGAGAGAGGAGAGTAGGGCAGAGGAGCTGTGAGATGTGACAGTCAGCCATTGTGATATGATCTGAGTTCTAGCCTTTTATAAATGCCATTCTATTCCACACTTTACCTGACAGTGAATGGACCTACTCAGAGTGAACGACTCCCTGTCTCCCGCTCTCTCTCTACCCCTTTACCCCTCTCTCTCGCTCCCTCTCTTTCCATCTCAACAAATGCATCCTCAATGATGTTTTTATGTTTTGATTGAAATGTCAGGTCATTGAGACAGTCATCTTCCAGTTCACTCCCTGCTTCTGTTGATCTAAAATGTTCCCCAGTAATGGTAATTCAGCTACCTTTTTTCCACTACAGAACCGAGCTTTACTGGGCTAGCCTTATTGCCAATACAGTGTTGGAAAGGATAGTGTGAAAATAAAATATCTGAGCCAGCACTGTATGGTTTGGGTTGTATGGTGATCACTCACATCACCACATGACCTGCACAGCCCACATATATAATAAGAGAACCCCTATCACCTCTCATTACAATATTCCCTATCTTCAGAGGTGGACCTGACACCCCACAAAAACATCTCAGCACTGTGAGTCTGCATATAAGTAAAGGATTTCCATTTAGCAGGGTTCTGCGGCCTCCTCTGATCCCTCCACCTTGGGAGTGAGATGAATGTGTCTGCGGTGCATCAGGTTAAGTACAGTGAAGGCATGCATGAGCTACAGGGATTTAAAGGAGACACGCTTATTTGTGCTTTTGAAAGAGCAAAGGCGTCCATTTTCCCCATTTCCTGCTGCTGCCCTCACCTTGAGGTGGAGGTGTAGTAGTGTGCGCTGCGACAGGTGAAGAAATGAATCTGATGGCCACACTAAGAACCTCTTGGCGTGCCGTACGTCCCTCCGTTCCCATACTCTTATCACATTACAGACTGGATATATGTTGCCACAACCCTAGAGGTAAAATATTAATTTGTTTAAAGCGCTGCAGAATACTGTGACTGACCATGGGGAATACTGTGACTGACCTAGCTCATTCTCTCCCACACGCTCTTGTCTTATCTTGGCACAGCTGCCTGATATATGGAGAGAAGAAAAATTCACTATTCCCCGCTTTTACAAAATGATGCCAACGTACCCATAAGCAGTACATAAAACCGATGAGGACACTACTCTACACAATGGTAGAGTGACCTTCATCAAACATCAGAAAAATATTTTGTTTTCATTTTCTAGTGACGTTTTTAAATGAGAGCGGTTCAGACTCTGTTGTCCAACTTGCTAGATTCAAGCCTTATTTACCATTCAATATTACTGCTGTGAGCTATGGTTTTCTCTAGTTTGTTATCCACCTCCACGTCTGCTGTTTCTGAAATCCTTCAATTTGGCATCAAGCTTAAGGTTCATTTGTTTTTTCCCCCTCTTTTTCCGTAGTCCTTTGTTTATTTGATATGAGAATTGGCTCTTGGTAAAAGCTTTTACTCATCTCCTCTGACTGGATTAAACCAGAGAGGAAAGATCCTATCCTAAGCATTTCCATCCAAATTAAGACTTTGATTGACCACATGCAGGGTTGTATGTGTGTGTTTTGTCAGTTTCTCTGCCTCCTCTATTGTTCAGAATGTTCTCTGTCTTACAGCTGGGTAATGAAATGTATAGGGAATCATTCAATATAAACATGAAGATGACATGAAGACTGTGTTGAATCTTCAGTCTTATGTTAATAATGGTGTCTTGAACAATGACCTCAAAATGCCTCTCTCTCTCTCTCTCTCTCCAACACACATGCTCACAAGCACGCGCACAGGCACATTATGTCTCCCTCTGTCTGCCATTTATTAATATAATGGTGGGTTTGCTGAATCCGTAGCATTGGGAAGGTGTCGCTGTCAACATCAATAACGTCTGCCGATGTGAAGGGCCATTAATACAAAAGTATCCACTCCGCATGTTGTCACATATGAATAATGGTTTGCATAACAAATCATCTCGCTGTCTGACAGATATTCAAATGCAGGCGCCGCCACAGGCAACGGTCGCAGCACTTTGCTCCCATCAGCGGCTCGCCACTTGATCAAATCTGAAGTTGAGGGCCGTCGATTCGGCAGAATGGATTTTCAGAACACGGAGGACACCTTGTTCCTTGGAAAGATAGAGCCGAGACACCTGTATATGGAGATTGAGCCTCAACGACAGGAAATATTGGTTTGTTTGTGATATAGGGACACAACAACAATCAGAGATGGTTTGTGTCCAGCCGATCCAGACTGTAATTACGTTTTCTGGAGACCCCCTCCCTCTCACACACTTCCATCATCAATCCTATATCACCATCACCCCCTCCTTCCTTCTGTTGTGTGCTTGTAGCTGGAAATGTTGTGAATTAGACCAGTTAACTACACAGATGATATTTTATTGGCTCCCACTTCTGTTCACTCATTCCCCATGATCCTGCTTTGTGCACATGTGTGTTTTGACATTTTAATTGCTGCCCTAAATCAAGGTATAGAAGGGAGGTTATGGAAATACATAGAGGAGTGGATAGAGGAGGAGAGAAACCTGGATACTCTCTGAACTGTGCAATCCAGCTCTGGACAGCAGCTGACACTGAGTGGAGACAGCAGGTAATGAAACAGGTGGGTAGCCAAGGAGATGGGAGGAAACAGGGTTCTATGATTTACTATACTGCATGCTGTAGTGCTCATCACTTCACAGCACTGGCAAAGCTGGCATTGTAAGGCCTGAACATCTAACCAGTTAACGCTAGTTAGCAATGGCTCCAGAAACTACCTTCAATTCCTTCAAATACATACAAATTCTATCCATGAGTTCATCTGACACTGGGTAATTAGAAAAAAGGTATTGATTGCTACAATGTCGCACCATCCCTTTAAGTAAGTCTGGGAAAATGAGAAGTATTGACGGGTCATACTGTAACTCTGAATTTTTACGATGAAAAACATAAATTATTTAGCATCAATTGAATGTACCTCATGGGACTTTATTGTGAGGGAAATTAGTTTCACTCTCAGGATGACAGCATTAAGGATGCCACAGATGACCAATCTTGGACTTGAATACACTGGGACGACATGACATTAGCAATAAGACATCCTGACTGAAGTCCACAAGAACACTACAGTGAATACTGTAGTATTTACAGTTAACTATAACATAACTACTGTAGTAAAAAACGGTGGTATAAACTATAGTAATTAATAGTGTTTTTGCAGACCGTAATATAATGTAGTATTTACTGTAGTGTTTTTGCAGACTAATTTAATGTACTGTTTACTATAGTGTTTTAGTTTTATTATCTTCAACATAGAAGGGGAGGCTTTCTCCTTGAGGAAACCTAGTGGAGAAATACTGAAAGAGCAACATTTCCATAACCTATAGATAACCTGTGATCTGAATGGATAGTTCAGAGCTTCTGCTCTATAAGCTGTATGGAACACAATATGGTCTATATTTGGCATGTAGTTTTATTACTTATGGGTGACACAAATTGGGATATGGGGGAGGGGAATGGCATATGCAAATTACATACTGTAGTATTAACTATAGTTTAAAAAAGTGTCGTGATTTTGTGGTCATTACTGTAGTACTTACTATAGTATTCTACAGTATACTACAACATTCTATAGTAAGTACTACACATGATCGAGTGATATTACAGTGTGTAGTATAGTATACTACAGTTTGCTACAGACTTATATAGTAGGTACTGTAGTATTCTATAGTAACCGTCATATTTTTTCATGTGGTAACCCATTAATTGTCACGGTCGTCTATGTCGTCCAAGTATGACCAAGGCGCAGCGTGTCCAAGAAACATGACTTTATTCAATAAACGTAACTATTATCCAAAACAAAAGACGACTCAATGAAGTCCACGGTACACTGACCAAAAGGAACAAAAACCCACAAACACAAGGTGAAAACACACAGTTTAAATATGGCTCCCAATCAGAGATAACGAGCCGACAGCTGACACTCGTTACCTCCGATTGGGAGTCACATGACTAATCAAAACCAACAAAACCAAACACACCCAATAACACAACATAACCTACCCAAAACCCAACAAAACGAACACACCCTGACTCAAAATACAAGTCCCGGAGCCAGAGTGTGACAGTACCCCCCCCTAAAGGCGCGGACTGCGACCGTGCCTCACAACCCCACAATAGGGGAGGGCTGGGTGGGTGTTGCTCCTCGGAGGCGGCTCCGGCTCCGGGCTTGACCACCACCCCACTATAGTCACTACCCACTCTCGTAGCCTCCTCCAAATGACCACCCTCCAATTTAACCCACCTGGATTAAGGGGCAGCACCGGACTAAGGGGTAGCACCGGACTAAGGGGCAGCACCAGGATAAGAGGCAGCACCAGGCTAAGGGGCAGCACCGGACTGAATGGCGGATCCTGGCTGGCTGGCTCTGGCGGATCCTGGCTGGCTGGCGGATCCTGGCTGGGACGGCTCTGGCAGATCCTGGCTAGACGGCTCTGGCGGATCCTGGCTGGACGGCTCTGGCGGATCCTTGCTGGACGGCTCTGGCGGATCCTGGCTGGACGGCTCTGGCGGATCCTGGCTGGACGGCTCTGGCGGATCCTGGCTAGACGGCTCTAGCGGATCCTGGCTGGACGGCTCTGGCGGATCCTGGCTGGACGGCTCTGGCGGATCCTGGCTGGACGGCTCTGGCGGATCCTGGCTGGACGGCTCTGGCGGATCCTGGCTGGACGGCTCTGGCGGATCCTGGCTGGACGGCTCTGGCGGATCCTGGCTGGACGGCTCTGGCGGATCCTGGCTGGACGGCTCTGGCGGATCTGGCTGCTCATGGCTGGCTGACGGATCTGGCTGCTCATGGCTGGCTGACGGATCTGGCTGCTCATGGCTGGCTGACGGATCTGGCTGCTCATGGCTGGCTGACGGATCTGGCTGCTCATGGCTGGCTGACGGATCTGGCTGCTCGTGGCTGGCTGACGGATCTGGCTGCTCGTGGCTGGCTGACGGATCTGGCTGCTCATGGCTGGCGGAAGGCTCTGGCTGATCCTGTCTGGCGGAAGGCTCTGGCTGATCCTGTCTGGCGGAAGGCTCTGGCTGATCCTGTCTGGCGGAAGGCTCTGGCTGATCCTGTCTGGCGGAAGGCTCTGGCTGATCCTGTCTGGCGGAAGGCTCTAGCGGCTCCTGTCTGGCGGAAGGCTCTAGCGGCTCCGGTCTGGCGGACGGCTCTGAAGGCTCATGGCAGACGGGCGGCTTTGCAGGCTCAGTACAGACGGGCGGCTTTAGCGCCGTTGGGCAGACGGGCAGTTCAAGCGCCGTTGGGCAGACGGGCAGTTCAGGCGCCGTTGGGCAGACGGGCAGTTCAGGCGCCGTTGGGCAGACGGGCAGTTCAGGCGCCGTTGGGCAGACGGGCAGTTCAGGCGCCGTTGGGCAGACGGGCAGTTCAGGCGCCGTTGGGCAGACGGGCAGTTCAGGCGCCCGTTGGGCAGACGGCAGACTCTGGCCGGCTGAGACGCACTGTAGGCCTGATGCGTGGGGCCGGAACTGGTGGTCCCGGGCTGAGGACACGCATCTCAGGGCTAGTGCGGGGAGCAGCAACAGGCCGGGCTGGGCTGGCGACGCACCCCGTAGGCTTCGTGCGTGGAGCAGGAACAGGCCGGGCTGGACTGGTGACGCACCCCGTAGGATTCGTGCGTGGAGCAGGAACAGGCCGGGCTGGGCTGGTGACGCACATCGTGGACCTGGTGCGTGGAGTAGGAACAGGCCGGTCCGTACCGGGAACACACACCACTGGCCTTAACTGGGGGATCAGGAACGGGCCGGACCGGACTGGTAACACACCTCAGTCTCTCACGCCGTGCCACAACAACTTCCCTCCCTCTACTCG
The DNA here is from genome assembly GCF_020615455.1 of Coregonus clupeaformis. Classification (NCBI taxonomy): domain Eukaryota; kingdom Metazoa; phylum Chordata; class Actinopteri; order Salmoniformes; family Salmonidae; genus Coregonus; species Coregonus clupeaformis. The sequence continues at coordinate 15,225,307 of NC_059195.1, read as the reverse complement.
CCAATGGCTCCCGTAATCCGATAGCCTTCTCTCCACATCTCCCTGTGGCAGCCTCCTGCTGCCCAGGCGCCCTAAGCCATGTGCCCCCCAAAAATTTTTTTTGGGGGTTGCCTCTCGTCCTTCCGACGATGGCCCTGCTGATGCCGTTGCTCCTCTCCTGCCAGGTTCTCCCCCTTCATCGCCCTCCGGTACCGGACGGCCTCCTCCTGCGTAATATGTCCCCAGCCGAGGAGGACATCCACCAGCGTTCTCTCCTTACCCGGCGCTTCCTCCCCAAGAAATTCTTGGGTAGTACTCTCGGGCTTCCAGCCTTGCCTCCGTGCTGCCTCCTCATATCGCCGCCTCTCGGCTTTAGCTGCCTCCAGCTCTTCACGAGGGCGGCGATATTCTCCCGGTTGTGCCCAAGGCCCCTTACCATCCAGAATCTCCTCCCATGTCCATGAATCCTTTATGGGTGGATATAAATCCTGTGTAGGTGGATCCTGTTGCCGCTTGACACGCTGCTTGGTCCTTTTTTGGTGGGTTTTTCTGTCACGGTCGTCTATGTCGTCCAAGTATGACCAAGGCGCAGCGTGTCCAAGAAACATGACTTTATTCAATAAACGTAACTATTATCCAAAACAAAAGACGACTCAATGAAGTCCACGGTACACTGACCAAAAGGAACAAAAACCCACAAACACAAGGTGAAAACACACAGTTTAAATATGGCTCCCAATCAGAGATAACGAGCCGACAGCTGACACTCGTTACCTCCGATTGGGAGTCACATGACTAATCAAAACCAACAAAACCAAACACACCCAATAACACAACATAACCTACCCAAAACCCAACAAAACGAACACACCCTGACTCAAAATACAAGTCCCGGAGCCAGAGTGTGACATTAATGGCCTGGGACCCATAGAATGTAAAGATAGATAACCAATTAGTGTGAATGGTGAGGCCAAATTGCAGGTGGCGCTAAGGGAAATACATTTCAGGAAAGGAGAGGGGTTTTTCTCTTCAGAAAAAATGAATAGGGCTATTTCCCTTGGTTAAGGTGACATTAAAATGTCAAAAGTAATTGGATGTAGGGGAGCACAGTTGAAAGAGTTTAACTCTGAAGTACAGAAAGTACAGTATGGCCAGCCACCTTCTACTTGACAGGAATAGGAGAGGTCAGCTACTGTATGTTTGCCCAGAGAAGAGGTGGAAAAACTATTACTGTTTTGGCTGCAGGATATAAGGTCAAAGTTCAACTGACCTTAATTTAAAGGAACATACTGCATCCACTTCACCCCACCATATATATTTCAAGTCCTAGGTGGAAGATCAAGTAATTCTGTTTCGCTACAGATTTTGAGGAGGTTTCACCCTTTCCCAGCGTGTCAGCAAATGTCACGGTTATACAGCATCGGTGATCTGGTGGCGTTCTGTCTTCATGCCTTTGCTACAGCAACACACTGTACCTGACATTTAAAAATCTTGACATTTCCAAGATAAAAGTCCATAAACATCAGAAGTTTTAGAATGAAACAAAAGCTCTTTGTATTTCATTTGGATACCACCAATACGTCGGAGACCAAACTTTTCTTATCGTATTAGTTGCCCTTTTTCACCCCCTCAGCTCTCTTGTCCTTCCATGTGTTGTTGGTCCAACATCGAGCGGCCAGATAGTGTTTCTGTGTCGTTGCATCAGCCCAGGGTGTTATGACACAGGCAGAGCCACACAGGTGCAGGCTCTCGGAGGGAGACCGAGGGAGAGGTGAACTGATATTGAAGGCCTCATCAGACCCAGTCAGAAGTCGCTGACTTGGAGGGTTTCAGGTCTATATTGCTGAAGCACTGTTATTGCATTTCCTTCTGTAAGCCATATGGATAGGGAGCATTTGTCTTCCCCGGAGGCATCAGCCTCACCACCTCCCCTTCCTCAGACGGCTGTTGGGATCACAGACAAGACTTGAATTAGCTGAGGTATAGTAGCACATGGAAGGACTGTGGGAATCAGAGTACATAGATAGCCAAATACCTGCTGGGGATAGAGAGGAGTAGAAACCTTTAGATTGGTAAACTTTTTATTGCTTACACAACATTTTAGATAAATTAAGCGTATGAGTCCTCTTGACACTTCGCAGTAGTGAGAAATTGCTTAATGCTATAATTCAACAAAATAGTCAATCTTAAATTACATAGTAATGATCATTGTGGTAGCGACCATAATAACTAGAGTGTTGAGCACTAAACAGAAAAGGGAAAGGAAAGAACATGAGAAAAGTGTTCCCAAATAAAACGAAAGGAAAAGATGGATTACCCCCACTGAGAATTAAAACTGGATACTGTTATAAATCTGGTACTGGGTGTCTGAGTCAGGCAGTGTGGTGCAGTATGTCTGAAGGAGAGAGGAGTAATCTGATTGCAATGGGAGATTACTCTCTGCTGCCTGTGTCCTGGAGGAAGATCAGAGAGCGGCCGTGTCCTCTCTTAAATTCCCTGCCCATTAGCCCTTGCATCGTTGGGGAGATTAATCGAACCTCACGCGCACACGACAATGCATTTGTCAGCTGCCTCATCGGCTAATATGAGGCTTTCAGCATGCCTTTTTACCCCCTCCTCTTAAAATACCATAGAAGGTAATTCTAGAAATGCTAGAATATTGAATGGTGCATTGGGGAAGAATCAAGCAGATTTGGAAGACATTATATTCTAAAAGTCAAACATGAAGGGAACATCTGAGACCAGAGGATTTTATAGGCATGAGCCAAGGTTAAATTGCAGTGCATTCGGAAAGTATTCAGACCCCTTGACTTTTTCCACATTTTGTTGCGTTACAGCCGTATTCTAAAATGAATTAAATGGATTTTTTTCCCATCATCAATCTACAAACAATACCCCATAATTACAAAGCAAAAACATGTTTTTTGAAATGTTTGCAAATGTATATAAAAAATGATAATAATAATTTCACATTTACATAAGTATTCAGACCCTTTACTCAGTACTTTGTTGACGCACCTTTGCCAGCGATTACAGCCTCGAGTCATCTTGGGTATGACGCTACAAGCTTGGCAGACCTGTATTTGGGGAGTTTCTCCCATTCTTCTCTGTAGATCCTCTCAAGCTATGTCAGGTTGGATGGGGAGCGTCACCGCACAGCTTTTTTCAGGTCTCTCCAGAAATGTTCGATCGGGTTCAAGTCCGGGCTCTGGCTGGGCCACTCAAGGACATTCAGAGACTTGTCCCGAAGCCACTCCTGCGTTGTCTTGGCTGTGTGCTTAGGGTCATTGTCCTGTTGGAAGGTGAACCTTCGCCCCAGTCTGAGGTCCTGAGCGCTCTGGAGCAGGTTTTCATCAAGGAACTCTCTGTACTTTGCTCCATTTATCTTTCACTCGATCCTGACTAGTCTCTCAGTCCCTGCCACTGAAAAACATCCCCACAGAATGATGCTGCCACCACCATGCTTCACCGTAGGGATGGTGCCAGGTTTCCTCCAGATGTGACGCTTGGCATTCAGGCCAAAGAGTTCAATCTTGGTTTCATCAGACCAGAGAATCTTGTTTCTCATGGTCTGAGAGTCCTTAGGTGCCTTTTGGCCTAACTACAAGCAGGCTGTCGTGCCTTTTACTGAGGAGTGGCTTCCGTCTGGTCACTCTACCATAAAGGCCTGATTGGTGGAGTGCTGCAGAGATGATTGTCCTTCTGGACAGTTCTCCCATCTCCACAGAGGAACTCTGGAGCTCTGTCAGAGTGACCATCGGGTTCTTGGTCACCTCCCTGACCAAGGCCCTTCTCCCCCGATCGCTCAGTTTGGCCATGCGGCCAGATCTAGGACAAGTATTGGTGGTTCCAAACTTCTTCCATTTAAGAATGATGGAGGCCACTGTGTTCTTGGGGACCTTCAATGCTGCAGAAATGTTTTGGTACCTTCACCAGATCTGTGCCTCGACACAATCCTGTCTCGGAGCTCTACGGACAATTCCTTTGATCTCATGGCTTGGTTTTTGCTCTGACATGCACTGTCAACTGTTGGACCTTATATAGACAGGTGTGTGCCTTTCCAAATCATGTCCAATCTATTGAATTTACCACAGGTGGACTCCAAGTTGTAGAAACATCTCAAGGATGATCAATTGAAACAGGATGCACCTGAGCTCAATTTCGAGTCTCATAGCAAAGGGTCTGAATACTTACGTAAATAAGGTTTTTCTGTTTTTATTTTTAATACATTTGCAAACATTTCTAAAAACCTATTTTCACTTTGTCGTTATGGGTATTGTGTGTAGATTGAGGATTGTTATTTATTTAATCAATTTTAGAATAAGGCTATAACGTAACAAAATGTGGAAAAAGGGAAGGTGTCTGAATACTTTCCGAATGCCCTGTATGTCTATTTCTATTAATCCTTGTTCAGGTAGTAGTGAACTATTGCAAGCACTTGCAGTTGAACGATTCAACACAACCAGACATGAATGATCCACTTGCACAGCCAATAGCATGAAACAACAGAATGTGGCAAGATGTTTCCATTCAGACAAACCACATCTGTCCAGCTTTCAGGCTCCCTACAGCTGCATTCAGCAAACCATGGCAGAATGTTTCTCTGATGGTGGCTATTATCTTTCCAAATCTCAGCCTGAACTTCCAATATTCCACATATGTCCACACACAGGGAGGGAGGGAGAGAGTGGGAGGGGAAGAGAGGGAGAGAGAAAATACATTTCCTGATGAGAGTCAAGATGAAAGTCTTTCTAGCATTACGTTGTAATTCATGGTCGACTGGTTCAGTCGATCATTCAGTCCAGTATTTATATCCCTATCAGTGGGCTGTTGATCTTGGGTGCCTCAACGTGGACCTATGTGGGGCTGTTGGCGTCGGCTCGGACTCAAGAAGATGACGGCCATGTTTATTTGGTCACGCTGCACCCGAATGGCCAGTCTGGACCAAAGCCTGGGCTGTGAGGCCCTGAAAACTTTCTTGTCCAATTCTGCAACATCCTCCTCATCCACAGCCTCATCCACCTGCCACTCCACCAAGAACCAACAACAGGGTGTTTACTTACACAGGTATTTAGGGCCTCTAGTGTGGTACGGAGGGGGTAGTGTTGGAGTGTTTACCCTCCATTGGCATGGTAGTGTCCCCCGCCGCCATGGCCACACAAACCCTGCACCCTCCATGAAGACACATACGTTTCCCGGGGCTGGGGAAAGAAAACAAGGCAGGAAGGAGACATTTCCCATTAACTCTGGAAATTGGTACATGCTGTGCTGCGGCACAATCCAATCACCTTTCCTATTTTACCACCCGCTCAACCTGACACATACTGGCAACTCATGTGCACTTTGTTTTTAGCTCTACCATTAGTCCATCCACAGAAGTATAGAGTTCGGTATATTCCTTTCCTCTTCCGCCTTTGAAGAGGAAAGAACAATATTGTGAGTTGCTTGCAAAAGTAAGTTTGATTATACATTGTTTTGCACAAATATGTTTTTTTGAGTCTGATGGATATGGAATAAGAATATTGTTTGGCCCGCTTTCTTTGAAATGATCAAATGTTTCTTTCAAAAACAGACACCCCAGGGTTATTCGGTGAATTAAAACTATTCTTGTTATAAGGGAAATGTGTCTCTAATATTGTCAGTATAATTGAATCTTGAAAAGGATGCTTTTCATTTGAATGAACTGATTCAAACATGTTGAAAGTCATTGTTTATTAACGTGGAGGTATTATTCTTCCTAATTATAAAAAGAAGAAGAAGAAGAAAAAAAGAATAGCTCTACAAAGAACAAGGAACCATTGCAGAATATGTTTAATTTGTTTATTTTTGTATTGTGTTACGTTTGCTAATTAGGTTTGCAAAAAGCTACTTTCAGTTGAATTTAGTTTGTGTGTATCAGTGTGACAAGTACTGAGTATACGAAGAGGAAGGACGCAGGAAATAACAAGATCAAGGTTTACTTAACAATGATAAAGAGAAATAACTAAGATAGAGTAAATGACACAAAGCTTAACAATTCCCCCCCAGATGCGCGGCTCCAGCCGCTGGACATCGCCGGCCAGGAGGACGACCCCGAGGACGAGGAGCGGGCCGGTCAGGGCGGCGACGTTGGAAGTCCCGAATTAGGTTGGGGTCCAGAACGTCCACAGCCGGAACCAAGCTCCTCTCCTCAGGACCATACCCCTCCCAGTCCACCAGGTAATGGAGCCATCCCCAACTGAACCTGGAGTCTAGCAGGTCCCTCACAGCATACGCTGGACTCCCGTCAATGTCCAGGGGCAGAGGAGGCGTACCTCGGGGGACGACATCCGCCAGAGGACCAGGAACCACCGGCCTGAGGATGGAAAGTGGGTGATACATGGTAGTGAGGGGGAAGGAACAGCCAGTATGATACCTTATTTATCCGCCGGAGGACCTTAAACGGCCCCACAAACCGGGGGCTCAGTTTCTTACAGAGCAGGCGGAGAGGGAGGTTTTTTGTGGACAGCCAGACACGATCCCCAGGCTGGAATACAGGGGCATCACTGCGGTGGCGGTCGGCTTTGTCCTTCTGCCGACGAATGGCCCTCTGGAGATGGACATGGGCGGCATCCCAGATCTGTCCAGCCCTGTGGAACCACTTGTCGAGAGCGGGCACATCAGTCTGGCTGGGTGTCCAAGGGGCCAGGGCCGGCTGGTACCCCAGGACGCACTGGAAGGGAGTGTGCCCCGTGGAGGAGTGAACGAGGGAGTTCTGGGCATATACTTCCCAGGGAAGAAACCTCGCCCACTCACCCTTCCAGTCCTGACAGTGGCAATGAAGAAACCTCCGCAGCTCCTGGTTCATGCACTCCACCTGCCCATTCGACTGAGGCCTTTACCCGGAAGTGAGGCTGGCCGTGGCCCCGATCTTCTCCCGGAAAGCCTTCCACACTCGGGAGGTGAATTAGGCGCCACGGTCTGAGACGATGTCCTCCGGATGTCCGTAATACCGGAAGACCTGTTGGAACAGGACCTCAGTGACCTGGAGAGCAGAAGGAAGACCAGTTAGTGGCAAAAAACGGCATGGACAGGTGTGACCAAGGTCGCTGAGGCACTGGGAGAGGAACTAGTTTGCCTGCTGAGGCATTCCGAGGTGTCTTCGTATGGGCACATACAGCACTGGAGTTGACATAGCGGGAGACATCAGAAGCCAAGGTGGGCCACCAGTATTTTTGGGTTAGAGAATGCAGGGTACGCGTAATACCAGAGTGCCCTGCCGTAAGGGTAGTGTGCGCCCAGATCAGCAGGCAGTCACGGACACTGGTGGGTACATACACGCGCCCCGGAGGGGCGTTGGCAGGCGCTGGGTCCTTCTGAGCCACCAGGTGGATGTCTTCGTCCACATCCCAAACAACAGGTGCAACGATGAGAGATGAGGGCAGGATAGGACCCCCCAGATCCTTCCTTTCTCCAGTATGGTACATCCTGGAGAGTGCGTCGGCCTTCACATTCTGGGATCCTGGGCGGTAGGACAAAATGAACTGAAAACGAGTAAGAAATTGGGCCCACCTTGCTTGACGAGAGTTCATCCGTTTCGCTGCCCGTATGTGCTCCAAATTCCGGTGGTCAATAACAATCCGGAATGGATGGACTGAGCCCTCCAGCCAGTGTCTCCATTCCTCCAGAGCGAGGACCACCGCCAACAGCTCCCTGTCTCCAACTCCATAGTTCCTCTCTGCGGGGGTAAGCTTTTTAGAGAAAAAGGCACAGGGATACATTTTCTCTGGCTTAGCGTGCTGCTGGTAGAAGACCGCACCCACGCCCTCCTCCGATGCGTTCACCTCCAGGATGAAAGGACGAGAAGGATCTGGGTGTTTTAGGATGGCCGCTGTGGTGAACCTCTCCTTCAGCCTCTTGAAGGCAGCATCAGCCTCAGGGTTCCAGTCCAGGAGAGAGGTGAGCTGGGCGGCTATGGAGCTGAAGGACCTGATGAAACGCCGGTAGAAATTAGCGAAGCCCAGGAAGCTATGTTGGCCCTTGATGGTGGTGGGTACTGGCCATGACCTGACGGTGTCCATCTTCACTCCTTCCATGAACACCCCCTGAGGACTGATCCGGTATCCCAGGAAGGAGATGGCCTGTTGGTGGAATTTGCATTTCTCCCCCTTCACCAACAGGACAGCTCAGACGTCCCTGACGTGCTCCTCGAACGTAGCCGAGTAGATCAGGATATCGTCGATGTACACCACCACCTGTCTACTCAGCATGTCCCGGATTGACGAAGGACTGGAACACAGAAGGTGCGTTGGTGAGGCCGTAGGTCATGACGCAGTATTCATAGTGGCCTGAGGTAGTGCTGAATGCCGTCTTCCACTCGTCTCCTTTGCGGATTCGGATCAGGTTGTAGGCACTGCTCAGGTCCAACTTGGTAAAGTACCGGGCCCCTCGTAGCTGCTCGATGGCCGACGGAACCAGAGGGAGGGGGTACCGGTACTTGGTGGTGACAGCATTCAGCCCCCTGTAGTCAATGCATGGTCTCAGTCCTCTGTCTTTTTTGGCCACGAAGAAGAAGCTGGCGGAGGCAGGAGAGGTAGAGCGTCTGATGAACCCCTGTTTCAGGGTCTCCACCACATACTTCTCCATGGCCTCAGTCTCCGCCATGGAAAGGGGGTAAATGTGATTCTTCGGGGGGTGTTGTCCCTCCAGCAGGTCAATGGCGCAGTCCCAGGGCCTGTGAGGAGGGAGACACTTAGCCTTTAACGAAGAGAAGACATCGGAGAGATCTGCGTACTCACGTGGAATGTTGGGCTGGAGAGCAGACTCCGGACTCTCCACTGACGTGGAACAACAAACCACCGGCAGGCAGGTCTTCCGGCATGAGGTGGACCAGGCTGTGATCCTCTTGGTGCTCCAATTGATGGTGGGGTTGTGTAGTCTGAGCCAGGGCAATCCCAAGACGATCCGGTGAAGGGGTGACGTGACGATGTGGAATGACAGCTCCTCGTGGTGTGGGAATGGTGAGGGTGATGGGGAGAGTGAAGTGCGTAATGGTGCCTGATCCAAGGGGTTTATTGTCCAGTGAGGTGACGTGTAGCGTAGTTAGCAGTGGCATGGTTGGCAACCCACATTCAGAGACCAGCTCCCTATCTATAAGGTTCCCCGCTGATCCGGAATCTATCATTGCAGTAGAAATGGAAGAAAAGGAATAACCAGTCACCGTTATGGGAACTAAAAACAATGGTTTTGTGATAGGAGCTGACGTAATACTCACGGAGCGGCGACGGGAGTCATAACGCCTAGATAAGGAGCCACCAGGAGATCTGTCGTCCGTGATGGTGTAGGGGGTGCTGCATACCTCCATGGGTGAGGACTCGGAAGCAGGGCGGCTTCCATAGCTCAGATAGGGTGAGCGTCGAGGCTCCGGGAGGTGTTGGGAACGCTGTCTCTCTCTCAACATGTCGTCAAGACGGATGGACGTGGTGATGAGGGTATCAAGGTCCATCTTGTCATCCCAACATGCGAGTTCCGCCTTGATGTCCTCCCGTAAGCCTCTCCTGAAGGTCATGTGCAGAGCATGCTCATTCCAGCCGGAAGACGCCACCACCGCCAAAAGCTCAGAGCGTACTCGGACGCGGGCCCCTCTCTGTTGTAGATGGAGGAGACGCTCACCCCCATCCTTTCCCTCCGTGGGATGATCAAACACCACCCTGAACTGAACGAGGAAGGTGGGATAGGGAAGCACCACTGTCTCCTCTCTTTCCCAGACTACCGTGGCTCAATCCAGCGCCTTTCCTTTAAGGAGCGAAATCACCAGCGCTATCCTGGCTTGGTCAGATGGATATGCCCCAGGCTAACGTGCCAGATAAAGTGAAACCTGTAGCAAGAAGCTGCTACATTTAGTAGTTTTACCGTCATAGCGCTCCAGTAGGCCGAGGATTCCCGCAGAAGTGGGTGATAGCACGGGAACAGGTGGATTGGGGGCACTCGCCGCTCCCTGAGGTGGAACTGGAACGCTGGGCATATTTTGCAGAGTTTGTAGCACTTCCTGCATGGCGGCGTTCAACTGGGCAAGCTGCTGCTGGTGCTGGTCAAGGCACTGGGAAACTCCTGCTGCATCCATTTTCGTTTGGTGTGTGATTCTGTGACAAGTACTGAGTATACGAAGAGGCATGACACAGACGCAGGAATTACCTTGATTAAGGTCAAGGTTTACTTAACAATGATAAAGAGAAATAACAAAGATAGAGTGCCATGTAACAGCGCCGGAGAAGATGGCTGCCGTTTTACAGCCCTCTAACCATTTGTACTATTATGTGTGTTTTTCCGCGTTATTTGTAATTTATTTTGTACATAATATTTCTGCCATCGTCTCTTATAACCAAAAAGAGCTTCTGGATATCAGGACAGCGATTACTCACCTCGTATTGGACGAAGATTTTTTTCTTCAACGAGGCGGCCGCGAAGGATATCATACAGACACCCGACAAGGCCCAAATCCCCGTCGTTCGCGTGAGGAAGAGACGGAGATATCGTGGACGTAGATCGGGGTGCCTTGTAAGGATCCGACGGCGAGCGAGTAAACTGCCTCTTCCATCAATCCTATTAGCCAATCTTCAATCACTGGATAACAAATTGGATGACCTAAGATTACGGTTATCCTACCAACGGGACATTAAAAACTGTAATATCCTGTGTTTCACCGAGTCGTGGCTGAACGATGACAATGATAACATACAGCTAGCGGGCTATACGCTACGTCGGCAGGATAGAACGGCTGACTCGGGTAAGACAAGGGGTGGCGGTCTTTGTATATTTGTAAACAACAGCTGGTGCACAATATCAAATACTAAGGAAGTCTCAAGGTTTTGCTCGCCTGAGGTAGAGTATCTTATGATAAGCTGTAGACCACACTATTTACCAAGAGAGTTTTCATCTATATTTTTCATAGCTGTCTATTTACCACCACAAACCAATGCTGGCATTAAGATTGCACTGAATGAGTTGTACAAGGCCATAAATCAACAGGAAAACGCTCATCCAGATGCAGCGCTCCTAGTGGCCGGGGACTTTAATGCAGGGAAACTTAAATCCGTTCTACCTAATTTCTACCAGCATGTTAAATGTGCAACCAGAGGAAAAAAAAACTCTAGACCACCTTTACTCCACACACAGAGACGCATCCAAAGCTCTCCCTCGCCCTCCATTTGGCAAATCTGACCATAACTCTATCCTCCTGATTCCTGCTTATAAGCAAAAACTAAAGCAGGAAGCACCAGTGACTCGGTTAATAAAAAAGTGGTCAGATGACGCAGATGCTAAGCTACAGGACTGTTTTGCTAGCACAGACTGGAACATGTTCCGGGATTCTTCAGACAGCATTGATGAGTGCACCACATCAGTCACTGGCTTCATCAATAAGTGCATCGATGATGTCGTCCCCACAGTGACCGTACGTACATACCCCAACCAGAAGCCATGGATTACAGGAAACATCCGCACTGAGCTAAAGGGTAGAGCTGCCGCTTTCAAGGAACGGAACTCTAACCCGGACGCTTATAAGAAATCCCGCTATGCCCTCCGACGAACCATCAAACAGGCAAAGAGTCAATACAGGGCTAAGATTGAATCGTACTACACTGGCTCTGACGCTCGTCAGATGTGGCAGGGCTTAAAAAATATTACAGACTACAAAGGGAAGCACAGCCGCGAGCTGCCCAGTGACACAAGCCTACCAGACGAGCTAAACCACTTCTATGCTCGCTTCGAGGCAAGCAACACTGAAGCATGCATGAGAGCACCAGCTGTTCCGGATGACTATGTGATCACGCTCTCCGTAGCCGATGTGAGTAAGACTTTTAAGCAGGTCAACATTCACAAGGCCGCAGGGCCAGACGGATTACCAGGACGTGTACTCCGAGCATGTGCTGACCAACTGGCAAGTGTCTTCACTGACATTTTCAACATGTCCCTGACTGAGTCTGTAATACCAACATGTTTCAAGCAGACCACCATAGTCCCCGTGCCCAAGGACTCTAAGATAACCTGCCTAAATGACTACCGACCCGTAGCACTGACGTCTGTAGCCATGAAGTGCTTTGAAAGGCTGGTCATGGCTCACATCAACAGCATTATCCCAGAAACCCTAGACCCACTCCAATTTGCATACCGCCCCAACAGATCCACAGATGATGCAATCTCTATTGCACTCCACACTGCCCTTTCCCACCTGGACAAGAGGAACACCTACGTGAGAATGCTATTCATTGACTACAGCTCAGCATTCAACACCATAGTGCCCTCTAAGCTCATCACTAAGCTAAGGATCCTGGGACTAAACACCTCCCTCTGCAACTGGATCCTGGACTTCCTGACGGGCCGCCTCCAGGTGGTAAGGGTAGGTAACAACACATCTGCCACACTGATCCTCAACACGGGGGCCCCTCAGGGGTGCGTGCTCTGTCCCCTCCTGTACACTCTGTTCACCCATGACTGCATGGCCAGGCACGACTCCAACACCATCATTAAGTTTGCAGACGACACAACAGTGGTAGGCCTGATCACCGACAACGATGAGACAGCCTATAGGGAGGAGGTCAGAGACCTGGCCGTGTGGTGCCAGGACAACAACCTCTCCCTCAACGTGACCAAGACAAAGGAGATGATTGTGGACTACAGGAAAAAAAAGAGGACTGAGCACGCCCCCATTCTCATCGACGGGGCTGTAGTGGAACAGGTTGAGAGCTTCAAGTTCCTTGGTGTCCACATCACCAACGAACTATCATGGTCCAAACACACCAAGACAGTCGTGAAGAGGGCACGACAAAGCCTATTCCCCCTCAGGAGACTGAAAAAGATTTGGCATGGGTCCTCAGATCCTCAAACAATTCTACAGCTGCACCATCGAGAGCATCCTGACTGGTTGCATCACCGCCTGGTATGGCAACTGCTTGGCCTCCGACCGCAAGGCACTACAGAGGGTAGTGCGTACGGCCCAGTACATCACTGGGGCCAAGCTTCCTGCCATCCAGGACCTCTATACCAGGCGGTGTCAGAGGAAGGCCCTCAAAATTGTCAAAGACTCCAGCCACCCTAGTCATAGACTGTTCTCCCTGCTACCGCACGGCAAGCGGTACCGGAGTGCCAAGTCTAGGTCCAAAAGACTTCTCAACCGCTTCTACCCCCAAGCCATAAGACTCCTGAACAGCTAATCATGGCTACCCGGACTATTTGCACTGCCCCCCCACCCCATCCTTTTTACGCTGCTGCTACTCTGTTAATTATTTATGCATAGTCACTTTAACCCTACCCACATGTACATATTTCTTCAACTATCTCAACTAGCCGGTGCCCCCACACATTGACTCTGCACCGGTACCCCCCTGTATATATAGCCTCCCTACTGTTATTTTATTTTACTTCTGCTCTTTTTTTCTCAATTTTTTTTTTGTTGTTGTTTTATTTTTACTTTTTTTGTTAAAAATAAATGCACTGTTGGTTAAGGGCTGTAAGTAAGCATTTCACTGTAATGTCTGCGCATGTGACCAATAACATTTGATTTGATTTGATTTGACACAAAGCTTAATGTGGTCCTCTGTAGCTCAGCTGGTAGAGCACGGCGCTTGTAACGCCAAGGTAGTGGGTTCGATCCCCGGGACCACCCATACACAAAAAATAAAATAAAAATAAATGTATGCACGCATGATTGTAAGTCGCTTTGGATAAAAGCGTCTGCTAAATGGCTTATTATTATTATTATTATTAATAATAATAATCACACACAACATCATACAGAACAGTCCAGGGCTAAATAGGGGTGGTGATGAGATGAGGTGCAGGTGCGCTGGAGGTGATTAGGGTGCGTTGGGTTTCCATGCCGGTGTTGCCGAGGTGGTGCGCTCAGACCGGTGGCTCAGTAGGTGGGCGAATCAGAGCGCCGGAGGGGAGCAACGGGAGGAGACGTGACAATCAGTCAAATTAACGGTTTCAAATGTGTTCTGTCTTTATTAACAGTCCTCAGCACTTTTCAAAAGGACATTATAAAAGTTATAGGACTGTTGTTGATGTTGAAAACGTTTTGTAATCAAGGTACTGTACAGTCGTGGTCAAAAGTTTTGAGAATGACACAAGTATTGGTCTTCACAAAGTTTGCTGCTTCAGTGTTTTTAGATATTTTTGTCAGATGTTACTATGGTATACTGAAGTATAATTACAAGCATTCCATAAGTGTCAAAGGCTTTTATTGACAATTACATTAAGTTTATGCAAAGAGTAATTCCAATATTTGCAGTGTTGACCCTTCTTTTTCAAGACCTCTGCAATCCGCCCTGGCATGCTGTCAATTAACTTCTGGGCCACATCCTGACTGATGGCAGCCCATTCTTGCCCAATCAATGCTTGGAGTTTGTCAGAATTTGTGGGTTTTTGTTTGTCCAATCGCCTCTTGAGGATTGACCACAAGTTCCAAATGGGATTAAGGTCTGGGAAGTTTCCTGACCATGGACCCAAAATGTCAATGTTTTGTTCCCCGAGCCACTTAGTTCTCACTTTTGCCTTATGGCAAGGTGCTCCATCATGCTGGAAAAGGCATTGTTCGTCACCTAACTGTTCTTGGATGGTTGGGAGAAGTTGCTCTCGGAGGATGTGTTGGTACCATTCTTTATTCATGGCTGTGTTCTTAGGCAAAATTGTGAGTGAGCCCACTCCCTTGGCTGAGAAGCAACCCCACACATGAATGGTCTCAGGATGCTTTATTGTTGGCATGACACAGGACGGATGGTGGCGCTCACCTTGTCTTCTCCGGACAAGCTTTTTTCCAGATTCCCCAAACAATTGGAAAGGGGATTCATCAGAGAAAATGACTTTACCCCAGTCCTCAGCAGTCCAATCCCTGTACCTTTTGCAGAATATCAGTCTGTCCCTGATGTTTTTCCTGGAGAGAAGTGGTTTCCTCACTGCCCTTCTTGACACCAGGCCATCCTCCAAAAGTCTTCGCCTCACTGTGCGTGCAGATGCACTCACACCTGCCTGCTGCCATTCCTGAGCAAGCTCTGCACTGGTGGTGCCCCGATCCCACAGCTGAATCAACTTTAGGAGACGGTCCTGGCGCTTGCTGGACTTTCTTGGGCGCCCTGAAGCCTTCTTCACAACAATTGAACCTCTCTCCTTGAAGTTCTTGATGATCCGATAAATGGTTGATTTATGTGCAATCTTACTAGCAGCAATATCCTTGCCTGTGAATGTCACGTTCGTTGTATAAAGGATCGGACCAAGGTGCAGTGTGGTATGCGTACATGTTTAATTTATTAACTAAACACTTGACAAAATAACAAAAGCAACTGAACGTGAAGTTCTGAAGGCTAACAGCAACAAGCCTAAACAGAAACAAGATCCCACAACATAGGTAGGCAAAATGGATGCCTAAGTATGATCCCCAATCAGAGACAACGATCGACAGCTGCCTCTGATTGGGAACCACACCCGGCCAACATAGAAATATATAACATAGAACAACTAGCATTCACACCCTGACCAAACTAACTAGAGAAATAACAGGGCTCTCAAGGTCAGGGTGTGACAGTGAAGCCCTTTTTGTGCAAAGCAATGATGACGGCACGTGTTTCCTTGCAGGTAACCATGGTTAACAGAGGAAGAGTTATTCTAACTCAATCAGCATGACAGAGTGATCTCCAACCTTGTCCTCGTCAACACTCTCACCTGTGTTAACGAGAGAATCACTGACATGATGTCAGCTGGTCCTTTTGTGGCAGGACTGAAATGCAGTGGAAAAGTCTTTTTGGGATTAAGTTCATTTTCATGGCAAAAAGGGACTTCGCAATTAATTGCAATTCATCTGATCACTCTTCATAACATTCTGGAGTATATGAAAATTGCCTTCATAAAAACGGAGGCAGCAGACTTTGTGAAAATTAATATTTGTATCATTCTCAAAACTTTTGACCACGACTGTACATGTTTTGATTAAACTCCCCTTAAGTCTGGATAACTTTGTATACAACTCTGAAATAGGTAAGACAACCAAGATATGTTTCATCAAAGACTTTAAGATGTAAAATGCAGATGATGATGATATTGTGTGTGTGTGTGTGTGTGTGTGTGTGTGTGTGTAAGACGACAACAACAATGACGTCAATGCGGACCATATCAATGTGACATGAACCAACCAGTCACCCTCATCCAGAGGATACAGTTCATTGCATCTTCTTCCCTCAGAATCATCATCAGGCTGCCTGTCTGTCCCAAGGCGCTGGCGCTACACAAACCTCATTACACTGTTTAGAATAATAACGTGCCTCGTGGGAGACCAGCTTTGTGCCCATTATCCTCAACACAATGAACCCTCCGCCAACAGACCCATTAAAACCCTTTATCCAAATCACTGGAAGGAAGAAAAACAGGCTTTTGAAGTGACAACAGTCACTCACTTTCCCTTTTCTCACTCCCTCATTGATTATGTACCAGGCTAGTCTATGCACTATTCATATAGACCTGTGTCTGTGGCACAGAATTGACCAAAAACAAATGGAATATGGAATGAGATCAAACGGTCCCCCTTGGCTTTCCTTCCATGTGGCGTGCTCTTCTCTCTGGTTCTGTAAGTGGCGGCAGGTTTAATCTGGAGCGCCGTATGGCGCTAGCAGCCGGACACCATCTGCATTCATCAGGTTAGCCCACCGTCAACGCCGCACCGCCACTGACTTCTACATTCATGACAATTGCACCCTCTCGCTCTCCTTCCCTCCAGTGAATGAGCAAATCACTTGACTTTTTTTCTTCTTTCCCGTGGCCTAAATCAACAAGCTGTTTGTTCCATCTGATGGTGAATAGTACAGCGCTTCTATTTAAAGAGTATCTGTGTAGTGATCTGTTTGTTATTGTGACTATGTGTTTCTTATACTCATTTGTAAAATTCCAATGATCCTAAAAATGCTCTTTGCCTGGACATCTCCGACTAAATTAACAGCACTTTCCTCTAAGCATACACATGCACCTTCTACTCATCACATCCTACATGATGCCTAAGCAAACAGAAATGTCCACTACCTCCATCTAGATGTATGTCTCTCTAATCAAGAGGACAACTTAATTCTCGCACATCCAGTTAGAGAGGATGATTAGAGCTGGTAAAGAGCCAAAGGGTCATATCATCAAGGAGTGGTTCATTTGTGTTGGTCTTAATTTACATTCTCTTCGGTTTCTCCCCTATTCTCTAGGCCTTATCTGTAATCCATTATTACTCTGTGTTTGTGTGTGTATGTGTAGGTGTGAGCATGTGAAGATACTTTAATTAAAAACCCAAGAGAGCAGAGCCATAGTCATTAATCAGCATTCCGCCCCACTTTGTAGAGGCCAGGGGAGAACACTACTCCCTGACAGAGCGGATGGCATCAGCCCAGAGGCTCCAACTCTGGCGCTGACATGCCTGGGATAGGGTGATGGGGGAAGTCATACAGGTTCAACACACAGCAGGTGAGGGCTGTATCAAGATAGGGCCATGGGTACTACTGTACAGTATGTATCGGATGTGCAGCGATGCAGAGGTTATAAGGACATGTCAGTGTGCGATGTCTGTGTGTCTGTGTCTGTGTCTGTCTGTGTGTCGGTGTGTGTTTGTGCATGAGTGTGTGTATACAGTTCAGTACAGTATGTATGTGTGATCGTGTTCAAGTCATCGAAGACATTCAACAGACTAGCCGTAATGGTGTAGGACAGAAGAGGGCCTCATATGCACTCAATGCCACATTGGATGAAATAATCAAGATCACTGTCCCAACTTCAAAGTAAGTTATCCTAAGATAATTGTATTAAAACTTAAAGATTTTGACACAGATGCCAAAATAGTAATGCTTATAATTACAACATTCCCACTGATAATAACAACAAGTTCATTCTCATTTGAGCTAGGCTCATAGGGGTGGGTTTCATGCTAGCCTAGCGTGTGACACCGGCCGGCCTTTACGTGTTACACTGTTATCCCATTGATCTTCTATGATGAACAGAACAGTAATTACAGCTAATCCAAGTCAGAGGACATGGCAATTTGTGTCAAGGCTGTCCCAGGCCCCCATAGGCCATTATCTGCTAGTTCATTAAGGAGAAAAGCAGTCAGAGACTGACCCCATGGCTGGCAGGGTGTTGTGTTGAGTGAAGTGACAGGACAGAGGAAGCTGAGCTCAGCATGAAATGTCTACTGTACCAAGTTAAACCAGCCATCATGTTACGGGATACTGGGAAAGGGGATACCGAGTCAGTTACACAACTGAATGCATTCAACCGATATGTGTCTTCCGCACTTAACCCAACCCCTCTGAATCAAAGAGGTGCTGCCTTAATCAGCATCCATGTTATCGGCGCCCGGGGAGCAGTTGTTGTTGGGTGTTATCTGCCTTGCTCAAGGGCAGAACGGCAGATTTTTCCACCTTGCCGGCTCAGGGATTCGACCTTTCGGTTACTGGACCAACGCTCTTTAAAGCTAGGCTACCTGCCATACACTGGCCTGTTCAAGAGGATTGTACATTGTTAACTTTTCTTTGGCATTTGATATGGAATTCCAATAACTTCCCTAAACATTTGTTCAATGTACATGTGTGTTTGGTCCAATCCGATCAAAGAGTTCCCATGATAAGCAATGGTGTGGATTAAATTAAGAAAAAAAGTGATGCAGTTACATTTGTTAGTAATGAAATGTAAGGGATGTGAAATCCTTATGTACACTTTATGAAAAGATAAATCATACCAAAACCTTCAGATTCAGGTCTGTTGGCTATTTTGTGTCTAATAGTTTATACAAGTTTCTTGTCCTTCTCTTTGGTCTCAGAAATGCACCTGTCTCAATCCAGAATCATCTATGTTTGATGAGCAATGGTTGCTTGACATTCCTGACAGTGGTCAATCACATATTAATTGGCTACATTTCTACAGGATCTGGAGGTTCTTCACAATGAAAACTATCCTTTCTTATGCCGGGGGCCAACAAACACCATCTTGGAATTTCACTGCCAAAGCTGATACACTGTTTAGGAATTTCAAAGACGAAGCTGATATTGCTGCTCTAAGTCACCCACCGGATCCAGCCTCCCAGGGCCAGATCAGTGTCCAGAACTATGCAGGGAATTATGGCAGCTAAGGGATGTCTGGTCTATACTGCATTCAATCTTATCCAGCCCCTCAGATCCCCCATTAGCTAAATCTCTGGAAAGATGTTCCCATCCACCAAGCCACACATTCACCTCTAGGTTTTACTGTTCTCAGCTGTAGGTTATTGGAGTTTATATGAGGTGTATCACTTCCCCCTGACTCATATCCCATACTGACAGTCACTGCAGTAACGGCCCCCTAAAACTCTGTGGTGGTGTGCGTGTGTGTGTGTGCATGCTTGTGTGTATTACTGGGTGGGTGTGTGTTGGTGTACTTATACAATCTTGGTGGGCTTTCCAATTGGGAGTAATTTACAGCTTTTCATCCCTGAGAGGACTTGTTAAATCGTCACAATAATTTTATTGACGGTTACATCAGTAAGATCACATGATGAATATGTTCTGAATTCACATTTACCTATAGACCTTACATATGGATTCAGAACTACTGTATGCAATATAGTGTGTGCTCTATAAACCATTTAATCAACTGTTTTAATATTGATTGACTGTCAAATAAATCTTGCCTAGGAGAGCTAAGGTCATGATGTGTCCAATATTTGTCCATATATTACCATCAACTCATCCAGTCATACATGTGTTACTGTAATTGATACTGTCAGTCACACCGACTAAACGTCTATTCACCTCTATTGTGACAAGAGAGGACATTCAAAATTCAACATTATGGGGAAATTAATATGTTGTCATCCGGCCGAGAGGATTTATCTGAGGATATGTGATTTTAAATGTCGGTTTTGAGGTTTGAATCTTTGGTAGGAGAAACTGGTTGTCTCTATCAAAGGGACCAACGTGAATAACATGTAAAACAATGACGAGCTATACATTTCTGTAAGCACCTCATATATTATACTTAAATGTTTTGTATTTTGGGCACCGTAGAACTTACACTATTGATTTCCCAAAATGTCTGAACAAGAACACTCCTCAGTTCAATATCCCCATATAATGGCAGTCTTAACTCTCTTCCGGTTCCAGTCCCAGCCACTAAACTCTTGGACGCAATTCCCTCATTCTCCTCTCTTGATCCAAAGAAGCCATCAAGTGAACACCCGGGTGGGTTCAGAGTGTGTGTTGGGAGCTGGGCTTAAGGGTCTGGACCTCTGCCACTGGCCCGACTGTAAATGTGTAAGCTGGGATGTGAGAGGGAGAGTGAGAGGCTGTGCTAGAGCCAGAAGCACAGTGTGACGGGAAGCTTCACTACATTTGAGTCTACCAACCCAAACTCCAGTGAATTATGCACTGTCCAGCCATTGTTGGAATGGTGAAGTTATGGCATTGCGTTGCATTTAAATGTTCAAATCTAAAATGACTTTATATTAGAATCCCTCCTTGTCTTTTGCAAATAAAATATTTTAGCAAATTATTATAGTAACAAGTGGTGAACTGAGAGGGGAAACTTTTGTTGACAGACATTTTTCTTAACAATTTCTGTCATATTAAAGACAACTGGGGAGACCTCACACAGAGCAGGAAGGAGTCTGGTGTCCATCCTTTAAACCACATTGTACATTTTACAAAAGCTCCCTTGTCTAAACATTAGCCTTTGCTATAGTAACAACCTGTGACCTACAGCATGTTACATTTCTGCTGTGTCCGGTCATCGCAAAGAATATAAGGAAAACCTTGCTTGTGGAGACACTTTTACCCATACTCCCTTGCTTCAGGGTTGCTTCCTGTCCCGCCCCTGCCCGTCGAGGCCCCCTGACACATGCAGCGGAATAACTGGTTCCAGTTTGGAGTGGGCCATGGCCAAAACCACAATGCCACTCAAAGCGGAGCCGCTTGTGTCATTTTTCCACTGGGTTTCCGTGGTATATTTTGACAGGCGATTCCAGCTGAGCTTCAGTAACTGGGGAAAACTATTTTTCTTCTCCCCTTTCCTGGTTTCCGCTGAAATCCAGGGCATTGAAGTAGAACTCATGTGGATTTATGTGGCCTGCTAATTCCTCATATTAGAGAGTTGGTTAAGCTGCTCAAATTAGGTCTGTTTTAATTATCCTGTTATTTTTCTTACAATGACCTAACTACCACCCTGAGCAGTGTCAAATTAACAATCAATTTGGTTTCTGTTATTGAGATAATTACTTTTGTCAATTTAAGACTTACATACATTTTTGGTTTCAAATCGAAAAGTTCCAGATATTGTTTTTCAATAAGATATACATATTTTCTACCTATAAATCATATGTATCCATATTAAACACCTTTTTGCCAACACTTTTAGTTATGTAACTCCTTCTGTTCATTTATTCCAAGCATAGTTACTGTAAATGGTACAATGTTTCAAGGGCAAACACTTTGTCCTAAAGGTACTGACAGACCTTAAACAGTTTATTTTAACACATTTTATGCTCGATAAAACTGGGTTACATTTCCTCTGCTTTGAACCCTGTAGATAGGCCTGCCAGCCTATCCTTTTCTATATGCTCTGAACATGACTTACAAAAAGATGATGTGAATATATTTACCTCAATTAGCGGTGGGCAGTCAAGCAGGAGAGAACAGAGCGTGCCATGTTCTATGAACGTTTATTGTTACACAGTGAAATAACCATGCGCATGGTGACCTGGCTAATGACATAGATTAACTCTGCCAGGCAACCTTTGGGAAAGTCCAAAACTATTCCACGGGTATTGATTGGGAGGCTGGTTGTGAAATTGAACTGTCAGGTGTTCCACCAGTCCTGATATGATATTGATCCCTCCTGCTAAGGCACCAACAAAGCACCCAGCTCCCTGAATCACCGCCGGCTAGGTGCCGAGGGGGTATTTCTTACTCTAATTAGTATTGGAATTTGGAATAGAAATTGGATAAACTTCTGTTCCGCCAGGTGTAGGGTCAGAATCTCTTGTCATTCTGACTTGGTTTCTCTATGTTCTCATTTCATTAGCTACGCCTACTGGTATGTATCCATCTTGGTTTGTAGCCATTGACTTTGTGCTTATGGGATTTACAGTGACAGCAGGTTAAAATGGGCATTACAAGGGTCCTCGGCTATTGCTTCTGCTTTTCAAGAGCTGCCCTTTTCAGAACAAAAGGAGGAGGTGGTTCTAGTTAACGCAGGGTCAATGGAGTGTTTACTGTGTGTTCCTGTAAGTGTGCACGCGTGTGTGCCAGTATCTGCGCGTGCCTGTGTGTATGCGTGAAGTGTCTATTTAGTTTGTGTGTGGAAGTCCCTCTCTTCTCACTCTCCATTTTAATTAGGGTGTTGTGGGCCGAGCCGAGTGGTGTCATGGAGTGCATGGAAGCAATCAACGCCCCGCATGGCTGAGGTCACATGGCTTTGATCAGGCCCTAGAGAGACCGATCCACTGTGAAGTGGAGAGGTGTCGGTGATATCACCCCTCTGCATGCCAACCAACACTGCTGTCGCCGCCACCACCACACCAACAACCACTACAACTTACGCCAAACCCGCCTTGGGAGAGTTAGTTACTCTGAGGGAATTGTAATGGTTGGGTGGAGTGGGTCGACTTTGCCAATACTGTCACCTACCGTATCTTCGGTTTATTCTGAGTATTGTATATAAAGCATGTCATTGCAAAACAATTCATTCAACAAGTGGAAGTTGTTTGTTGTCCAACGGGGCAACAAACTTTGGCTGGTATTTCTTCCTACTACCGTACTTACTTTTTAAAATAGATAAGCTGCTGAAAGGTATAGCCTTCCAGACTGTCCCCTTGTTTTTTTTCCCATTTAACAGACGCTCTTATCCAGAGTGACTTACATAAGCAATTAGGGTTAAGTGCCTTGCTCAAGGGCACAGCGACAGAGCCTTTTTCAGCTTGGGGATTCAAACCAGCAACCTTTCAGTTACTGGCCCAATGCACTAACCGCTAGGCTACCTGATGCCCTCATTTAACCTAACAAATGTATTTCAGTTAGACCCGGGGGCACCTTGTGGCTAATCCCTAATGAAATTCTGTCTGAAGAAGGTTGGCAGACTGTGGAGTAATGTGTTTGTGTGTATTCTGCCGTAACCCCTTTCCGATAATCTTAGCGTAATCCAATAAACTATGTATAAAAAAAATAACATCATTTCAATGCTTTGATTCCCCCACAAAAGTCAATGCAAAGATATGCAACAGAGGTTTCTGTCATACTTAATTAGCATAATGTTATTATAATCTTTGTCTGTATTGTATCTACTCTCTCATCCCCTAGCGACTCTGTTCCATGCTGTGTGTTGGAGACAGGAAGTGAACAGCAAAGTGGTCCCCGAACAAAAACCCATGTACACACACATACAATCAAACTTTATTTAAAGAGCACATTTCTTACAGGGGATGCATTTCTAAGTGCTTGACAAATATAATAAAAGGTGAGAAAGATAAAAACTAGACACATTAAAATAGTAAAACAATAATAAAATAAGAGACTAATGCATTAAAATTAATATGAAATATAAAATGGGATAAAATATATAAAATAGATAGTATGAATAAATGCATCCTAAGTAAAAGCACGGCAAAAAAGTTGTGACTTAAGATCCTTCTTAAAAATCCCTATAGTTTCTGAGGCCCTCAGATCCTCCGGCAGGCTGTTCCAAAGGACGATAGTGGCTGAAGGCAGCTTTACCAAACTTGGTTCTGACCTTTGGAACAACTAAAAGGACAGTGCCAGACAATCTGAGGACCGACCGGGCACATATCTTAAAATCATGTCAGACATACATTCTGGTGCAAGGCCACACACACACACACACACACACACACACACACACACACACACACTGTCGGCCCCTGAGTACATCTGACCTCCTGGAGTGGCAGCCTTTGTCTGTATTCAGCCAGGAAGAAAAACAAAGTATTATCCTAGTCTGCAGTTCAGCTTGGAACACTGGGAAAGGGTTTAGGTACTGGAGATCGGATGACAAAAAAGAGAAAGAAATGAAAATCCTTTGCAGCAGGGAGAGAGAGAAAATTGCACAATAGTGAGTTTAGACAGGGTGATCTGTGATTGTTTAATTGCCATCACTCTCTATTTCTTCTTAACTGTCTGATACCCTAAGTTTATCTCTCACTGCTGTTTTACTTTCTTTAATTCTATCTTGGATGAAATATTTCATGAAAGAAGAGGGATGATATGACTTAGATAATATACTGTATCACAGACAAATGCTATTACACTTAAAAGGTATACTAGAAATATCCTTCCCCCGTTGAGCTTGTCAATCATTGATAGTAATACTGTAATGGTATGCTGGCAGTAAAATACCACTGATTTTGACTTACACTGGAAATCTGGAGTTCAAACAGTAACAAACAGGCACCCTGCCACTGTTTTGGTAAAAGGAGGGATGGGACTGGAGAAATGTAACCACTCTCAAAGTCATGGACAGAGCTATAGATACAAGGACTGACAATCCATGATATCAAAATGATAGTTTTAGCCATGTTTTGAGGCTATACAGTGTTTGTTTGATCTACTGTTTAGCATCTAAAGGCTGGTAAGTTAGATCCTAATCAATATTATTATCTGTGTTTATATTTGTCATAGTATCCATTACTATATTTAACTATCTAAGTACGACACACTGAACACCCATGGTGAAAGTGGCATGAACACAGGTCAAACCAAGCGTCACTGGGTGATGCTTTGTTTGGAGAGTTTAGGCAATAGATGTTTGAGGTCAAAATCCATAATTGCACAACATGAATACATAAATATGTCCCAATTTACTGTCAGAAAGTGAGCAATGTGCAGGGGGACATAAATCTAAGTGAAACTAAGGGGAAGAGAGACTAAGACAGAGAGGAATGTGAGGATATGTGGTATTGTGGTGATGCCTTTGCCTACGTTCTGAGCCCAAAACCACACTCATCTTCTGCCAAGCCTCTTTCTTTCTTTCTTTCTTTCTTTCTTTCTTTCTTTCTTTCTTTCTTTTTCTTTCTTTCTCTTTCTTTCTTTCTTTTCTTCCATCTATTCCACAGTTGAAAGCAATATATTGTGGGAGAATTTCCTTCTGCTGTGAACTTTTCCTCCTGACATGATCGATGGCCTTGCAGCAAGAGGAGCTCAAAAGCAAGTGTAAAGCGAAACAGCAATGTCTGTCTTGTTCTTGTGCCATGTAGAAGAGGCATGATGATCAATGTCAGTAGCTATGTGAGTGCTTTCTGTCAATTTTAACACTCACTCCAAAGCACATCTGACAATGTTTCTATTTAGCAAGGAATGTGTGAATGTGGTGGGTGGGCAAATGCATATGTGTGTGTGTGTGTGGGGTGGGGTGGGGGTTGTACTGCACTGTACCTAAACTCTATCTACAAATGAGCTTGTGGAATTAGTGAGTAATCAAGTATAAACTGACATAATATACTGTATGAGTAATATTCATAATGTATTACATATATTCCAAATATTACATATCCTAGTAATTGGATAAATACAATGAAAGACAATCACTTACTACACTCACTGTTGAAATATAGTTTTACAGCAAGCCAAAATCCTTCAAGGAGTAAAAGATGCCATGTGTTCCAGAGCCTCAAACTCCAGTTTAATCAGCGAATGCCAATGCACGCCTGCCAGGTTGAACAGAACAGACGGCCCTCAATATAAAACACACAATGATAGAGGAAGGGAAGGGCGGTGCTACAGCCAAGTTTATGCCAATTGTTGATGGAATAAACAGACGAAAATGTTCATTGTATCCTAAGTGAGGGATTTGGAAAACAAAGCATTGAACAAGAACAACAGTGGAGGCACATCTTAAGGGCAAACAGTAAACCCTTGTCACTTTTCCACATGTGACTTCAGACATCATGAATTACAGTACAGTTTACACCACTACATAGTCTTCTGTTCTAACTCATGTTCATAAAAATATCAATCAACCACATTACAGTAATGCCAATCCTGTCCATCCTCCCCAAAATATACAAGGACCAGTCAAGCCCAACGAACAAATAAACAGCTGAGCTAGCCTCAGCATTTCAAAGCCCACGGATAGAGCGGGAGAGAGAGAGATAAAGGGGAGAGAAAAAAAGAGAGAGAGAACATTGTTATTACACTGCTTTACTGAGCCAAAGAGGGCAAATTGTGCATAGCCAGAGCTGGAGGGACTACAATACGACCGCTCTTGTGTGAAAGATGAATCGGGGACTGGGAGCTCTGTGAGTTTATTTATGTTGCAGAACTTTCTAACGGGGAACACGCTTCACATTTATGGCGAAGCACAGAGAAGAGTTACCAGGGCTAGATGCCAGACCTGGCCAGATGAATATGCCTCCAATATCACAGTGTTCCTTTCATTACACTACCTCAGCTCAGCTGGCTTCAGAGACACAACATGGGAGGAAAACATGAGGATGATATTTAGGAGCCCAGTCCATCCACCCTCAGACAGAGGGTTTATATCTCAATTGGTTCTTGCATCCACTGCATAAAGTCTCTTTCAATTGCTATGACAATTTAGCAAATAATGACCAAACTATAGTTTAGGCCTAGACTGATAGTAAACGGCTTGTCTTGAAATCTTCTCTGAGTTGAATGAGGAAGTGAGGTCACGATCACTGTAAAAAGGTCACCAACCTACAGATCTACTGACTCCACCTAGTGGTACAAATACATTTCAGTGCATGTCAATGCAGAAAGCTTGGAGGACTTCCAAATAAAACAAAAGTAATGGCTATGACTCAAAAATAACAAAACATTTCTTACAATTCAAAAATACCTCAAATAAACACAACTGTGACCAAGTCTGTGTACATATCAGAGTTAGGGGGCGAACAAACTACTCAATCCATACAGCATTGCTGTCTGTATTGTCCAATCGCAGAGCAGATACAAATCACTCGACCACTGGACTCGCTCTTTGGAAGTGTTTAGAAACATGCCGGTTGTTGGTTAGGTGAGGTGTTGTGTTTCCAATTTATTTTAGCTAGGTAAGTTACAATACAATACTGACACTTTTTTCCTCATCCCTAAAATAAACCATGAGATCTGTTAGTGAACATATGATGGCACTTGATAGCATTGTCACAGGTGCGAACTGAACTTTTTGATCGCGTTATAACAGACCCAGTGTCTGTTTCTGTGGCAGCAGAAATGCTAAGGCTAATGGTTGGTGTAGTTTTTGGTGCTCTTTGAAACGAGGAACTGACTGTAAAAACAACTTCTCAACACAGAGGTTAAAACATTCATAACCGATGGGCACTACATCAACATACAAATGTGTTTCAATCTCGGGAGAAAATAGAACATCTACATTGCACAGTAATATCGCTATTGCTAATATTTAATATCACCACAGGTTACGAGGATTGAGAATCCAGTTCCAGAACCACTCGTTGGAGCCCTAAATATAGCCGATTTCATACTTTTTAACTCTGCAATGTTGGGAAACGGCTTGTAAGTAACCATTTCTCTGTAAAGTCTACACCTGTTGTATTTGACGCATGTGACAAATACAATTTAATTTGATTTGTTTTATTTGGACAGGTTAGAAATCAAATCAAGCTTTAATTATATAGCACATTTCAGGCATGAATGCAACACAATTCGCTTCACAGGAAAAAACAGAACAAAATAAAAATGAAAATAAAAACATAAATATTTACTACACAACAAACATAAGATGGCTGGGGGCATAGTAACTAAAGGCTGCCTCTCCATGCCTCTTGGTCCTAGGCTTTGGGATAGTTATAAGGCCAGTGCCAGAGGACCTGAGGGACCTATTGCATGTCTGATATGTATTGGGTTGCACAACCGTGGATTGATTTTTAAAACCAATAGAAAAATCTTAAAATAAATTATAAAACTCACAGCCAGTGCAGACTTTAAAACCGGTGTAATGTGTGCTCTCCATCTGGTCTTTGTCAGTACCCATGCTGCACCATTCTGTATGTTTTGCAGTTGACCAATGGCTTTCTTGGGTAGACCAGACAGGAAAGCATTACAGTAGTCAAGCCTGCATGTAATAAAAGCATGGATGAGTCTCTCTGTATCAGCCTGAGATAGAAACGGCCACACCATTGGTTACTCTGTGTAGCTTAGCTACAGTACAAGCAATACCTCCACTAATACCTAGCAGGCAGCCATACATCTGGCTCCCACTGATATAATGTGGTTCCTGCACTATGGGTCAAGGGTTAGCCTCACAAACACAGCCCTGAGCATGTCTCTGATTCATCATGACATAGAGCCCTCACAGAGTCCATGTACCCTGACAGACATGGAGGAAATTAAAGTCCAGGGTCCATCTCAGCAGGACCTGCCTGGGCCCCTGGACTGTACTGTAGCCACGTCTTGTCTCATCTTGTCTCTTCCCTGCCTGTGATCTCACTAAGGCCTTATCTCTGAGCCCCCCTGCCCATTTCTCAATCCCAGCTATTCCTGTCTTTTCAAAGACAACATGGATGTCACCTCCATCTAACCCCCATATTTCCCCATTACCTTTAACTACATCTCCCCTCTTATATCCTCTCCTGTTTGTATGCCTGTCATTGGTGTAGAATGTGAAAGTTAGTTTCCGTGGAGACCACTGTAATCAGCAGTATCAGAGGGAAAGGCTGGTGGTCTATTGGAGCCATACATGTGTTGCCTCAGTGCAAAGCCATGGCGTCATGCTAACAGACCGTGCCAAACCTGAGACCTGAGCCAAGCCCCTGGCCATTCCTGGACGTTTCCTGGAGACCCTGCCTGCTCTGCTCAAAACTCGATTCATGAATGAGGCACTTCAAAATCATAACTCAAAACCTCCTAGGTATGAGTGATTTATTGCCTTGGTAATAGAGCTTCCTTTACGATTTGTTTTCTTCTTTGATCCCAGTATAGATCATAAGGAGGCTTACCGTCAATAGCCAGTCCAGAAATCACAAACAAAGTTCTTAGTATCAGATGCTCGGAAATTGTCATATTTATGGCCTCTATCCTCTTAATCAATAGTAATTAGCAGAGCTTTCTCTTTCACTCGATATAGTAGTGCTGGGACATACAGTATGGTTTGGACTGTGGGATTGGAGGTTCAATTTAAACAGTCCCCTGATGGCCAGATGGGGTGTATATCAATGGAAGTCAAGTAGAACTAAGAAAATAAGGGGGAAAATACATTCCTCGTCTGCAATGAGGTGAATTCCTCCGAGCCGAGCTTGGAAAACCTCAATACAATTTTAGAGCCCTCGTGTTTTGATTATAAGCTGTTTACTCAATAAGAGAACGCATTCAGTAATTCCGAAAAGCCACCGCCAGAGAATAACAGTACCCTTCGTTGTTTAATCAGTTTAGCTGGAACCTTAAAGACACAATAAACATTGACCGTTAGTTATTTTTTCTTTACAAATAAGAAAAATGAAAAACACATTCTTAATTCAAATATTTTCTTCTTTCTTTTATTTCTCATTTTCTTTCTACTGGGAAATGACAGATCCTGTCGACCTCGCTGGCCGTTTATTTTCCCTTGCTGATTAGTTCGTGAGGTTGAGACATTGGGGAAACAGGAGAAAGGCAGACGGTGGGTTGATAGACAGACTTGGAAGCATTGTGATAGAAAGTGTGTGAGGCGTAATGGGGATTACTCAGAATTAATGTAGCGCTAGCAAACAGCGTTACACACACACAGGATTAGCGCCCCGCGCCGACTTCACTTGCTGACTACTGCAGGAACTTAATGGCTAACCCCAGGCTAGGCTATGAATCAGGTTACCTGCACTGTACCCACCCTCCCCCTTAAGTCACCCACATGGCTGATGTACAGGTAACTGCCAAAATAAAGGAAACACCAACATAAAGTGTCTTAATAGGGTGTTGGGCCACCACGAGCCAGAACAGCTTCAATGCACGTTGGCATAGATTCTTCAAGTGTCTGGAACTCAATTGGAGGTATGTGACACCATTCTTCCACAAGCTTTTCCATCGTTTGGTGTTTTGTTGATGTTGGTGGAAAACGCTAGTGGTAGCCATAATAATGGCCTGCCCAGTATTTTTATACATGACCCTAAGCAGTCTTCCTCCTTTTTCTGTAGTGTGAGGCAGCTTGATGTACAGTATACAGTGCATTCGGAAAGTATTCAGACCCCTTTACTTTTTCCGCATTTTGTTACGTTACAGCCTTATTCTAAAATGTATTAAATAGTTTTTTCCCCTCATAAATCTACACTCAATACCCCATAATGACAAAGCGAAAACAGGTTTTTAGAAATGTTTGCTAATTTATTAAAAATAAAAAAAACTGAAATACCTTATTTATATAAGTATTTACTATGAGACTCGAAATTGATCTCAGGTGCATCCTGTTTCCATTGATCATCCTTGAGATGTTTCTACAACTTGATTGGAGTCCACCTGTGGTAAATTCAATTGATTGGACATGATTTGGAAAGGCACACACCTGTCTATATATTGTCAGAGCAAAAACCATGCGATGAGGTCGAATTAATTGTCCGTAGTGCTCCAAGACAGGATTGTGTCGAGACACAGATCTGGGGAAGGGTACCAAAATATCTCTGCAGCATTGAAGGTCCCCAAGAACACAGTAGCTTCCATCATTCTTACATGGAATACATTTGGAACCACCAAGACTCTTCCTAGAGCTGGCCGCCCGGCCAAACTGAGCAATCGGGGGAGAAGGGCCTTGGTCAAGAACCCGATGGTCATTCTTCCAACAGGACAATGACCCTAAGCACACAGCCAAGACAACACAGGAGTGGCTTCGGGACAAGTCTCTGAATGTCCTTGAGTGGCCCAGCCAGAGCTCGGACTTGAACCCGATCGAACATCTCTGGAGAGACCTGAAAATAGCTGTGCAGCGACGTTCCCCATTCAACCTGACAGAGCTTGAGAGGATCAGCAGAGAAGAATACAGGTGTGCCAAGCTTGTAGCGTCATACCCAAGAATACTCGAGGCTGTAATCACTTCCAAAGGTGCTTTAACAAAGTGCTGAGTAAAGGGTCCGAATACTTATGTAAATGTGATATCTTTCCGGGGGGTTTTGAAACAAATTAGCACAAATTTCTTAACCTGTTTTTGTTTTGTCATTATGGGGTATAGTGTGCAGATTGATGAGCGAAAAAAATATTTAATCCATTTTATAATCAGGCTGTAACGTAACAAAATGTGGAAAAAGTCAAGGGGTCTGAATACTTTCTGAATGCACTGTAAGTACACCCCCTGGACATGACTCTAGTCTATCACAGGGCCTTACCTCCAATCTATCTCCTTAATTCTGAGTGCTTAGCAGAGATGCATTGAGTCCCATTTTTACAGTCTTTGGTACTCCCAACCTTCCAATCTCAGGGCAGACACTCTAACCACAAGGCCACTGAGCTGGTCATAACCCTAAGCATGATGGGATGTTTAATTAACTCAGGACCCACTCCTGTGTGGCAGCGCCTGTTTCAATATACTTTGTATCCCTCATTTACTCAAGTGTTTCCATTATTTTGGTAGTTACCTGTAGCTCTCTGTGCATAGGATATTTTGTGCCAGCCAGCAGCACTGGAATCACACACTATCGCTATTATTAATGGCTAAGACGGACTTCAGACCCTATGTTTTGTCTAAGCGACCAACATCCAGGGTAGATTAGTAACCACAGTCGTTACCATTCACTTTCTCACATGCTTAGGCCCAGAAGGTTATAAACCACCCAAAATTGGAACGGACACTGTGGCACGATCACATTTGACTGTGGAGCATAGCAGGGCTCTTTGCTGTGGGTTATGCTCAGCTCTGTGGGAGGGGAGGGGGAGGAGGAGGAGGGGGGGAGGGGGGGGGGTGATAATGCAGAACAGATGCCCGTCTGCTGGAGTGGCTGTTCTCTACTCCCCAGGCCGGCTGATGAGCCTCAGATGGACAGGCAGCTGGTTTGGGTTTTTGCGCCAGTGGGAGATGGCCGGGCGTCACTAGAAAAGTTGTAGTATTGTGTTTAGGGAAGGTGGTATGGAGGGCAGGGGCCACTGATGTGTTAAGGTGTGGGATAGAAGTGATAACTCCTGAATCTGTGCACCCTTTAGCCATGCTATGAACATGCTGGAGGAAACTTCCATTGTGAGGCCATAGGGGCTCTCATAGATCAATATAGGCCTACTTGAGTCAATACATTAATCTCTCATCTCTCGTCTTGGACCATCCCACTTCCTACAAGAGGTGTAATTAAAATGCCATATGATACACTGTCTGTCCCTGGCATTCAACCTAGAGCTACACTACCAGTCAAAAGTTTTAGAACACCTACTCATTCAAGGGGTTTTCTTTATTTTTACCATTTTCTACATTGTAGAATAATAGTGACATCAAAACTATGAAATGACACATATGGAATCATGTAGTAACCAATAAAGTGTTAAACAAATCAAAATATATTTTATATTTGAGATTCTTCAAATAGCCACCCTTTGTCTTGATGACAGCTTTGCACACTCTTGGCATTCTCTCAACCAGCTTCACCTGGAATGCTTTTCCAACAATCTTGAAGGAGTTCCCACATATGCTGATTGTGGAGGCCAGGTCATCTGATGAAGCACTCCATCACTCTCCTTCTTGGTAAAATAGCCCTTACACAGCCTGGAGGTATGTTGGGTCATTGTCCTGTTGAAAAACAAATGTCCCACTATGCCCAAACCAGATGTGATGGCGTATCGCTGCAGAATGCTGTGGTAGCCATGCTGGTTAAGTGTTCCTTGAATTCTAAATAAATCACAGATAGTGTCACCAGCAAAGCACCCACACACCATAACACCTCCTCCTCCATGCTTTATGATGGGAACTACACATGCAGAGATAATCCGTTCACCCACGCCGTGTCTCACAAAGACACAGTGGTTGGAATAAAAAATCTCCAATTTGGACTCCAGACCAAAGGACAAATTTCCACCGGTCTAATGTCCATTGCTCGTGTTTCTTAGCCCAAGCAAGTCTCTTCTTCTAATTGGCATCCTTTAGTAGTGGTTTCTTTGCTGCAATTTGACCATGAAGGCCTGATTCACACAGTCCCCTCTGAACAGTTGATTTTGAGATGTGTCTGTTACTTGAACTCTGTGAAGCCTTTATTTGGGCTGCAATTTCTGAGGCTGGTAACTCTAATGAACTTATCCTCTGCAGCAGAGATAACTCTGGGTCTTCCATTCCTGTGGCGGTCCTCATGAGTGGTAGTTGTCCTTGATTATCTTTTGTACTCTCATTTTAGCTAATGTTTCAATCATCTGAAGTGAATGAACTAGCTATAGTAGCTAGCTAGTAGCTACAACAGTCAGTTCAGCTCTAGCCACTAGCTATCTCAGTAACTGTCAGGTAGCAGTATCTAACAGCTGTTGTGTGTATAGAAATGTTTTGTAGCCTTTGTTTTGTCCCGTTTCAACAGAAGTAAATTAACTTGGCTAGTTTCCGCTAGATGATGTACCATTAGAGCTAGCCAAAAGTTGGCTAACGTTTGCTATCTAGCTCACTAACTTTAGCTATTATTTTTGCCTCAATCACACTAGACCTGAATCAAACAATGAAACCAGTGGCCAAACGATTGAAGACCGATCTGTCAGTTTCCTTCGCTAATTCCCTACTTTTCACACTGACAGTATAAACAGCTATACAGGCTTCACTGTCATGGGACACAGTCAGTACACAACACTATGTTTATCATGTCTTAGCAGGATCAGATGGTGACAGGTGTCCCAGCAGGGTCAGACAGCCAGGAAAGACCAGTCTATGGAGCTCATGTGAATTTGGCAGTATATTATAACAATCAGTGAATGGATACAAAGTTCCATCTTGAGTTGATGGGTAGCTACATGACAGCAGCTTAATGCTACAGTCTGGGATCTTGGAATAATGGTCATTTCAATTATTTAACCATTTATTCTATTCTTGGATAATATTATGTATAAATGTACACCAAGGTAATTCTTTGTCATGCCTCATGTTAGCAGGCTCAGATGGCGACGGGTCTCAGTAGGGTCAGGCAACCAGGGAAGACCAGTCTGTGGCGGCGCTGAGGAGAACTTTTGCAGATGCAACACTTTACTCTTTCTCTGCAGGAAACACTGGACAAACAAGAAGCTTCAAAGATTGAAACTATTACATTTTAGTCATTTAGCAGACGCTCTTATCCAGAGCGACTTACAGTTAGTGAATACATATATTTTTTTATACTGGCCCCCCGTGGGAATCGAACCCACAACCCTGGCGTTGCAAACGCCATGCTCTATCAACTGAGCTACATCCCTGCCGGCCATTCCCTCCCCTACCCTGGACGACGCTGGGCCAATTGTGCGCCGCCCATGAGTCTCCCGGTCGCGGCCGGCTGCGACAGAGCCTGGATTCAAACCAGGATCTCTAGTGGCACAGTTAGGACTGCGATGCAGTGCCTTAGACCACTGCGCCACTCAGGAGACTATTATAAAGGCAGTCTGACAAAACTCTAAAGTTGATTTCAAAACTGTATCAAGGCTTTTCCCGATGACACAAAACATGTCAGACAAAAATGTGAGGAAGGCCTGGGAGACTATTAATGATGATGAATGGATACAGATATGTTTGAATGCCCAGTCATGTATGTATAATTACTGCAGTTTAAGACCATCCATAGAATGTACTATATGTGACCGACCACCTCAATTTGGTCTTAAGTAGCAACATTTGAAATTGTGTTTTT
Source organism: Coregonus clupeaformis (assembly GCF_020615455.1). Lineage (NCBI taxonomy): Eukaryota > Metazoa > Chordata > Actinopteri > Salmoniformes > Salmonidae > Coregonus > Coregonus clupeaformis. Next base: position 15,190,602 of record NC_059195.1, on the reverse strand, counting down.
TATATTGGATAAAAGTAGAGACTCAGAGCTAGAAAATTGTATATCATACACTGCAGTTGAAGAACAATGGGAAAGTAATTCTTCTTTGAAAGTTCATAAACTTGTAACCCCACTTTTACGAAAATAGCCCTAGAATGTTTTGGTGCACCTACTGGAGAGCTCTTCTTTGTCTACACCCATTCAGCATAGTTCACAACCTCTTAAGCATTAGCCCCACCCATCTCTTTAAGATTCACATGTGAGGTCATTTGCTAAACATAGTGATTAGTTTAGTAAACAACCAAAGATTTCAAGACTAAAAGTGGTGCAAGTAGTGGCCTGCAATAAGGAAAAACACCAGGTAAAAATACACTTTATCTAGTCCTTGGTCTATATCCTAATCTGACTTTGGTGCAGGTCATGTTGTTTTTTCACATTACCGTCTCTGGTAAACACACACTATATCAAATCAAATTAAAAGTTGATTTGTCACATGCACAGGATACAGAAGGTGTAAACAGTAGAGTGAATTGGTTACTTGCATAGTAGCAATATCAAAAACAGAAAGTGTCCAGATAAAAATATTGTACAATTATTAGATGACGTTTACCTGACAACCTTGTCTAAATTGATGGGTCATGTGAAGGAAATGCTATAACCAACCCCCAGTCACATCTAGCTAAGTCGATGGGTCACCATTATCTAGACATGTATACATGTTCATGAAATACAATAGATGGCCGTAATCACCCCCAGACACACCTGGCTAACTTGATGGGTCATGTAATCATCTGGCGATTCTTTTTTTTTTTTTAGACATGTAGTCTTTTGTTTAGACATGTAGCTAGCTAGCTAAACAATGAACCGGCATAATCCCAATGTATACTACTACCAACCAATACAAACATTGTCATAGCTATAGTATGAATCTGCAGGTAGCGAAAGCTAACCAACCAGGTTCAATGTTAGCTTGCTAACATTAGGCTATAACTAAGATTGCAAATGGATTTCTGATTTGAATCATATTACTACACAGATCATACATGTAATGTTAGCTAGCGAGCCAGCAAGCAAACGTTCGCTAGCTAGCGAACAGTATGCTTTAACTTGCAATGAAAGCGACTTTCTGACAAAATTAGAAACCTATAATATCTGAAACATGTAGCTAGACTCTTACCCGTATACATGGATGAGCGCTTCATGGCAGACTGGAACCATTTAACTTTGTTTTGTTTATAGCTACATCTTGTTTGGCCAGCGTTGTGTCAAGTCACTCCGGTACACACTGACCGTGGCGTCTGCAGAAAGTAGCAAATCACTTTTTCCAACTGATCTGTTGATAGCGCCTGCTAAATTCAGATCATCAATGTTGTTGAGAAAAGTAGCAAAACTTTTGTAGTTCTCGATGGCTAACGTTATATATTTAAAAAATGGAGTGGTAGAAAGGACTATCAACACATACTGAGCAGCTCACGTTGTAAACAGAAGCATGCTACATGGCAGACCAATCCAAACTCATCTCCCGGCATGTCCAGCCCATCCATTATCTCAGCCAATCATGGCTAGCGGGAAGGTTCCTGTCTTTTTCCGTGGCTAAACCAACTAGGTTACTTTTTGTACACAGATCCCCATTTTAGGGGAGCAAAAGTATTGAGACATATTCCCTTGTATGTGTATTAAAGTAGTAAAAAGTTAAGTATTTTGTCCCACATTCATAGCACACAATGACTACATCAAGCTTGTCTCTATACATTTGTTGGATGCATTTGCTGTTTGTTTTGGTTGTGTTTCAGATTAGTTTGTGCACAATATAAATTAATGCTAAATAATGTATTGTCATTTTGGAGTCACTTTTATTGTAAATAAGAAAATAATATGTTTCTACATGAATGTGGATGCTACCATGATTACGTATAATCCTGAATGAATCCTGAATAATGATGAGTGAGAAAGTTATAGACACACAAATATCACACCCTCAAGACATGCTAACCTCTCACAATAACAGGGGAAGTTAGCATATTTTTGAGGGTATGATATGTGTGCGTCTATAACTTTCTCACTCATCATTATTCACGATTCATTCAGGATTATTCATAATCATGGTAGCATCCACATTCATGTAGAAGTGTTTAGAAACATATTATATTCTTATTTACAATAAAGGATACCCCAAAATTACCCCAAAAGCGTCGTAGAAATGCAGGAAATGAGCTTTAGATGCCCCAAAACATTTTGAGGGAGGACCCCCCCAGACCCCCACCAGGTTATGTCCCCCCACACTTCTAAAACCAAAGTTGCACCCCTGCTGTGTATAAACATCCAGATGACACATATGGAGTGAGATATCCAGCCAAACCTTCATTATGTCAATAATGAGATCGCATTCAAGCCTTTGAAGACTCTGAAGCCTCTTTTTCCATGCAGGCCACCGATCAGGATGATGTCACAGAGTCTAGAGACAGACTGTCATCAATCAGTCTATAATTAATTTGGATGATTGCCCTCAATTGGCCCTGGTTTAGGCTATTAGACATCCTTTATTCACTCTGTTTCCATCAAACCAAGTCAAGCTGATTCTTCTGTATACAGTCATGGTGGGATCATTATTTGTCATACATATAAACGCAGTCCACAGCTGCGTATACTGTGGATTTTGTGCCCGACCATGAGAGAAAACAAAAACAACCCTCTAAAAGAAAGCAAATGTGACTATCAAAGCATGGTAGGGCTAATGTTACAGATACACTTAGTATTGGATTCCACTTGAGCATCCTCTCCTCTCCTCTCCTCTCCTTTCCTATCCTATCCTTTCCTCTCCAATCCCATCCTATCCTCTCCTCTTCCTTTCCACTCCCAGCCCACCATTACTGCATCCTAATCAGCCATGGATCCGTGGTATAAATAGATCAGTCTCCTCAGAGGAAAACTGATATGATATTAAGCCTGTTGCAATGCAGCAGAATGCTTAAAGCAGCAGTCAGCAGTTGAAACAATAATAAAGCATCTCCCCGCCCCTTTTTGTTTAAAAAGCTGAGGGATGGGGCTGAAGAAATGTAACCAGTCTCAAAATTCATAGACAGCGCTATGGATGCAAGGCCTTACCATCCATGATATCAAAATTATAGTTTAAACTATGTTTTGAGGACATATAGTGTTTGTTAATATTTACTTTGTTTACACACACAAGCAGGCACATCCATGAACACACACACACACACACACACACACACACACACACACACACACACCCCCCTTACACACATATCTTGTCACCCCTCTCTTGGACTGTCCTAATTGGCTGAGGAGCATAGGGTTCAGATAGACACCCACCACACACACATATATGCATGCACTATATGCATTTATTTATTTATTCAATATGAGGTAAACCATCCAATCCCCTCTCAGTGGTATGTTCTGTGTAGGACAAATTTCAGATAATTTGAGATTATCAATAGCATTTGGCAGGTTTCCCGAGGAGTGGGGTTGGATGTCTTGAGGCCATGCCAATCACAGCTAAGCCTCTATGAATAAAGATATCTCCCAGAGAACCTCTTCATCTCCTCTTTACACTCCAATACTAATTAGCTGAGCCCTCCACTCCAAGAATGGAAACACAAATCTGAAAAGGATATATAGGAGAGTATGTGTGTGTGTGTGTCTTTAGGGGGCTAAAGGGGTCCATTGAACAGATTCCTGATAAAGTATTTTGTATAATCTTTTATCACTTTATTTAAAATCGCTTAACATCCTTTATGCTCATACTTATATTTGAGTGTACACTACCTTGCACCTCTCGGATCCCACCAACCCCTGTATCTAGCCCCAACACACACTCTTAGATAAAAGTGTTCCAAAAGGGGTTATTCAGCTGTCCCCATAAGATAACCCTTTTTGGTTCCAGGTAGAACCCTTTTTAGTTCAAAGTAGAACTGTTTGGGTTCCATATAGAACCCTCTGTGGAAAGGGTTCTACATGGAACCCAAAAAGGTTTGACCTGGAACCAAAAGGGTCCCACCTGGAACCAACAAGGGTTCTTCAAAGGGTTCTATGGATACAGCCGAAGAACCCTTTTAGGTTCTAAATACCACCTTTTTTTCTTAGAGTGTAGCACATCTGGATACTGTACATCTGTGTTGCTTTAGATGAAGTGAATGCGTTTGTTAACCTGCTGCAGATATTGAATATCCAACCCTCTGCTATCAAAGATGTACAGCCACTCGCTAACAAAGACAATGATAAATGCAAACTGGCTTCATCTGGAAACTATCTGTCCCTGACTCACAGTCCCAGGCCTCCCTCTCCTGTTGTTTGTTGAGCATCAATTACATGTGAATGTCCCACTGTTTGGAGTAAACCAAAGCCAACATTCCCCTTTAGTCTCCTGGTCAAAAACATGGTAGAGAATGCCTGATAGGCTCCAATGATAACAGGGTATTGTTTGTTGTGTGTGTGTGTGTGTGTAAATGATAACCTGAAAGGCCGCTCAGCAAAGAAGAAGCCACTGCTCCAAAACCGTCATAAAAAAGCCAGACTATGGTGGGCCCCGTGTAGCTCAGTTGGTAGAGCATGGCGCTTGCAACGCCAGGGTTGTGGGTTCGTTTCCCACAGGGGGCCAGTATGAAAAATGTATGCACTCACTAACTGTAAGTTGCTCTGAATAAGAGTGTCTGCTAAATGACTAAAATGTAAGTGGGTGTTTGTCAAAAAAAATAAAGGTTTATTGGAGCGTACACAGATTTGCAGATGCAGCGAAATGCTTATGTTCCTAGCTCCAACAATGCAGTAATATCTAGCAATACAATACACACATCATCTAAAAAGTAAAAAATATATAATAATATCAGAACAAGCAATATCAGAATGAGCAATGTCAGAGCATGGAATATACAGTTGAAGTCGGAGGTTTACATACACTTAGTTTGGAGACATTAAAACTTGTTTTTCAACCACTCCACAAATGTCTTGTTAACAAACTGTAGTTTTGGCAAGTCGGTTAGGACATCTACTTTGTGCATGACAGATTATTTTACTTATAATTCACTGTATCACAATTCCAGTGGGTCAGACGTTTACATACACTAAGTTGACTGTGCCTTTAAACAGCTTGGAAAATTCCAGAAAATGATGTCATGGCTTTAGAAGCTTCTGATAGGCTAATTGACATCATTTGAGTCAATTGGAGGTGTACCTGTGGATGTATTTCAAGGCCTACCTTCAAACTCAGTGCCTTTTTGCTTGACATCATGGGAAAATCAAAAGAAATCAGCCAAGACCTCAGAAAAAAAATGGTAGACCTCCACAAGTCTGGTTCATCCTTGGGAGCAATTTCCAAATGCCTGAAGGTACCACGTTCATCTGTACAAACAATAGTACGCAAGTATAAACACCATGGGACCACGCAGCCGTCATACCGCTTAGGAAGGAGATGCGTTCTGTCTCCTAGAGATGAACATACTTTCGTGCGAAAAGTGCAAATCATTCCCAGAACAACAGCAAAGGACCTTGTAAAGATGCTGGAGGAAACAGGTACAAAAGTATCTATATCCACTGTAAAACGAGTCCTATATCGACATAACCTGAAAGGCCGCTCAGCAAGGAAGAAGCCACTGCTCCAAAACCGCCATAAAAAAGCCAGACTACGGTTTGCAACTGCACATGGGGATAAAGATCGTACTCTGGTCTGATGAAACAAAAATAGAACTGTTTGCCCATAATGACCATTGTTATGTTTGGAGGAAAAAAGGGGTTGCTTGCAAGCCGAAGAACACCATCCCAACCATGAAGCACGGGGGTGGCAGCATCATGATGTGGGGGTGCTTTGCTGCAGGAGGGACTGGTGCACTTCACAAAATAGATGGCATCATAAGGAAGGAAAAATATGTGGATATATTGAAGCAACATCTCAAGACATCAGTCAGCAAGTTAAAGCTTGGTTGCAAATGGGTCTTCCAAATGGACAATGACCCCAAGCATACTTCCAAAGTTGTGGCAAAATGGCTTAAGGACAACAAAGTCAAGGTATTGGAGTGGCCATCACAAAGCCATGACCTCAATCCTATAGAAAATTTGTGGGCAGAACTGAAAAAGCGTGTGCGAGCAAGGAAGCCTACAAACCTGACTCAGTAACACCAGCTCTGTCAGGAGGAATGGCCCAAAATTCACCCAACTTATTGTGGGAAGCTTGTGGAAGGCTACCCAAAATGTTTGACCCAAGTTAAACAATTTAAAGGCAATGCTACCAAATACTAATTGAGTGTATGTAAACTTCTGACCCACTGGGTATGTGATGAAAGAAATAAAAGCAGAAATAAATCTCTCTACTATTATTCTGACATTTCACATTCTTATAATAAAGGGGTGATCCTAACTGACCTAAGACAGGGAATGTTTACTAAGATTAAATGTTAGGAATTGTGAAAAACTGAGTTTAAATGTATTTGGCTAAGGTGTATGTAAACTTCCGACTTCAACTGTAAATATATAAGCATATTTTCTGATTCCACAGTAAGTAATGTTTTAACGTAACAAAATACTTTTATTGGAAGTAACATTGAAACGTAACACGCTACTTTTAAAAGTATCGTTCCCCAACACTGATTGTTATACATTAAACAGTCAATCCTCTATAGGAAACCTATTGAAATCATATAAATATAAATAATAGAATATACATTCCCATTCAATTTGACATTAGACGGTGGGTGGACCAGCGGCCATGTTGTAAGTTAAAGTTTCAATTCAACTTATATTTCAATGGTGTACCAGATAAATTGCAGTGGTCTGAAGGGATAGGTCCATTCTATGAAATATATTTATATGATGTAAATGACACCCACCCTGTATTCAAGTATGCTATGTCTCAACCGATGACGGGCACAACACAAACACCTCAGATGATTTACAATAGAGTCTAAGCTACAAGATTTACAGTAGGGGAAAAAAGTATTTAGTCAGCCACCAATTGTGCAAGTTCTCCCACTTAAAAAGACGAGAGAGGCCTGCAATTTTCATCATAGGTACACGTCAACTATGACAGACAAATTGAGAAGAAAAAAAATCCAGAAAATCACATTGTAGGATTTTTAATGAATTTATTTGCAAATTATGGTGGAAAATAAGTATTTGGTCACCTACAAGCAAGCAAGATTTCTGGCTCTCACAGACCTGTAACTTCTTCTTTAAGAGGCTCCTCTGTCCTCCACTCGTTACCTGTATTAATGGCACCTGTTTGAACTTGTTATCAGTATAAAAGACACCTGTCCACAACCTCAAACAGTCACACTCCAAACTCCACTATGGCCAAGACCAAAGAGCTGTCAAAGGACACCAGAAACAAAATTGTAGACCTGCACCAGGCTGGGAAGACTGAATATGCAATAGGTAAGCAGCTTGGTTTGAAGAAATTAACTGTGGGAGCAATTATTAGGAAATGGAAGACATACAAGACCACTGATAATCTCCCTCGATCTGGGGCTCCACGCAAGATCTCACCCCGTGGGGTCAAAATGATCACAAGAACGGTGAGCAAAAATCCCAGAACCACACGGGGGACCTAGTGAATGACCTGCAGAGAGCTGGGACCAAAGTAACAAAGCCTACCATCAGTAACACACTACGCCGCCAGGGACTCAAATCCTGCAGTGCCAGACGTGTCCCCCTGCTTAAGCCAGTACATGTCCAGGCCCATCTGAAGTTTGCTAGAGTGCATTTGGATGATCCAGAAGAGGATTGGGAGAATGTCATATGGTCAGATGAAACCAAAATAGAACTTTTTGGTAAAAACTCAACTCGTCGTGTTTGGAGGACAAAGAATGCTGAGTTGCATCCAAAGAACACCATACCTACTGTGAAGCATGGGGTTGGAAACATCATGCTTTGGGGCTGTTTTTCTGCAAAGGGACCAGGACGACTGATCCGTGTAAAGGAAAGAATGAATGGGGCCATGTATCGTGAGATTTTGAGTGAAAACCTCCTTCCATCAGCAAGGGCATTGAAGATGAAACATGGCTGGGTCTTTCAGCATGACAATGATCCCAAACACACCGCCCGGGCAACGAAGGAGTGGCTTCGTAAGAAGCATTTCAAGGTCCTGGAGTGGCCTAGCCAGTCTCCAGATCTCAACCCCATAGAAAATCTTTGGAGGGAGTTGAAAGTCTGTGTTGCCCAGCGACAGCCAAAAAACCTGAAGGATCTGGAGAAGGTCTGTATGGAGGAGTGGGCCAAAATCCCTGCTGCAGTGTGTGCAAACCTGGTCAAGACCTACAGGAATCGTATGATCTCTGTAATTGCAAACAAAGGTTTCTGTACCAAATATTAAGTTCTGCTTTTCTGATGTATCAAATACTTATGTCATGCAATAAAATGCAAATTAATTACTGAAAAATCATACAATGGGATTTTCCCCTTTGCAGAAAAGCATCCTCAAAGAATGATGTTTCCACCTCCATGCATCACGGTTGGCATGGTGTTCTTGGGGTTGTACTCATCCTTCTTCTTCCTCCAAACACAGCGTGCACTGCAGGATTTTAATCCATGACGGCGTAGTGTGTTACTAATGGTTTTCTTTGAGACTGTGGTCCCAGCTCTCTTCAGGTCATTGACCAGGTCCTGCCGTGTAGTTCTGGGCTGATCCCTCACCTTCCTCGTGATCATTGATGCCCCACGAGGTGAGATCTTGCATGGAGCCCCAGACCGAGGGTGATTGACCGTCATCTTGAACTTCTTCCATTTTCTAATAATTGCGCCAACAGTTGTTGCCTTCTCACCAAGCTGCTTGCCTATTGTCCTGTAGCCCATCCCAGCCTTGTGCAGGTCTACAATTTATCCCTGATGTCCTTACACAGCTCTCTGGTCTTGGCCATTGTGGAGAGGTTGGAGTCTGTTTGATTGAGTGTGTGGACAGGTGTCTTTATAAAGGTAAAGAGTTCAAACAGGTGCAGTTAATACAGGTAAAGAGTGGAGAACAGGAGGGCTTCTTAAAGAAAAACTAACATGTCTGTGAGAGCCGGAATTCTTACTGGTTGGTAGGTGATCAAATACTTATGTCATGCGATAAAATGCAAATTAATTACTTAAAAATCATACAATGTGATTTTCTGGATTTTTGTTTTAGATTCCGTCTCTCACAGTTGAAGTGTACCTATGATAAAAATTACATGCTTTGTAAGTAGGAAAACCTGCAAAATCGGCAGTGTATCAAATACTTGTTCCCCCCACTGTATATATAAAGGGGTGCAGTCAGAAAGTGATTGAAATCATATGTAACGACCCTCCTACATACAGTACCCAAATATCTATATATACAGTATATACTGTATGTGTTCAGGGTGAGCTTTTTACAGTTGACACCAGTTTACACATCACAATAAACAAGCTTGTGTAACAAGTCATTATCATAATGCTGCATGCAAGGTTTGAAAAGGTTCCCGGAATGATTTGGAAAATGACTGACATTTTACGAGAAACAGATCAGGCATAACTATTCTTGTGAGACAAGGCAAAGTTATTACAATTATATATGGATTCTGCTCACTTCACATGGTACATATTGTTTAGAGTGCAGAAGAGAAAACCTTGCCAGCATTTCACCTGACATTTAACTGGAATTAACTTAACATATTACACTACAGCGGCATAAAATGAATTTGCTTTCGATCAAGTGCTCTCCTGCCTATATTTCAGCAACCCAGATAAGGTCAAACTGTCAGAGAGCAATATTTGCAGAATAAAAATGGCTACATAACAAGCAGGGATGGTGGGAGGAAAGTGGGATTTCTCCATGACCTTTACCCAGGCAGATTTAATATGCTTACTCTTATATGTGTGTGTTTGTTCTCTGAATGTGACGATCTCCCTGGTTACCATACGCAACACATTTTTCATTTGATTTTACAGTTTATTTTATTTTCTCTTGTTTTACTGTGTTTCTGATGTGTTTTCTCTTCTTCCCCAAAGCACCCAAGGAACTATTGTTATACACTGTGCTTTTATTTTCTTCCAGGGGTGGAGTTTTTATTTTTTTGGTCCAGAAATGTCCAGTTTCAGTTGCTGGTAGTGGTGCCAAAGACAACAGGAACTGCAGGGATGGGAGGAGGGCGCAATGTGCTGTGTGTCTATCTGAACCCTATGCTCCTGAGCCAATTAGGACAGTCCAAGAGAGGGGTGACAAGATATGTGTGAAGGTTGTTTGTGTGTGTGTGTGTGTATGTGAGAGAGCGTGTGTGTGCTAGCATGTGTACTTCATTAACATTCTCTGTACCATGCTGAAAAGGTCAAGTTGAGTGAAAGTGATAGCTCTGTTGGAACACGGCACCAGATTATGTGTTGAGGTTCTAGATACAGTATGGATCTGTCTGAGCAGAGATAGCCAGAGGAATGTAGAGGAAAAATAGGTTGGACAATTTTTTCCAGGTCAAATATTTCGGGAATGACAGCTGGGATAGTGAACCTTCTGTTATGATGTTGTGATGTGCAGAGACTCTCCCTTTGATGTAATCTCAGCCAATGGGAGCAGCTTCCTGGATAAATATAAATCAGGGCAGAATTCCTCATGTTATCTTTTATGACCCCATAATCCTGGTGAATTTACATCCACGTTGAGTCTGAGACGGCCCATCACTCACTCTCTTCAGCATCTGAAAGACACATGGATTAGTCCAACAAATTGGACATGAAATGCAGTAATGACAACTGTCTGCTACGTAATGTACATTTGCAGACTTCATTTAATGTGTTATGGTAAAGCTAATATGAATTATGTACTACACTTTGATTACTATATGCTCACATTGCCACTTTTGACTTTTCAGGCACTACACACTGGCACACACACATGCACACACACACACATAAACAGCTCAGACACTCATACATACCCCGCGAGACATGCCACCACGTGTCTTTTCACAGTCCCCAAGTCCAGAACAGATTCTGGTAAACGAACAGTACTACATAGAGCTATGACTACATGGAACTCTATTCCACATCAACAAAAACAGATAGAACTACACTTTATGGAACAACGTAGACTGTGAAGAGACACACACACGCTAACACACACACTCTACACACACGTATATTGTAATATTGTTGTATTGTGGTATTATACACTTTGTATTGTAGATAGGTAGTGGTAGCCTTGGCAGCAGCTAATGGGGATCCTTAAGAAATACAACACACACACTTTTCACTCATTATACCCTATTAGAATTCCATGGTAGTTGAATTGCATTCGCCTGCATATTTGTTGGGCATGGTAAAAAAAAAGCGATCCTCTGGAGGTGAAGATAACCTGACACGGTGTGATTGCAAGCTGACAAACTTGAAAAATGAAATTACCTTGCCCTAGTCTGGAGAGATTACTTCCTCACCCCTCGTCTCTCCTCTCCTCGTCTCTCCTCCATCCCCCACACACATTCAGCCTGCTTGCTCCCGCACCTGTTAGATCACACCACAGCGAAAGGAGAAATACAGATGAAATAAATAAATATTGAAATGAAATAAAATAAAAATCCAAGAGCATTGTAATTCCCCTTTGAGCCCCTTGCAGGTGAGAGGAAATGGAAGCAATGACATTCATTTCCAGGGTGTCAGGGGTCCTGGGAGAGGCAGCAGGGGAGTCATCAGAAAAGCCTGATTACTGTTAGGGATTTGGGTGCCTCCTGAGAATAACGGTCAGAATCTATCATCTATAAACATGTCTTTGCCATTTATTTTTTTACATTTTTTTGCCCTATAAGTTATGGATGTTTTGGAATGGCTGAGAGGGTGGTTAACCTCTGCTACAAACACAGAAAACCTGCATTCATTTTTTTCCTCTGAAAGTGTTACACATGGTATTATGATGTGTAAGGACAAAATATAATTTTAAACTTCCTGGCTCTGTAAATGCTATCAGTAATCTTAAGCATTCTCTGCAAATTGCCCTGGGCAGGTAATTCTGCCCTGGGCAGGTAATTCTGCCCTGGGCAGGTAAAATCATAGAAGCAAATGGTTCAGTAGATAGTGAAATTATGTGGTATGGCCAACAAAGATCACCCATTTCAACCGTGCCAGAACATATACCTCAGCTAAATGTATTCCCTCTCTGTTGCTTTGAGAACAGACCTGCTCAAGGTGATTATTCAACGGCTTCCAACAACACAGTATTTAAATAGACACTGGGCACAGATGCATGACAACGTTATTTCCCCTTCTCCTAGAAGCACTCTGAAGCTAGTGAATGGCACATTGTCACTGACCCCTGAATTTGTGTAAGAGAGGATGGCGATTCATAGCTGCAGGGTGACACACTTGGTTCTGACAGAGAGAGAGACTTTACCTTCAAGCATAGAGAGATTTAATGCTGCCTGAAACTGCAGTGTCGACTGGCTCAAAGGCCTGGGTCTCTGAAGAGGTAAGATGATGTGTTTTACTCTGGTACTTATTCATTGAGTTAAAATGTACATTAAAGGATAACCATGAGCGTTCTCCCAAGTTTATGCTTCATCTTCCTCTCCTCGCCCTTGTAAGATACCTCTATCATTTGACATGCTGTGCCTGCCTGCTATTACCTACTAATGCCATGCTTTTGAATCTCTCTCTTTCTTATTCCAGTAAATTAATTAAACATCATACATACAGACTTTTTCCTTTGTGATGTGTTTCTTTTCTTCCTCTAATTCTGCCATCCGTTTTTATTCTGTACTCTGACGTTACGTGTTCTAAAATGCATTGGCGAGAAAGGCTCAGTGGGTGTTGGTTCCACTTTGTAGTTTCAGCAATGGCCTGTTTTCCCCATGTATGTGTTCCCTCTTACAGGCTCACAAAGTGCATCTCCATTTTTCATCTGAAAATAACAGGAACCTGCAGAGATGGAACCTAGCCTTCACTTAGACCCAGGTTTTAATCGTCTGAAAACGTCTGGAGAGCCCAGCTACATTCCCACTGGTTATTCCTCATAAGCTACAGCATATGCCAAAAGAAAGCCAAGTGCTTCAGAGGTACAGCACTGAAAGTGATCCATGGCCACTAAAACCACCACGAGCACTGTGTTTTCTCTTAGCAAGGAAAACGGCTCTTTGAAGCTTTCAGGTTTGGTTGTTGTGAAGTCGGTGAAATAAGTCCTTTGTTTTTTGCTTTTAAGTTTTTACTTTTTCAAATTGGTATTAGTCATGAATAGAGTGCAGCACTCTGATCTCAGCTGAGTTTCCAGCATGAATATACTACTTACTGTGTGATGTGCTGTTGCCATGGAGTTTACCAGAAAAAATATCTAATATTTTGTTTGTTTGCCTAAATATATCCTCTCTTAATATAACCACATCCACCAGAACGTTTTTTGCCTGCGAGTCAACATTTGACAGGAGATAGCAGGAACGCAGGAACTAAAAGCAATGTCAACCTGCTATTTTGTCTTTCAATGTCAATGAAAATAGTGTCTTGAAATGAAGAAAGAAAGTCACATATTGTAGAGTATATATGCTCCCAACAATTTAATGGGTAAACCTATTAAGCAAAGTTTCGGCAACGCAGTGCCTTCTTCAGGATTGAAAACAGTGTCAACAAAGAAAACCAGCTAGCAATACCGCTTATCCTTCAAGACTTTATCATGAACCAGATATGTATTGCCCAACTGGCTCAACTGAAACAGAAGAAGATCCCCATCATCATTATATTAACTGTGTCATCCTGTTGTGTCGATTATGACTGTACGACCAGTGCAGTGCTCTATCTCATCCATCTTGGTCCTGCTGAAAATGATGCAGGACATAATTTACTCCAACGGCCTGCTGCCTCCCAGGGATTGAGTAATTGCTGTGTGCTTGAATGCTGAACGAAGGAAAACAAACCGGGCCGCACTCCATTTCCACAATGTGCCGCCACAGCTATGGCACCAACCCACTAAGCCTAAGATCATTCAACCAATAAGAGTGCAGACAGTCCTGTTTTTGAAGGATTCTCATTCACATCACCAGGTTTCTTTGTTGTCTTACATTGTCATTGCCGGAGCGGTGCAGACAGTTTGTTTCTGTCTTTGTCGAAGATTTGATGATGAACAGCAGATGCAGTCTGGAGTCAATTCAGGATGTCAAGGCATGTTTATCCCCTGCCTCAAAAAAGCAATTATCCACCACAGTATCTGTTGCTCCATTATCATAATAGTATTTGCAGATCTTGCCTGTGATGACTTAGAGCAGGTGTCAGAATCATTAGGCATGCTGTAGGTTTAGACTGGGAAGAGAGAGTAGACACATTAGTCTGTGTTGTTACCCAGTGTCGGAACAATGGATGCGGTTGGCGATTGAGGTGATATCATGTCGCCGGAGTCTGAGTGTGTCACAGCTTGACATCCCAGCTTTGACAGACATGAGTAAGCAGATAACAATGCATCAAGTTAAGCCATTACTCATAACCTTGTCTTATAGTAATGAAATCCTGGTAACTGTAGTGACAATATTTAATTACCTCTAAGAGGACGAATCTCTTTCTTTTTTTATCTCACCCCACCCACCAACACACTCCGCCCTCTCCACACCCTTCACCTACACAAACACACATTCTGACACACTCACACAACACACTTTTAAAAAATCCTGCTGCTTGTGTGAAAAGGGGACTTTTACAGTGGTGAAAATTAGATCAGAATTCCTGGCTGTCCCTGTTCCCACCACCCTGCTGTAGTACTAATCCCAGCTCTCCTGCTCCGCCCCTCTGTAATTCTCAGAGGAGACAAACAGGGCTCTCTTTCCAGAGGTTTAATAAGAACCGCAGGCGGCAAGCCCTCCAGCCCTGTTCTTGGCTACCACATCGTGGGATGGCAATATATTTGATAGGATTTGGTAACTGATCTAATAGTACTCTACAGTGACTGCCAGGTCACGAGGAGATTATCGGCCGGCTCTCTCTCTCTGCTCCTTCTCTCTCCCTCTTCCCTCGACTCCCTTCATCTCAGGGACCAATGACTGAGGTCGGTCCAGGCCTCACTGTACTGCCCTATTTTATTTCCTCTAGGGTTTAGAGGGTTGGACTCTCACACTGACCCCACTGCACTAAAACTATCCATCTGCTCACTGCTGTCCTGTGTGTGTGACAGTGGAGGGAGTGTATCAGTGTCTGGGTGTTTGTGTTGATATGTGTGTTTTTCAAGTGTGTGTAATGTGAGTATGTGAGTGTGTGCGCGCATATGTGTAATGCACATTTGTGTGTGTGTTTCCGTGGAAGAGATGGTAGATTAGACAGTGTCAGATTATTAAACCTGCATTTTTATTTTTCTGCTGGCTGAGTGTTTGAGTTGCCTTAGCGAGTCAAATCCCTGACAGAGTCAATAGCACCCCTGCCCGACCTCTCCACACACTGATTAGATTGGTCCAGGTTCACGGCTTAGTGCTGATGTGAATCGAACACGGAACAAAAATACTTACCTTACCAAATAAGGAGGAGATTTGATAGTAACCACAGTGACTTTAGTTACATAAAAGTTAGATTGTCATTCTATTCTATTCTTCTGTCCTTAAACCTATTCCAGCACTTAAAGCTTCCCTGTGTGGAGCATGGCGAGAAACGAGTGGTGTTTTAGCTTGTATCCTCTCAAAGCGGCTCAATGAGCGAGAACCAGATTGGTGAGATAGGGTTGACCTTTACTTTCAGAGCAGAGGGCTGCTCATTACTTGTGTGCCCTTCTTATTACAGATTTATAGCCCGTCACGTAGCTTCTCACCACCCTTCCCCTCCCCTGAAATCCCCTGTCCATGCTAAAGCACCCTGAACATTGTGCTACTGCCTCCCATGACTAATGTATAGACAAGTGTTAGTTCAGAGTGGAAGAGGATGCACAGCAAATTCCCCAGTGTTA
This sequence comes from Coregonus clupeaformis, assembly GCF_020615455.1. NCBI lineage: Eukaryota > Metazoa > Chordata > Actinopteri > Salmoniformes > Salmonidae > Coregonus > Coregonus clupeaformis. The sequence continues at coordinate 15,174,785 of NC_059195.1, read as the reverse complement.
ATTTAACACTGAAAGTGTGGACCTGCTTATTGTAAAGCTTTATTTGCATATTTCCCAGAGTGCCTTTCAGTTCCTTAAAAGTCTATGCAAAACCTAATGGGATAGTTACCACTTTGTTGCAATATGTAAATAATCAAGTTAATATTTTTGTATTAAAATATCGTGCAATAATATTCAAGAACAATTTGACAATGCCGTGTACAAACTTAACATGATCAACAGGAATGTAATTTACTATCATGGGTGGCCAAAAAAACTATCTAAAAGCCACACCTCATGACTACAACCTATGGATTACATTAAAAACTACCCAGCTGCTTGGTCAACCCAGCATGAAAACCCAATTAAATGATACATTTACCCACGTTTGGGTAATCTGAACAACCCAACATGTTGGATTATTCACGCAACCTGTTACATTATGCTGGCTTGCAAAGTGATGTGTAATTCCTATTGAAATCCAGCCAAAGTGGGGATATCCAACCTTCTGAATTGATCAGCCGCAACCTGCATTCAGAATGACTGCCAGGGTTAGGAAGACTGCAATATGAGACTACCTAAAGAATCTAAACTGGAACAACCATTTCAGTAACAGGTGCAATAAGTCCAAGTAACATATTGGAATAATTTAGAAAATGTATGTAATTTATATTTGAGCAGGATACAATTAATATATCAAATCAAAAACATAGATATTGAAACAAACAATTTTTAAAATCAACCTGCAATCAAGCATGCTGGGAAATATGATAATGATGGACATGGTTTGGTTAAACTCTGGCCAATAATGCTAACACTGGGGTTATTTTACACCAATTAGTGTTAATTCAACACTTAGAGAGTTAATTGTTATGTTTAGAGTGTAGGCCGTCAAAATAAGGCTATATGCAATATGTTAATTTAATTTAAATAAAAACATATTTTCTCAGGAGCTCACTTGGTGAAGTCAATATGATTGAATATGGATGAATGCAACAACCATGTCTCTGTCACTTACAAATACAGTCATGGGTGGTAACTCTACAATTCACACGAAAGGCAAGGCACTCTGGGAAATAAGGCTTTACACCAAGCAGTGTGTGAATGTAACACTGTTCTAGTGTCTATACAGGTCCACACTTTCAGTGTTAATTTAACACTCTCAGTGTTGATTTAACACTGAAGAATTTGCTGTGTGGGTGTAGCTTATCAGACCCGTCACCACTGTGGCCCCTATGGGGACTGATCCAGACTCCCCAACAAGAGTGCTGCTCTCAGGCCCAGTCAGCCCAGGCTGGCCTTTTGTGCTCTGCCAGCCAGGGATTATTCCTGCAAGGGGACCAGGAGGAGCCGAGGCCGGCAGACTCTACCCACATAGAGAGACAACTCTATGGGGAGAGGAGGGAGAGGCTCTGGCGTTTGCATGGGGCTGGAGAGTCTGAGAGTCTGCCAGGATTCCCCTTGGCTCCTCCACTGGTAAAATGCCATGGCAGGCCAGCTCCCAGCGGGACAGGGCCGCCAGGGGGAAGCTCTCAGTGGGGATGGGGCTACCACGAGTAAGGGACAGGTTATCCTAGTGGAATACTCTGAACAGACAGGGATAAGGATGAGAATCAGATTGCGAATGTTTTCTGATATTATTACAGACATATTTGTGATGCACTTTACTCCAATGTCATTACTGCACTGGTTGATAGTCTGTCTATATATCACCGAGATTTGTTCCATTCCAATAAATTCAGATATTAATATTGATAATTTATTATTGAACAAACACACTTGATAGCAACACAACATGCACCAGTATATTAATCAGAGAGATTATGCTGTAGTTGTACCTCGTTACATAGGATATTTTATATGCCCTGCAGTCTGCCATTCCAGTTGCCCTATCTGTGCCCATTTGATTATTAACATTGATGCAGATTCAGACATGATAATGCTCTAGTAGCCCTAGCGCTCTCTGAATACAGACATATACGTTGACGATGTTGTGACTTATCACGTAATCCTCCTGGGAGAAACGGTTTAACATCCCCCTGGGCCGTTTCAAAACGCATATCACTATATATATATCCCACAAGGTTGTGGAGTGTTTATAAGACAGAATGGCGCCGGAGAAGATGGCTGCCGTTTTACAGCCCTCTAACCATTATGTGTGTTTTTCCGCGTTATTTGTAATTTATTCTGTACATAATGTTTCTGCCATCGTCTCTTATAACCAAAAAGAGCTTCTGGATATCAGGACAGCGATTACTCACCTCGTATTGGACGAAGAATCTTTCTTCAACAAGTCGGACGTGAAGGATATCCTACAGACACCCGACAAGGCCCAAATCCCTGTCATTCGCATGAGAAAAAGACGGAGATATCGTGGACGTAGGTCGGGGTGCCTTGTAAGGATCCGACGGCGAGCGAGTAAACTGCCTCTTCCATCAATCCTATTAGCCAATGTTCAATCATTTGAGAATAAATTGGATGACCTAAGATTACGGTTATCCTACCAACGGGACATTAAAAACTGTAATATCTTATGTTTCACCGAGTCGTGGCTGAACGACGACATGGACAACATAAAGTTAGCGGGCTATACACTACATCGGCAGGTTAGAACGGCTGACTCCGGTAAGAGAAGGGGTGGCGGTCTGTGTATATTTGTAAACAACAGCTGGTGCACAAAATCAAATACTAAGGAAGTCTCAAGGTTTTGCTCGCCTGAGGTAGAGTATCTTATGATAAGCTGTAGACCACACTATTTACCAAGAGAGTTTTCATCTATATTTTTCATAGCTGTCTATTTACCACCACAAACCAATGCTGGCATTAAGATTGCACTGAATGAGCTGTATAAAGCCATAAGTGAACAGGAAAACGCTCATCCAGAGGCAGCGCTCCTAGTGGCCGGGGACTTTAATGCAGGGAAACTTAAATCCGTTCTACATAATTTCAACCAGCATGTTAAATGTGCAACCAGAGGACAAAAAACTCTAGACCACCTTTACTCCACACACAGAGACGCATACAAAGCTCTCCCTCGCCCTCCATTTGGCAAATCTGACCATAACTCTATCCTCCTGATTCCTGCTTATAAGCAAAAATCTAAAGCAGGAAGCACCAGTGACTCGGTTAATAAAAAAGTGGTCAGATGATGCAGATGCTAAGCTACAGGACTGTTTTGCTAGCACAGACTGGAACATGTTCCGGGATTCTTCAGATAGCATTGAGGAGTACACCACATCAGTCACTTGCTTCATCAATAAGTGCATCGATGATGTAGTCCCCACAGTGACCGTACGTACATACCCCAACCAGAAGCCATGGATTACAGCTAAAGGGTAGAGCTGCCACTTTCAAGGAGCGGAACTCTAACCCGGACGCTTATAAGAAATCCCGCTATGCCCATCAAACAGGCAAAGAGTCAATACAGGACTAAGATTGAATCATACTACACCGGCTCTGACGCTCGTCAGATGTGGCAGGGCTTGAAAACTACACTGCTCAAAAAAATTAAGGGAACACTTAAACAACACAATGTAACTCCAAGTCAATCACACTTCTGTGAAATCAAACTGTCCACTTAGGAAGCAACACTGATTGACAATAAATGTCACATGCTGTTGTGCAAATGGAATAGACAACAGGTGGAAATTATAGGCAATTAGCAAGACACCCCCAATAAAGAAGTGGTTCTGCAGGTGGTGACCACAGACCACTTCTCAGTTCCTATGCATCCTGGCTGATATTTTGGTCACTTTTGAATGCTGGCGGTGCATTCACTCTAGTGGTAGCATGAGACGGAGTCTACAACCCAAGCTCAGGTAGTGCAGCTCATCCAGGATGGCACATCAATGCGAGCTGTGGCAAGAAGGTTTGCTGTGTCTGTCAGCGTAGTGTCCAGAGCATGGAGGCGCTACCAGGAGACAGGCCAGTACATCAGGAGACGTGGAGGAGGCCGTAGGAGGGCAACAACCCAGCAGCAGGACTGCTACCTCCGCCTTTGTGCAAGGAGGAGCAGGAGGAGCACTGCCAGAGCCCTGCAAAATGACCTCCAGCAGGCCACAAATGTGCATGTGTCTGCTCAAACGGTCAGAAACAGACTCCATGAGGGTGGTATGAGGGCCCGACGTCCACAGGTGGGGGTTGTGCTTACAGCCCAACACCGTGCAGGACGTTTGGCATTTGCCAGAGAACACCAAGATTGGCAAATTCGCCACTGGCGCTCTGTGCTCTTCACAGATGAAAGCAGGTTCACACTGAGCACATGTGACAGACGTGACAGAGTCTGGAGACGCCGTGGAGAACGTTCTGCTGCCTGCAACATCCTCCAGCATGACCGGTTTGGCGGTGGGTCAGTCATGGTGTGGGGTGGTATTTATTTTGGGGGGGCCGCACAGCCCTCCATGTGCTCGCCAGAGGTAGCCTGACTGCCATTAGGTACCGAGATGAGATCCTCAGACCCCTTGTGAGACCATATGCTGGTGCGGTTGGCCCTGGGTTCCTCCTAATGCAAGACAATGCTAGATCTCATGTGGCTGGAGTGTGTCAGCAGTTCCTGAAAGAGGAAGGCATTGATGCTATGGACTGGCCCGCCCGTTCCCCAGACCTGAATCCAATTGAGCACATCTGGGACATCATGTCTCACTCCATCCACCAACGCCATGTTGCACCACAGACTGTCCAGGAGTTGGCGGATGCTTTAGTCCAGGTCTGGGAGGAGATCCCTCAGGAGACCATCCGCCACCTCATCAGGAGCATGCCCAGGTGTTGTAGGTAGGTCATACAGGCACGTGGAGGCCACACACACTACTGAGCCTCATTTTGACTTGTTTTAAGGACATTATATCAAAGTTGGATCAGCCTGTAGTGTAGTTTTCCACTTTAATTTTGAGGGTGACTCCAAATCCAGACCTCCATGGGTTGATACATTTGATTTCCATTGATCATTTTTGTGTGATTTTGTTGTCAGCACATTCAACTATGTAAAGAAAAAAGTATTTAATAAGATTATTTCATTCATTCAGATCTAGGATGTGTTAGTGTTCCCTTTATTTTTTTGAGCAGTGTATTACAGACTACAAAGGGAAGCACAGCCGCGAGCTGCCCAGTGACACAAGACTTCCAGACTAGCTAAACCACTTCTATGCTCACTTCGAGGCAAGCAACACTGAAGCATGCATGAGAGCACCAGCTGTTCCGGATGACTATGTGATCACGCTCTCCGTAGCCAATGTGAGTAAGACTTAAGCAGGTCAACATTCACAAGGCCGCAGGGCCAGATGGATTACGAAGACGTGTACTCCGAGCATGTGCTGACCAACTGGCAAGTGTCTTCACTGACATTTTCAACATGTCCCTGACTGAGTCTGTAATACCAACATGTTTCAAGCAGACCACCATAGTCCCCATGCCCAAGGACACTAAGATAACCTGCCTAAATGACTACCGACCCGTAGCACTGACGTCTGTAGCCATGAAGTGCTTTGAAAGGCTGGTCATGGCTCACATCAACACTTTTATCCCAGAAACCCTAGACCCACTCCAATTTGCATACCACCCCAACAGATCCACAGATGATGCAATCTCTATTGCACTCCACACTGCCCTTTCCCACCTGGACAAGAGGAACACCTACGTGAGAATGATATTCATTGACTACAGCTCAGCATTCAACACCATAGTGCCCTCAAAGCTCATCACTAAGCTAAGGATCCTGGGACTAAACACCTCCCTCTGCAACTGGATCCTGGACTTCCTGACGGGCCGCCCCCAGGTGGTAAGGGTAGGTAACAACACATCTGCCACACTGATCCTCAACACGGGGGCCCCTCAGGGGTGCGTGCTCAGTCCCCTCCTGTACTCCCTGTTCACCCATGACTGCATGGCCAGGCACGACTCCAACACCATCATTACGTTTGCTGATGACACAACAGTGGTAGGCCTGATCACCGACAACGATGAGACAGCCTATAGGGAGGAGGTCAGAGACCTGGCCGTGTGGTGCCAGGATAACAACCTCTCCCTCAACGTGACCAAGACAAAGGAGATGATTGTGGACTACAGGAAAAAAAAGAGGACTGAGCACGCCCCCATTCTCATCAACGTGGCTGTAGTGGAACAGGTTGAGAGCTTCAAGTTCCTTGGTGTCTACATCACCAACGAACTATCATGGTCCAAACACACCAAGACAGTCGTGAAGAGGGCTCGACAAAGCCTATTCCCCCTCAAGAGACTGAAAAGATTTGGCATGGGTCCTCAGATCCTCAAAAAATTATACAGCTGCACCATCGAGAGCATCCTGACTGGTTGCATCACCGCCTGGTATGGCAACTGCTCGGCCTCCGACCGCAAGGCACTACAGAGGGTAGTGCATACGGCCCAGTACATCACTTGGGCCAAGCTTCCTGCCATCCAGGACCTCTATACCAGGCGGTGTCAGAGGAAGGCTCTCGAAATTGTCAAAGACTCCAGCCACCCTAGTCATAGACTGTTCTCTCTGCTACCGCACGGCAAGCGGTACCGGAGTGCCAAGTCTAGGTCCAAAAGACTTCTCAACAGCTTCTACCCCCAAGCCATAAGACTCCTGAACAGGTAATCATGGCTACCCTGACTATTTGCACTGCCCCCCCCCACCCCCACCCCCCACCCCATCTTTTTACGCTGCTGCTACTCTGTTAATTATTTATGCATAGTCACTTTAACTCTACCCACATGTACATATTACTTCAACTACCTCAACCAGCCGCACATTGACTCTGCACCGGTACCCCCCTGTATATATAGCCTCCCTACTGTTATTTTATTTTACTTCTGCTCTTTTTTTCTTTAAAATAAATGCACTGTTGGTTAAGGGCTGTAAGTAAGCATTTCACTGTAATGTCTGCACCTGTTGTATTCGGCGCATGTGGCCAATAAAATTTGATTTGATTGCTGTTTCTCTACTGCACCTCTTCAGTGGTAAGAGGATCTCTATCTTTTATTAAGATATCACAGTAAGGAGAAATCCCAGAGAAAAGTATCAGAAAGGTCAAGCGCCTTGGAGAGACAGGAAAAAAATACAAATGTTCATCCATGATTGATGATGATCTTCCTGCAAAGCTGCATGGCTCAGTATTTGGAAGAGACTCTGAGACGTCGCTTGCACGGACACACACACACGGTATGACTTTAAGTGTGCTGAACACTGAAAGATCACAAAACAGGCTAACCTACTAAACATTGTGTGATGGAGTGTACTTATAGCTACTGTACAACAATGACTTATGTGAATATTATAATAAGATAATCCTTATGAATAACAGAATGTGTTGAGGATAATGTCATAGTTTAGAAAGTTACACATGGTTCAAACAGCACAAAAAGAGTGATGTTTCTAAGAGAAAGCCTCTATGCAGACCCTCTTACAGTGTGGCAGCTTTGACAAATAGCATGTGTGTGAGACACTCCCTGGGAACTCATCTCCCCTCTGTGTCCTCCTGTGGTGTATAGCTCCTCACTGTAAGTCTGTGTTTTCAACACCGCATGGGCACCCACATGATTTGATTAATAGCATCCGTATTGAAAGAGGAATGGTATGTCGAATTTAGGTACCCAGATGGTCATTCTGTTTATAGTAATAAAACATTGTTTCTGTGGATTTAAGCTGAACAAATTCTAAGATATCTAGCATGACAGATGTATAAGAGGATCTGTGGTAAAAGAATGTCTCACAGAATGTCTCACAAAACATCTCACAGAATGTATCTCAGAATGTCTCACAGCATTTCTAAGAATGTCTCAGAAAGTCTCAGAATGTATCTCAGAATGTCTCACAGAAAGTCTCAGAATGTCTCTCAGAAAGTCTCAGAATGTCTCTCAGAAAATCTCAGAATGTCACTCAGAAAGTCTCAGAATGTCTCACTGGTTCAGTGTGTTGTGAGTAATGCCCCGTGTAGCTCAGTTGGTAGAGCATGGCGCTTGCAACGCCAGGGTTGTGGGTTTGATTCCCACGGTGGGCCAGTATGAAAATGTATGCACTCACTAACTGTATGTCGCTCTGGATAAGTTTGTCTGCTAAATGACTAAAATGTAAATGTAATGGACTTCATGGAGTGTTGGAGAGAGGTATTGTCATGCTAATGAATGTATTCCTTGTAACTTTAGCTGTTGTAATGTCACCCAAGGTCACTTTGACCTTTTGTCCCTTTAGTTTTTATTTACCACTGTCAGACGTGACTCATGCTACCTGCACAAACAGGATATTCTAAGAAAAGCTTTCTCCGCTGTAGAACTGAGAATTGATTAATGCGAGGAGACCTGTAGCGATGACCAACTGATAATACTGATTAGGTTTATTCTTGTTGATCTGAGTACATTATTATAGATGACCATGATTGTGTTGTCATCATTAGTCTTTTAATCGTAGCAATGCCTTTTTATTATTATTAAGAAATGGCTCCTCATTTATTTAAGGCATTCATCATTATTCCTATTTTATTAAACTAGCATCTACTTCCCACCAAGCTACAGGGCAATAAAAACGAAATATCAGAAAATATCTGAAAAGATGATATGATATTGTTATATATGTTTTCGAAATCCCTCCCATAACCGTATTGACAACTTAAGCTAACTGGCATCTCACACTGCACTTGACAGATGCAGTAATAAATGGAGCTGTATAAATTGATGCAGCATAAATCGCTTTGCTAACAAGACAGCAATAAACAGCATGTCGCCTGCTGGTGTGTGCTTATTTGCATTGAGTAGACAGAGGACTCAGAGTGGCCATTAAAAGTCTCCAACCCAACCTGTTCTATGTCAAACTAAATGAGACCAACGATAACCGAGAGACTTTGACAAATGTCTCAACAGGTAATTTTTCTCTGCACAGCCAATCCAGCTGACCCCTTGGGAACTGTTTGATTATTACAATTGATTCAGGTTCAATAATAAAAGGCTCCACGTCTGTCTGGGTGGAATTAAATGGGAATGTTAACAAGCTTAGCTGCTGCCTATACATATTCATTAGGGCTACATGAGGAGGATGAGTGATGGGCTTGTCAGCCTGGTTAAATCGTGAACTTGATCACAGCTAAACCTGACGCACATATTGAAAAGGTTGAGTTGGTAAATAATTATATGGAGAGGACGCAGCTGAACATGTATCTGCTTTTAGGGCATTACATACATGTAAGGACCTATGTGCTACAGTATAAACTATGCGTCCATATAGTTTAAATAGAATTGTATTCATATTCAAAAAAATGTGAGATACCTTATCACACCATATATTAAAAACTGCATATTTTGTCAAATCAAAGTGTATTAGTCGCTTACACAATTTAGCAAATGTTATAGCGGGTGAAGCGAAATTGTGTTAGTAGCTCCTAACAGTGCAGCAAAAAATTCAAACAAGTACACAAATAATAACCAAAACTAGAAACAAGAAATCACAAATGTCAATATGAATCCAGTTAACAAACCAAATAATACTGTATCAGTAATCTAAATGCAATCTATGCTTATATATACCAAAAATATGTACTAAGAATAATATGTACAGCAGTAGATACACTACCGTTCAAAAGTTTGGGGTCACTTAGAAATGTCCTTGTTTTCTAAAGAAAAGCAATTTTTTTGTCCATTAAAATAACATCAAATTGATCAGAAATACAGTGTAGACATTGTTAATGTTGTAAATGGCTATTGTAGCTGGAAACGGCAGATTTTTTATGGAATATCTACGTAGGCGTACAGAGGCCCATTATCAGCAACCATCAGTCCTGTGTTCCAATGGCACGTTGTGTTTGCTAATCCAAGTTTATCATTTTAAAAGGATAATTGATCATTAGAAAACAATTTTGCAATTATGTTAGCACAGCTGAAAACTGTTGTGCTGATTAAAAAAGCAATAAAACTGGCCTTGAGACTAGTTGAGTATCTGGAGCATCAACAATTGTGGGTTCGATTACAGGCTCAAAATGGCCAGAAACAAATAACTTTCTTCTGAAACACGTCAGTCTATTCTTGTTCTGAGAAAGGCTATTCCATGCGAGAAATTGCCAAGAAACTGAAGATCTCGTACAACGCTGTGTACTACTCCCTTCACAGAACAGCGCAATCTGGCTCTAACCAGAATAGAAAAAGGAGTGGGAGGCCCCAGTGCACAACTGAGCAAGAGGACAAATACATTAGAGTGTCTAGTTTGAGAAACAGACGCCTCACAGGTCCTCAACTGGCAGCTTCATTACATAGTACTCGCAAAACACCAGTCTCAACGTCAACAGTGAAGAGGCGACTCCGGGATGCTGACCTAAACAACCAAAGATTTCAAGACTAAAAGTGGTGAAAGTAGTAGCCTACAATAAGGAAAAACTCCAGGTAAAAATACACTTTATCTAGTCCTTGGCCTATATCCTAATCTGACTTTGGTCCAGGTCATGTTGTTCTTCACATTACCATCTCTGGTAAACACACACTATATCAAATAAAATCAAACTTTATTTGTCACAAGCAGAGGATACAGAAGGTGTAAACGGTAGAGTGTAATGGTTACTTGCTTATTTGCATAGTAGCAATATCAAAAATAGAAAGTGTCAAGATAAAAATATTTTCTAAATATTTTATCATTATTAGATGACGCTTACCCAGACACACTTGTCTAAATTGATGGGTCATGTGAAATAAATGCTATAACCAACCCCCAGTCACATCTAGCTAAGTCGATGGGTCACCATTATCTAGACATGTATACATGTTCATGAAATACAATAGATGGCCGTAATCACCCCCAGATACACCTGGCTAACTTGATGGGTCATGTAATCATCTGGCGAAGTGGAGTCTTTTGTTTAGACATGTAGCTAGCTAACTAACTAGCTAAACAATGAACCATGACCCAACCCATACAATAGCAATGCAAACTAATTGTCATAGCTAGCCACCATGCATTAGTTGCTGTAGTATGAATCTGCAGGTAGCTAAAGCTAAGCAACTAGGTTCAATGTGAGCTAGCTAGCTAACATTAGGCTATAACTAGCAATACAAATGTTTTTCTGAGACAAATAATATTACTACACAGATCATACATGTAAAGTTAGCTAGCGAGCCAGCAAGCTAACGTTAGCTAGCTAGCTAACAGTACACTTGAACTTTTAATGAAAATAACTTACTGACAAAATTAGAAACATATAATATCTGAACATGTAGCAAGACTCTTACCTTTATACGTGGACGAATGCTTCAAAGCAGACTGGAACCTTTAACTCAGTTTTGTTTGTACAGCTTGTTTGGCCTGCGTTGTGTAAAGTCACTCCGGTTCACACTGACCGTGTGCAGAAAGTAGTTCATCACAACTTTTTCCCACTGATCTTTGTCAATAGCACCTGCTAAATTCAGGGCAGCAATGTTGTTGAGATTAGCAAGGATTATCTACACATACTGAGAAGCTCATGTTATCGACAGAAGCATGCTACATGGCAAACCAATCCCAACACATCTCTCAGCATATCCAGCACATCCATTATCTCAGCCAATCATGGCTAGCGTGAAGGTTCCTGTCTTTTTCCATGGCTAAACCAACTGGCTTTTTAATTTAACAATTGTATTTGTATTTACAAAAGGCATACAAGTTTGTTATTAACACACATAACATTTCACATGTTCCAGAAGTAATTTTTGCCCCCAAACGCATTTTGATTAAAAAAAACAATGTTTTACGTTCAAATGCCTCTTCTGTGAAGTCGTGATGTGCGACATATGCCTAGCTTCCTGAAATGGGTCACATTTTCATACTATGTTGTAGTGAAGTAATATTTTCATATATAAAGTTGAAGTCGGAAGTTTACATACATTTAAAACTCGTTTTTCAACCACTCCACAAATGTATTTTAACAAACTATAGTTTTGGCAAGTCATGCAACCATGACACAAGTACATTTTCCAACAATTGTTTACAGACAGATTATTTCGCTTATAATTCACTGTATCACAATTCCATTGGTCAGAAGTTTACATACACTAAGTTGACTATGCCTTTAAACAGCTTGGAAAATTCCAGAAAATTATGTCATGGCTTTTGTTACGTTCCCCAGTTTCTATGTTGTGGTTTGTGTATTTTCATGTAGGTATTTCAGGAAATGGGTACCTGAAATTCCCCAAAAAGCAGCTGATTGATTTGAAAAACATTGATGATTGGAGAGCTGACACCGCGCCCTCGTCAGGACGCAGCTGTCTCCAATTTACCAACTCCTCCTGAAGCTATATAAGCCCCAGTTGCTCAGAAAAGGCAGGAAAAAGGGGAACCAGAATTGCTGAGAGTTACAGCATGTTGGTTGTATGCTAAGAGTTTGGTATGTACTGTGTTGTTGTTGCTCTGAGAACCCGTAGAAGTTGACTGTCTATGCACACTAGGAAAGACCTGGGCGGACCATCCCTTGTATTTTGGTTAGTGCACCAGGTGGTGCTAGTTAAGTAAGTAGTGGGTAGGCAGGTAAGGTAGGAGAGGGGGCTTTGATATTTATTTTCTTTGCTTTGGTTCCGTCCAGCCCCTTTTCCCCAAACTTACCGTGCGAAGGAATAAATTCCCTGTTAACGGTATTCTCTGCCTTTTGTCATCCTTACTCACACCTACAGTCCCATACCTCTTTCACACCACAGAGAGTTGAGTTGTAGCAGGGTGTTGCGTTCCCTCTTCCGAGAGGCGTGCGTTACATAATGGGGTCTCGTCTGGGATTTCATTAAACCGACCGGACCCTGCTGCACTGAGCTCTCTGAGTTGTGATTGAGGTGTGATGGTAGGTTGTGAGTTTGGGTGACTTGTTTAGTTTGTGTGTATTCAAGAGGCTGCTGTTTACAAGATGGCTGCCTCAGCCATCTCCAAGTTCATTGAAGCGCCCTCTGTTGATAGTTTGGTGAGGTTTCGGAAAACAGATCTTTTCGCTATTGCTCACCATTTTGGAATTGTTGTCCCTGAGAAAGCCCTAAAGGCGGAGCTTTTGGTGCTAGTCAGGGAGGGTTTAATGAGAGAGCGAATTCTCTCATTTCAAGATAAGGAGCGGGAGGCTTCAGGAGAGGAGACGGGTAGACCTTCCGATGCCAAGTCGGAGGACAGGACGGAGGAAGGGGTTGCTCGTACCCCCTTTACATTGCCCCGATTCGATCCTTTATCTTCTGCTTCAGGTCGTTCAAGCGGGACCGCTAGGCTAAAGGTGAGGCTGGCCCGGTTAGAATTGGAGCAAAAAGATAAAGAGAGACAGATGCAGTTTGAACTTGAAAATGGAAAAGGAAAAGGAGGTGAGAATCCGACGACTGGAGCTAGACGCTGGCTTCAGTGCGACTCCACAAACTGCTTATCATCAAGCCCACTTTGATGTAAGTAAAAATATAGCGTTAGTCCCTCCATTACGAGAGTCGGAAGTTGATTCCTATTTCTTTGCTTTTGAACGTGTGGCCGCTGCGCTACATTGGCCACGCGAGGTTTGGCCGCTCCTGTTACAATGTCAATTGTCTGGGAAAGCCCAGGAAGTAGTAGCTGCTCTCTCCCTGGAAGACAGTTTACAGTTAAAACTACCGTGTTGCGGGCTTATGAGTTGGTGCCTGAAGCTTATAGACAGCGCTTCAGGAACCACAAAAAAACATCTCACCGTACTTTTGTTGTGTTTGCAAGGGACAAAGAGTCTCTGTTTAATCGCTGGTGTTCAGCCAGCAAAGCTAACACCTTTGTTGATATTCGGGAGTTGATGCTGTTAGAGGATTTTAAAAGCAACCTCCCTGATAGAATTGTAGTTCATTTAAATGAACAGAAAGTGGTGACATTGGCCCACGCAGCAGTGTTAGCAGATGAGTACGCTTTGACACACAAGACTGTCTTTGGTGCGCCTCGTTTTGAAGACCGAACGATTACATCATCAGTGCCTCATTCAGGTCGCTTTTCCTCTGACAACCCTAAGCCTTTTCATGAAAACCGTGAATGTTTTTACTGTCACCAAAAGGGTCATGTGATTGCGGACTGCCCGGTTTTGAAAAATAAACCGAAACAGTCCCGGTCACCGTCCCCAAAAATGAAAAGTATGTGTTTAGTCAAGTCTTTGGCTCATCCGTTGGACCGAGTTATTGATTCAGCATTTGAGAAACCGGATCCTGTCTATGCTCCGTTTATATTTGCCGGTTGTGTTTCCTTAACTGGGGAACAAGCTGATCAAAAGCCCATTAAAATCTTACGAGACACCGGGGCGGCGCAGTCAGTAATGGTTACTGATGCTTTACCCTGGTCTCATGAAACATATTGTGGCTCGCATGTCATATTACAGGGGATCGAGACAAAAACTGTACATGTACCATTACACTGGGTCCACTTAGTGTCAGACTTGGTATCAGGATGTTTCCGAGTTGGTGTAGTGTCTACACTGCCAGTAAAAGGAGTTACATTGTTACTAGGGAACGATATTGCTGGTGGTAACGTCACTCCTGTGTTAGAGGTAGTAGACAACCCAGAAATCAGAATTGCAGATGATAAGCTGGTTCAAGCATTTCCACATGTTTTTCCAGCTTGTGTGTTAACGAGGGCACAATCTCGCAAGCTAGGAGATGTGGTGGATTTGGCTAGTTCCATTTTTGAGAAGGTTGAGGTAGAAGACAATGCACCGAGTATTCCTTCTGCTATGCCGACAGTTTTTACTCCCGTAAAAACTAAGGCAGGGGAAAGTGAAATTGTGCCCCAATTACATGACATTCTTTTGTCTGTCACCCCTGAGATGGTGATTGAATGTCAAAAGAGAGACACCAGTCTTCGCAAGTGTTTTACTTCGGTAATGTCCATTGAGGAAGCTAAAACTAAGGAGACTGCCTACTTTATGGAAGCAGGAGTTTTGATGCATAAATGGGCAGCTCATGACACCATTAGTGACTGGAGTGAAGTGTGTCAAGTGGTTGTTCCTACACCGTTCTGACAGCAGGTGCTGTCACTCGCCCATGACCAGGCTTGGTCCGGACACTTGGGGATCACGAAGACTTATAACCGAGTCCTTCAACATTTTTTTTGGCCAGGTTTGAAGTCTGACGTTGTCCAATGTTGTAAAACATGTCACGTATATCAACTCACTGGGAAAGCGAATGAAACAGTTCCTCGTTCGCCGCTCTGCCCGATTCCTGTGGTGGGGGAACCGTTAGAAAAGGTGATAATTGATTGTGTAGGTCCGTTGCCGAAAACCAGGTCAGGTAACCAGTTCTTACTAACAATAATGTGCAGTGCTACTCGATACCCAGAGGCTATTCCTCTCTGTACAATAACGGCTAAGACTGTCGTGAAGGCACTGGTAAAGTTATTCTCTATGTTTGGACTCCCTAAAGTAATCCAAACTGATCAGGGATCCAATTTTATGTCAAAGCTGTTCTCAAATGTGTTGAAGATGCTGTGTATTTCCCATCAGGTCTCCAGTTCGTATCATCCGGAGAGTCAAGGGGCTCTCGAACGCTGGCATCAGATGCTGAAGGCAATGCTACGCAAGTATTGCATGGATACCAGTACCGATTGGGATGAGGGGGTGCCCTTTGTCCTATTTGCTAGTAGGGAAGCAATACAAGAGTCCTTAGGGTTCAGCCCTGCTGACCTTGTGTATGGACACACCCCACGGGGTCCGCTGAAAGTGTTGAAGGAGCATATCTTATCTCCTACACCCAGTAGTGCCCCTAAAAATGTGTTGGATTATGTCAGTAAGATGCGGGAGAGACTGCACACTGCATGTGCGTTAGCCCAAAAGTCTCTCTCCTCTACTCAAAAACGCATGAAGTTGCATTATGACAAAAAGGCTGTTGGCCATTCTTTTGCACCAGGGGATCAAGTTTTAGTTTTGTTGCCAATCCCTGGCTCATCTCTGTCAGCACGTTTTTCTGGACCATATATCTAGTGGAAAAGAAACTGAGTGACACCAATTATGTAATAAAGACCCCAGATCGGAGGCGTTCTTCCCGAGTGTGTCATGTTAACATGCTGAAAGCATATTATGTGCGTGATTCTCCCAACAGTTCCTCAGGTAAGCCGGTCCAGGCTGCCGTCTCCAGTGTGGCTGTGGTTGTGCTGAAGCCTGGTTTGGACCTAGAGGAGGATAAGGAGGACGGGTTGGAGTTGCGCCATACGTTACAGCAGTGTGAACGCTTATGTGGTCCTCTGTAGCTCAGCTGGTAGAGCACGGCGCTTGTAACGCCAAGGTAGTGGGTTCGATCCCCGGGACCACCCATACACAAAAAAAATTTATGCACGCATGACTGTAAGTCGCTTTGGATAAAAGCGTCTGCTAAATGGCATATTATTATTATTATTATTATTATATTATTATGTAATTCAGAGATGTTGAAAAAGTTACCCTCTCAAATGGAACATTTGGATAACGAGCAAACTAAGCATCTTATCCTATTGAGAAACAGTTTTCTCAATGTGTTTCAGGACGTTCCAAGTCACACGTCCATCTTGGAACATGACGTGGATGTGGGGAACGCGGCTCCCATAAGACAGCATCCGTACCGAGTTAATGCAAAGAAAAGGGAGGTAATGAAAAGTGAAGTAGCTTATTTATTACAGAATGACATGGCAAAACCCAGTAACAGCTCCTGGAGTTCTCCGTGTATTCTTGTTCCTAAGCCTGACGGTACGTCTCGCTTATGTACGGACTATCGTCGAGTAAATGCCGTTACAAAGTCTGATTATTTTCCTCTACCTCGCTTAGAAGACTGCATTGATAGAATTGGCTCTGCTGCTTATGTTAGCAAGTTAGATTTGCTAATAGGTTATTGGCAGGTGCCTCTGACCTCTCGAGCTTCTGACATATCGGCTTTCGTTACGCCAGATAACTTCGTACAATACACTGTGATGCCCTTTGGAATGTGTAATGCACCTGCTACCTTTCAGCGGCTAGTTAACATTGTGTTCGCCGATGTGCCAAATTGTACTGCTGACCTTGATGATGTGGTGATTCATTCGTCTACTTGGTCTGATCATCTCGCCACCTTGAAAAGTGTGTTTCAGCGGTTGGAGAATGCTTCTTTAACCCTCAATTTGGCCAAGTGTGAGTTTGGGAAGGCTACTGTGACTTACTTAGGGAAACAAGTGGGACGAGGTCAAGTGCGCCCAGTAACTGGCAAAGTGGAAGCAATTGTTGCTTTTCCTGCTCCCACGAATTGCCGCCAGCTGCGCAGATTCCTGGGGATGGTAGGGTAGTATCGTACATTCTGTAAGAATTTCTCGACGGTTGTAGCTCCCCTTGAATCTCTGCTTAGTCCAAAGGTACCATTTATGTGGTCCCAGGACTGTAACTATGCTTTTGAGTCCGCTAAAGCGCTACTTTGTAGTGCCCCAGTGCTTGCCGCCCCCAACTTTGACAAACCTTTTAAGTTGGAGGTAGACGCTAGTATAGTGGGGGTGGGTGCGGTTCTCTTGCAGGAAGATGAAGATGGAGTGGATCGACCCGTCAGTTTCTTCTCCCGTAAGTTCAACTCGTGTCAGTCAAGGTACTCCACAATTGAACAGGAGACGCTGGCTTTATTGCTAGCCTTACAGTTCTTTGAGGTATATGTGGGCTCCAGTGCCTTGCCTGTTATGGTCTTCACAGACCATAATCCGTTGGTGTTCTTAAAGCAAATGTACAATCAGAACCGCCGCCTTATGCGGTGGGCTCTGATTGTACAAGGATATAATGTACAGATAGCCTATGTGAAGGGCTCGGCAAATGTGGTTGCCGACGCCCTATCACGGGTTTAATAACTAGGGATGCGTTGGTTTTTGTTATTGCAAACTGTATGTTTGCATTATTTGTGGTGGGCGTTTTACGTTCCCCAGTTTCTATGTTGTGGTTTGTGTATTTTCATGTAGGTATTTCAGGAAATGGGTTCCTGAAATTCCCCAACAAGCAGCTGATTGATTTGAAAAACATTGATGATTGGAGAGCTGACACCGCGCCCTCGTCAGGATGCAGCTGTCTCCAATTTACCAACTCCTCCTGAAGCTATATTAAGCCCCAGTTGCTCAGAAAAGGCAGGAAAAAAGGGGAACCAGAATTGCTGTGAGTTACAGCATGTTGGTTGTATGCTAGGAGTTTGGTATGTACTATGTTGTTGTTGCTCCGAGAACCAATTGTAAAGTTTTGTGTTAGTTTTTGGCTCAGAGTTTCTTTAATGTCCTGAGTTAGTTTTTCTCTCAGGTTTTTGTTGTGAACCAGTTTGTGCTATTTTTGTTTCATTTGTTCCCAAGGGGGGAAGGGGAAGGCACCTAGGGAGTGCTTAGGCAAGAGGCCCGCGGGCATACGTTACCCGTAGAAGTTGACTGTCTATGCACACTAGGAAAGACCTGGGCGGACCATCCCTTGTATTTTGGTTAGTGCACCAGGTGGTGCTAGTTAAGTAAGTAGTGGGTAGGCAGGTAAGGTAGGAGAGGGGGCTTTGATATTTACTTTCTTTGCTTTGGTTCCGTCCAGCCCCTTTTCCCCAAACTTACCATGCGAAGGAATAAATTCCCTGTTAACGGTATTCTCTGCCTTTTGTCATCCTTACTCACACCTACAGTCCCATACCTCTTTCACACCATGGAGAGTTGAGTTGTAGCAGGGTGTTGCGTTCCCTCTTCCGAGAGGCATGCGTAACATAATAGAAGCTTCTGATAGGCTAATTTACATAGTTTGAGTCAATTGGAGGTGTACCTGTGGATGTATTTCAAGGCCTACCTTCAAACTCAGTGCCTCTTTGCTTGACATCATGGGAAAATCAAAAGAAATCAGCCAAGAACTCAGAAAAATTATTGTAGACCTCCACAAGTCTGGTTTATCCTTGGGAGCAATTTCCAAACGCCTGAAGGTACCACGTTCATCTGTACAAACAATAGTACGCAAGTATAAACACCATGGGACCACGCAGCCGTCATACTGCACAGGAAGGAGACGCGTTCTGTCTTCTAGAGATGAACGTACTTTGGTGCGAAAAGTGCAAGCCAATGCCTCCACACCTTTAGGGCTTGAACCACGGCTAACAGCTCCCTGTCCCCTACGTCATAATTACGCTCCGCCGGGCTGAGCTTCTTAGAATAAAAAGCGCAGGGACGGAGCTTAGGTGGCGTGCCTGAGCGTTGCGACAGTACTGCCCCAATACCGGCCTCTGACGCGTCCACCTCTACCCGGAACGCTAAAGCGGGGTCCGGGTGCGCCAGCACCGGAGCCGAGGTGAACAGGTCTTTCAGTTTACAAAACGCCCTGTCCGCCTCAGCCCAAGAAGGAGATGGACTCCTGGAAAAACAGACATTTCTCTGCCTTGACATACAAGTCATGCTCCAACAGTCTACCCAACACTCGACGTGTAGTAGAGTACACTAACATCGTAACACAGCTAGTACTCCGGGGACGACGAACGCCGAAGCCTGCCCGAACAAGGAGGAGGAGCAGTCTCGGTGGAATTCGTGACAATAAATGTATTTGGCTAAGGTGAATGTAAACTTCCGACTCTAACTGTACCTCACATGTGACCCATAATATAACTATGCAATGTGCATATTAACAAAGTTAATTATCAAAACAGAAAATCTGTCAGGATTGTGTCAGGACCTTTTTAGGAGGTTTTCAGGACTTTCATTTTACTTTCATCAGGACTTTTCAATGATACGTTCTTTGGTGGACCTTTGTCTAGTTCCCTGTAAGTTACCAGGACGTCACTGAGGATCATGTCAGGACTCTTTTAGGGAGTTCTAAGGACTTTAATTTTACTAGTCATTAGGACGTTACGTGATGGTTCCAAGGGAACATTCTCTGGGGACCTTTGTCTAGTTCCCTGTAAATTAACAGGACATCATTGAGGACCATGTTAGGACGTTTGTACGATGTTCAAGACATTTGAGTGATTTTCACAAATTGTAATCCATAGAATAGTCATTTGGAGGAAGGATTGTTGATACAGTGGGGAGAACAAGTATTTGATACACTGCCGATTTTGCAGGTTTTCCTACTTACAAAGCATGTAGAGGTCTGTAATTTTTATCATAGGTACACTTCAACTGTGAGAGACGGGATCTAAAACAAAAATCCAGAAAATCACATTGTATGATTTTTAAGTAATTAATTTGCATTTTATTGCATGACATAAGTATTTGATCACCTACCAACCAGTAAGAATTCCGGCTCTCACAGACCTGTTAGTTTTTCTTTAAGAAGCCCTCCTGTTCTCCACTCATTACCTGTATTAACTGCACCTGTTTGAACTCGTTACCTGTATAAAAGATACCTGTCCACACACTCAATCAAACAGACTCCAACCTCTCCACAATGGCCAAGACCAGAGAGCTGTGTAAGGACATCAGGGATAAATTGTAGACCTGCACAAGGCTGGGATGGGCTACAGGACAATAGGCAAGCAGCTTGGTGAGAAGGCAACAACTGTTGGCGCAATTATTAGAAAATGGAAGAAGTTCAAGATGACGGTCAATCACCATCGGTATGGGGCTCCATGCAAGATCTCACCTCGTGGGGCATCAATGATCATGAGGAAGGTGAAGGATCAGCCCAGAACTACACGGCAGGACCTGGTCAATGACCTGAAGAGAGCTGGGACCACAGTCTCAAAGAAAACCATTAGTAACACACTACGCCGTCATGGATTAAAATCCTGCAGCGCACGCAAGGTCCCCCTGCTCAAGCCAGCGCATGTCCAGGCCCGTCTGAAGTTTGCCAATGACCATCTGGATGATCCAGAGGAGGAATGGGAGAAGGTCATGTGGTCTGATGAGACAAAAATATAGCTTTTTTGTCTAAACTCCACTCGGCGTGTTTGGAGGAAGAAGAAGGATGAGTACAACCCCAAGAACACCATCCCAACCGTGAAGCATGGAGGTGGAAACATCATTCTTTAGGGATGCTTTTCTGCAAAGGGGACAGAAGGACTGCACCGTATTGAGGGGAGGATGGATGGGGCCATGTATCGCGAGATCTTGGCCAACAACCTCCTTCCCTGAGTAAGAGCATTGAAGATGGGTGGTTGCTGGGTCTTCCAGCATGACAATGACCCGAAACACACAGCCAGGGTAACTAAGGAGTGGCTCCGTAAGAAGCATCTCAAGGTCTAGCCAGTCTCCAGATCTGAATCCAATAGAAAATCTTTGGAGAGAGCTGAAAGTCCATATTGCCCAGCAACAGCCCCGAAACCTGAAGGATCTGGAGAAGGTGTGTATGGAGGAGTGGGCCAAAATCCCTGCAGCAGTGTGTGCAAACCTGGTCAAGACCTACAGGAAACGTATGATCTCTGTAATTGCAAACAAAGGTTTCTGTACCAAATATTAAGTTCTGCTTTTCTGATGTATCAAATACTTATGTCATGCAATAAAATGCAAATTAATTACTTAAAAATCATACAATGTGATTTTCTGGATTTTTGTTTTAGATTCCGTCTCTCACAGTTGAAGTGTACCTATGATACAAATTACAAACCTCTACATTCTTTGTAAGTAGGATAACCTGCAAAATCGGCAGTGTATCAAATACTTGTTCTCCCCACTGTATATATTTGACATGTCTAAAAGTATAATTGAGAAATAATTAATAAAAGTTGGCATATTAATGACATTTTGGTCTCCTTTAGACTCCACAATGTTTCATCTCTAGATGCTAAAATAATTGGTGCCATATGAAGCTTTACAGCTTGAGTAGTTTGATTTGAAAGAAAATACATGAATTTATGAATATTGAAATATATAAACACATTTTTGATATGGCAAAGTTTTCAATATATTGTTGAACATAACATACTTTACAGGCATATCAAAGTTCCAGAGTGGGACCTCTGTTAGTTTTAAAGTTATGGCCCATTTTATACAGTAGGCATACTATTCTGTAAAGTCAGATAATGTCCTTGATGTTTTGTTCACTTACTGTATAAGTATATTTGCCATAGATGAATAGTGTAAACTTTTAATTATATTTGCTGACACCCTACAGTCAAATTTTGGCACCAGTAGAGTAGCTATCTAGCTATATAAACCACGCCTCTCTGCAAACATGCCTTCTCCGATGTTGGTTACAAGGCGATATATTTGTTTTATTTGGTAAGAGAATATCATGTTACCATTTGTCACGGTTTCGGCCGAGGCTGCTCCTCCTCCTGGTTCGGGCAGGCTTCGGCGTTCGCCGTCCCCGGAGTACTAGCTGCCACGCTCTATGTTTCGTTATTTGATTGCTTTTGTCTGTCTGTTACACCTGTGTCCATTTGTGTGTTGATTACGTGTCGTATAAGTTCCTTGTTTTGCACTAGTATGATTGTGTGTTGTTTTCACTGTCATGCTGTTCGGAGCTACAGTGGGGGAAAAAAGTATTTAGTCAGCCACCAATTGTGCAAGTTCTCCCACATAAAAAGATGAGAGAGGCCTGTAATTTTCATCATAGGTACACGTCAACTATGACAGACAAATTGAGGAAAGAAAATCCAGAAAATCACATTGTAGGATTTTTTATGAATTTATTAGCAAATTATGGTGGAAAATAAGTATTTGGTCACCTACAAACAAGCAAGATTTCTGGCTCTCACAGACCTGTAACTTCTTCTTTAAGAGGCTCCTCTGTCCTCCACTCGTTACCTGTATTAATGGCACCTGTTTGAACTTGTTATCAGTATAAAAGACACCTGTCCACAACCTCAAACAGTCACACTCCAAACTCCACTATGGCCAAGACCAAAGAGCTGTCAAAGGACACCAGAAACAAAATTGTAGACCTGCACCAGGCTGGGAAGACTGAATCTGCAATAGGTAAGCAGCTTGGTTTGAAGAAATCAACTGTGGGAGCAATTATTAGGAAATGGAAGACATACAAGACCATTGATAATCTCCCTCGATCTGGGTCTCCACGCAAGATCTCACCCCGTGGGGTCAAAATGATCACAAGAACGGTGAGCAAAAATCCCAGAACCACACGGGGGGACCTAGTGAATGACCTGCAGAGAGCTGGGACCAAAGTAACAAAGCCTACAATCAGTAACACACTACGCCGCCAGGGACTCAAATTCTGCAGTGCAAGACGTGTCCCCCTGCTTAAGCCAGTACATGTCCAGGCCCGTCTGAAGTTTGCTAGAGTGCATTTGGATGATCCAGAAGAGGATTGGGAGAATGTCATATGGTCAGATGAAACCAAAATATAACTTTTTGGTAAAAACTCAACTCGTCGTGTTTGGAGGACAAAGAATGCTGAGTTGCATCCAAAGAACACCATACCTACTGTGAAGCATGGGGGTGGAAACATCATGCTTTGGGGCTGTTTTTCTGCAAAGGGACCAGGACGACTGATCCGTGTAAAGGAAAGAATGAATGGGGCCATGTATCGTGAGATTTTGAGTGAAAACCTCCTTCCATCAGCAAGGGCATTGAAGATGAAACGTGGCTGGGTCTTTCAGCATGACAATGATCCCAAACACACCGCCCGGGCAACGAAGGAGTGGCTTCGTAAGAAGCATTTCAAGGTCCTGGAGTGGCCTAGCCAGTCTCCAGATCTCAACCCCATAGAAAATCTTTGGAGGGAGTTGAAAGTCCGTGTTGCCCAGCTACAGCCCCAAAACACCACTGCTCTAGAGGAGATCTGCATGGAGGAATGGGCCGAAATACCAGCAACAGTGTGTGAAAACCTTGTGAAGACTTACAGAAAACTTTGACCTGTGTCATTGCCAACAAAGGGTATATAACAAAGTATTGAGAAACTTTTGTTATTGACCAAATACTTATTTTCCACCATAATTTGCAAATAAATTCATTAAAAATCCTACAATGTGATTTTCTGGATTTTCTTTTCTCATTTTGTCTGTCATAGTTGACGTGTACCTATGATGAAAATTACAGGCCCCTCTCATCTTTTTAAGTGGGAGAACTTGCACAATTGGTGGCTGACTAAATACTTTTTTTCCCCACTGTACGTGTTTGCACTCTGTTTGTTTTGTGTTTAGTGTTTACGCGTGTATGCGTAATTCTCCCTCGCCTCTTGTTTTGTCGAGGTCGTGTTACTTTTGGACATTTGACTTTGGATTATTAAAGTCTGTTGGACTTAACCTCTGTGTCCTGCACCTGACTCCTCCACCACATCCACATCGGTTCCCTTCTGACAGAACAACACACCAACATGGAGTCAGCAGGAACAGCGGCGGCACCCGAATCCCTGGAAGACCGGATCAACTACCAGGACACCATGATCCGGCAACTCGGGGCCGCCATGGAGGATGTGTCCAACACTCTGCGCCGATTGGTGAATCGAGAGGTGCCCACGTACTCTTACAACATCCCATCACCAACGGCCAGTCCTCCTCTCTCAGCACCGGAACCCAGTGGCATTCGGCTCTCGCTCCCGAGGGCATATGACGGTTCTGCAGCCGGGTGTCAGGGATTTCTCCTGCAGGTGGAACTTTACCTGGCCACCATACACCTGGCGCCCTCGGGATACGAGAGTGTCTCCGCCCTCATCTCCTGTCTATCCGGCAAGGCGTTGGAGTGGGCCAACGCCGAATGGAGGGGAATAGACGCCGCAACCATCACCTACGCGGAGTTCTCCCGCCGCTTCAGGGCTGTCTTCGATCATCCACCTGAGGGGAAAGCGGCGGGAGAGCATCTGTTCCACCTCCGACAGGAGAAGAGGAGCGCACAGGAGTTTGCACTGGAGTTCCGGACACTAGCAGCGGATGCGGGGTGGAATGAGAGGGCCCTCATCGACCACTACAGGTGTAGCCTACGAGAGGACGTTCGTCGTGAGCTGGCCTGCAGGGACACCAACTTGTCGTTCGACCAGTTGGTGGACATTTCCATCCGTCTAGACACCCTGCTGGCTACCCGCGGACGTCCCGAGTGGGGGGTCGTCCATTTCCACCCTCCAGCACCTCCGAGCCGATTCCCATGGAGCTCGGGGGTGCTGGCGCTAGAGAGAGGAGGAGAGGTAACCCGAGGGGGGCCATCCCCTGCACCACCTGTGGTCGTGGAGGACACACCGCGGCCAGGTGCTGGGGAGGGTCTCCTGGGAGAGGTGACAACGGGCCACGCACTGGGGAGTCATTTCAGGTGAGCAGGCGCCCCACTTACCCAGAGCTTTCTGTTGGTCACATGAGTATTCCTGTGAGATTTCCACAGGTGGCACCTCATTCCCAGCATAAGGCGCTAGTAGATTCAGGCGCAACTGGGAACTTTATTGATCGGGCATTTTGTTGTAGGTTAGGAATTCCCCTTCGGCCGGTAGAAGCTCCATTTCCTGTCCACGCATTAGACAGCCGGCCGTTGGGGTCGGGCCTGATCAGGGAGGTCACAGCACCACTGACGATGACGACGCAGGGGGGTCATGAGGAGATCATTCAGTTTTATCTGATTGACTCTCCTGCGTACCCCGTGGTGTTGGGCCTTCCCTGGTTAAGAACCCATGACCCTACCATAGCGTGGCAACAGAGAGCTCTTATGGAGTGGTCTGCCCAGTGTGTAGGGAGATGTTTAGGTGTTTCCGTAGGGGCGACCTCGGTAGAGAGTCCGAACCAAGTGCCCGCACTGCGCCTTCCTCCTGAGTATGAGGATTTAGCACTTGTGTTTAGCAAATCGAGGCAGAGAAATGCCTGTTCTTCCAGGAGTCCGTCTCCTTTTTGGGTTATCGGTTGTCTGCGTCTGGTGTGGAGATAGAGGTAGACCGGGTATCGGCCGTGCGTAATTGGCAAACTCCAACAACTGTAAAAGAGGTGCAGCAGTTCTTGGGTTTTGCTAATTACTACCGGAGGTTTATTCTGGGTTTTGGACAGGTTGCAGCTCCCATTACGTTCCTGCTAAAGGGGGGTCCGGTTCGTTTGCAGTGGTCGGCTGAGGCGGACAGGGCATTTGTCAAACTAAAGAACCTGTTCACCTCGGCTCCTGTGCTGGCGCATCCGGATCCCTCTTTGCCATTCCAAGTAGAGGTAGACGCGTCCGAGACCGGTATTGGGGCAGTTCTGTCACAGCGGTCCGGCACGCCACCTAAACTCCGCCCCTGTGCGTTCTACTCCAAGAAGCTCAGCTCGGCGGAGCGCAACTATGATGTTGGGGACAGGGAGCTGTTAGCCGTAGTCCAGGCCCTAAAGGTGTGGAGGCATTGGCTTGAGGGGGCTCAACACCCTTTCCTCATTCTGACTGATCACCGTAACCTGGAGTACATCCGGGCAGCTAGGAGATTGAACCCTCGTCAGGCTAGGTGGAACATGTTCCTAACCCGGTTTGTTTTTAAGATCACATACATCCCTGGGTCCCAGAATGGTAAGGCAGACGCCCTGTCCCGGCGGTATGACACAGAGGAGAGGTCCAACGAGCCTACTTCCATATTGCCGGAGTCTTGTTTGGTTGCTCCGGTGGTATGGGAGGTCGATGCGGAAATCGAGCGGGCACTGCGTACCGACCCTACTCCCCCCGAGTGTCCTGTGGGGCGAACGTACGTGCCGCTCGAGATTCGTGATCGTCTTATTTATTGGGCTCATACATCAACCTCCTCTGGACATCCAGGTATTGGCCGGACCGTGCACTGTCTTAGCATGAAATACTGGTGGCCAACGTTAGCTAGGGATGTGAGGGTTTATGTCTCCTCCTGCTCGGTGTGTGCCCAGTGTAAGGCGCCTAGACATTTGCCCAGGGGTAAGCTACATCCCCTGCCCGTTCCACAACGACCATGGTCCCACCTATCGGTGGATTTCGTAACCGACCTACCCCCCTCCCAGGGGAATACCACCATTTTGGTCGTTGTGGATTGGTTTTCCAAGGCCTGTCGTCTCCTTCCCCTGCCGGGTCTCCCTACTGCCCTACAAACCGCTGAGGCCCTATTTACCCATGTGTTCCGGCACTATGGGGTCCCCGAGGATATAGTGTCTGACCGAGGTCCCCAGTTCACCTCCCGAGTTTGGGGGGCGTTCATGGAACGGTTGGGGGTCTCGGTAAGCCTTACCTCGGGGTATCACCCAGAGAGCAATGGGCAGGTGGAACGTGTCAACCAGGATGTGGGTAGGTTTTTGAGGTCCTATTGCCGGGACCGGCCGGAGGAGTGGTCTAGGTTCATTCCCTGGGCAGAGATGGCCCAGAACTCTCTCCGCCACTCCTCCACCAATTTAACACCTTTCCAGTGTGTTTTAGGTTATCAGCCGGTCCTGGCACCATGGCACGAGAGCCAGATCGAGGCCCCTGCGGTGGACGAGTGGATTCGGCGCTCGGAGGAGACGTGGGACGCTGCCCATGTCCATCTGCAGCGTGCCATCCGTCAACAAAGGCGAGCGCCGATCGCCACCGCAGTGAGGGACCGGGTGTACGCACCGGGAGATCGAGTCTGGCTCTCGACTCGAAACCTGCCCCTCCGCCTGCCCTGCCGGAAGCTGGGTCGGCGGTTTGTGGGGCCCTTCAAAGTCCTGAGAAGATTGAACGAGGTGTGTTACAGGTTACAACTGCCTATAGAGTATAAAAATATTAACCCCTCGTTCCATGTGTCTCTTCTCAGGCCGGTGGTAGTGTTACACCCCTGAAAAAGGGGAGAAATAATCACGAACGTGACGCAGTTATGTTTCCTCACTGACAAATTTAGTGTAATGAGAAAAAGACCGCGATTCCCCCAGGAAGTTGGGTGGAGACCAGAGCAATCGATCTCAGGCTCATAGATTAAGAGCATTTAGTAGATCACAGATTAACACTTTTACCCTTAAATTAGGCACCACAAACTAAAGTAGTCAATATAACATTTACACATTCCTCTTACAATATTAACCCTTTGACTCTTGACGGATTTTAAACACATTTATGCATTTTATCAATCTCTATGAACTAGTACTGGATGCATAATCTTTTTAACCTTAGATATTTTAAGATCCTTACATACCATGAACTTACTAATACTTTTTAGTGTATAACAGGCTATGAATATGTCCTTTAACCTGTCACACTCTCCCCGACAAAATAAATGTTGTCCCAACATTACCAACATTATCTTCTTAAACAGTCTATAAGCACTGGACGTAGAAAATCCTCTTCTGTAAGCTAGTCCTTGAGCAGAGGTCAAAGTTCACAGTTCAAATAGAACCAAGAAGTTATATTCACAGTCCATATCTGTTGACCAGCTGTATAAACAGTCCATAAGCAGTCTTTTCTCATACTATTGTCAACAGTCCATCAGTTTTAATGATCTCTATGCATAGTCTGCTAATTGTCTCGTGAAAGTCTGTGAAATCAGTCAGTAGTCCATGGTCAAACATGTCAACTCTGTCTGTGGCCTCAAGTTTGCTGAAGTCCATACATGTAGGGTGGCTGAAGGTAATATCGCTGTAGTGATGGCAGCCATGGAACCAGTCCTGGTGCAGGGTAGACAGGGAACAACTGTGGCTGTGGTTGGATACTGTAGCAGGAAGGGATACCAAGCTGATCATAGGTGATACGTCTTGGAGGGTGTCTCTCTCTTTGTGGCAGCTGGTAAGCTGGTTCCTCAGGTTCAGCAGCAGCAGTTAATGAAGGAAAGGCACTTAGTGGACGATCATCCAGCACATTTTCAGCAGGCAAGTTCATCTCCTCAGCAGGCAGTTCTTTAACTGTTGTTTTCTCCTCCAGCTGATTTTCAACAAGAGGCTGTGCTGGTAGCGTATCAGGAACTGGCACCGCAACTGTTTGTTTCACTGGTGGGGGCCTGTTTTCCGACTCTCTCGCTGGTTCAGCATACCTCTCAGGTACTGTAGGAGATGTGGGGACCTGTAGCGGCTCATGATGAAGGTCATATTCATCCCCGCTGTCTTCATCAGAATCTAGAGGCTGTGATCCAGGCTGATGTCTCTTTTTCTTACTTTTGTCATCTTTAGTCATTTCTGGTTGTCTCTCAAAGGTAAGTGGTCACAGGACATGAGCAGGTTTCTGTGCAGGACCCGGGAGCGTCCCCTACCCTTTTCTGGTCTCAACTCATAAATCGGCAGGTCTGAACCCATTTGTCTCACTACTGTGTGAATTTGATCTTCCCAATAGTTACGGAGTTTGCCTGGTCCTCCTCTTGGTGTCAGGTTTTTAATCAGAACTCGCTCGCCAGGCTGTAGCACTGAACTCCTAACTTTAGTGTCATAGTACTTTTTACTTCTTTCAGCAGCTTTCTGAGCATTTTCATTTGCAATGGCGTATGCTTCTTCCATTCCTCGTTTCCAGTTCTCCACGTAGTCTCGCTGGTTACTGGAACCTGCCTCTGTGCACAATCCAAAGAACATATCAACTGGAAGCCTGGGTGATCTCCCAAACAGAAGATAAAATGGTGAATAGCCAGTCACTTCGCAACGGGTGCAGTTATAGGCATAAACCAGTTTGTTTAGAGACTCCTTCCAGTTTGACTTTTGTGTCTCAGTTAGTGTCTTTAGCATTTGCAACAATGTTCTGTTCATTCGTTCCACTTGACCGTTCCCCATCGGGTGGTAGGGTGTTGTTCTGGACCCCGCCATGCCACTGAGTTTCTTTAACTGATGGAACAACTGATTTTCGAATTCTCCCCCTTGGTCATGGTGGATGCGGGAGGGGAACCCAAACTTCAGGGCAAAGTCATTGAAGATGAGATTTGCAGCAGTTTTTCCTGACTTTGATGTGGTGGCGTAGGCTTGAGTGTAACGTGTAAAATGATCAACAATCACGAGGATGTACTCATATCCCCCCTTTGCATCTGTCGAGATGGAGGAAATCTATACATACCAGTTCAAATGGCTGTGTTGTCACAATGTTTGTCAGAGGAGCTCTTGTTTCATGGCCTGGCTTTTTCTGCTTGACACAGCTACAAGTTTTAGTCACATAGTGCTCAATGTCAGATTGCATATAAGGCCAGAAGAAGCGGTCACGTACTAGTGATACAGTGCGGTCAGTACCTTGGTGTCCCATGTTATTGTGCAACTCTTCCATCACTTTACCTTTGTACTGCTCTGGTAGAACTAACTGCTTGCGGGCTGTAGTGATTCTGTAAAGAATACCATCACTGTCGATTGTCAATTTGTCCCATTCTCTGAATAGGCATTTTGTCTTTGGACTGAATTCCTTTTGCTCTTTAACTGGCGGTTTGGAACCAGACAGCTTGAAATCGAAAGCACAGGACGGATGACCGGATCAGACTCTTGTGCCTCTCTTATCCCCTCTTTTGGGATCGAGCTGATTGTTGCTGTAGTTGTCTCACCTTCAGCTGATACTGACATAGATGCAGCTGAAATTGACCAAGGCACAAAAGGCTCTTTCTGTACCTCTACTGCTTGTATAGTGGCGGCAATGGTGTCTGGTGGAAGCTCCTCAGAACATTCTCTCATCAGTGACTCTACATCCAGTGGCATCCTCGACAAAGCATCTGCATCACCGTTCTCTCTGCCTGGCCTGTACTTTATTGTAAAGTGGAAATCAGCCAATTCTGCAACCCACCTGGAAGTGGTTGCGTTCAGTTTTGCAGTAGACAGAATGTAGCTCAGCGGGTTGTTATCACTGTATACAGTGAAGGTCGGAGCATAGTACAAATAATCATGGAACTTATCAGTGATTGCCCATTTTAGAGCTAGAAATTCTAGCTTGCCAGAGTGGTAGTGATAGTTCTTCTCAGCTGCTGTTAAGGTTCGAGAGCCATAAGCAATGACCCTAAGCTTCCCATCTTGCTCTTGATAAAGAACTGCTCCCAAGCCTTGGTGTGACGCATCAGTGTGTACAACAAATGGCTGAGTGAAGTCAGGGAAACCTAAGACTGGTGGGTGAAGCAGACACTCAATCAGCTGTTCAAGTGCCTGTTGATGCTGGTCAGTCCACAGGATTGGCTTGTTTGAGGGCACCACATGACTTACTTTCTTTGTTTTTGCTTTCCGTGGGTGGTCAGGTAATTTCTCTGAATCTGCTTTCAGGAGGTCATACAGACAGCTGGCCCTCCTAGAAAAGTCTTTGATGTACTGTCTGTAGTAAGTGAGTAAACCAAGCATTTTTCTGAGCTGGCCCACAGTCTGTGGTCTGATCTCTTTCAATGCTCTTACTGCTTCAAAATCGGCTGGGTCAACTTTGCTGCCGTCTGCAGACACTATTCTGCCCAAATAACGGACCTGGGGTTTAAAGAGATCACACTTACTTGGCTTGAGTTTGATGCCATACTCTCTGAGACGCTGCAAAACCTTTTGCACATCATTCACATGGCTGTCGAAAGTTTTACTGAAAACTAGCGTGTCGTCCAGATAAGGAATGCAGATGTTGTCCCGGAGCCCTTCCAAACATTCCTCCATACAACGCTGAAAAGCTGCAGGAGCGTTCATGAGGCCGAATGGCATACGTATCCACTCATAGAGTCCCCATGGGGTCACAAATGCTGTCAGTGATCTGCTTTCTTCAGAGATGAACCCTTGGTGATATGCTTTTCCCTGATCTAAAAGGGAGAACCAGGAATTACCACCTAAACTGTCCATGATGTCCTGGACCCGAGGGATGGGCTGGCGGTCGGGATGTGTCTTTCTGTTCAGGTCTCTGTAATCTATACACAACCGGAGGGTCCCGTCCTTCTTCCTAACGCACTACGACAGGTGAAGAATATGAAGAGTTTGACTTCCCTAACCCAACCCTGGGCTATGAGGTCATGAAGGTAACCCCTTCATCTCCTGATACAGTGGCCTGGGCACTGACATGTATGTGCGCTTGACTGGTTCAGAGTCCTTTAGAGAAATAGTCATTTTCAATCGTTCAATGCAGCCAATGTCATTGTCTGATCTGGAGAAGGAGTGACACTCTTCTCTAAGCATTTTCCTAACAACCTCTCTCTGTTCTTCGGTTAGGTGACTTAAACCTACTGGTGGATCCCACTGTTCAGTAGCAGTACATGGGGTTTGAACACTGGTGTGATTCACTGTGGCTGCTTTTTCAAAGACTTGGGCAGGTAACACAGTCATAATGGTTTGTACTGTACCGATTATGGTGCGTCCCTAGCAGGGCAATGTCGTGGTCAGTGGGGTTAGAGACATCAAGCATGACAACTGGAAAAACACCTTTCTTAACTCTGACTAGTGTGTCAAAGAACTCAAGTTCATCTGGCCACTGCGGGTTCAGGTCTGGCTGGAAAAGCATTGTCATGTCATCTTTGAAAGGCTGGGAAGCTACCCGGCACTCAATCTGAATGCTACTGTGTTTTGGTACAGCAACCTTCTCTTTCTTGGTCTTCACTGCGTATTCATCTGTCTGTTCTGCGCTAACAGCCTGTATAAAAGCCCTCACCTTATTTCTTTTGAGGCTTGGGAAAGCTTTTTTCACTGTACTGTACCGTTTAGTCTTTTCGGTCATTGTCAGGATGTGCTCAATAACATTGAAACCTATGATGGGATGAGATAGGTGACAGCCTTTCATTACCAGCACTGGGATGATCAGTTCCTTCGTTTGGTCAGTTTCAGAGGCTAGCCGAAAAGTTGTTTCAATCCATCCCAGGTACGGCATTTCAGTCCCATTTGCTGCCGTCAATCTTAGATCATCAGGTGAGTCCAGAATTTCTGAAACATCCCTCAGCCTTGCGTTTGGGAGAGATTCCGCTTTCCATCGTTCATCAATGACCGATACCTGAGAGCCTGTGTCCCATAGAGCTTGGAGGTGGTGGCGATTCAGGTGACACTCAACAAGGCACTGTCTACCGACTAGCGAGGTGACCTTATGGGGGTGGCAACCTTGAGCTAGGGATGGTAAAGAGTGGGCATTTTCTTCTGTACAGGAAAGCTTTTCACAGGTAGAGTCCATTTTCAGGTGAGTGCATTTTTCCTTATGTTTAGTCCAATGTTGGTTTTGACATCCTTTGGAACAGTACAGTGTCTCTTTACATGATGAACATTGTTTCAGGTTCTCAAATGACTCTTCTCTGGCACAATTTGCACATTTCTGGGACTTTTTTGGTAGCTACGGTTAACACTTGTCCCTCAGCGGTAACCCTTCCCCGTTTAAAGGGGCCTCTTTGGATGGTCTGACTCCCCGGATTTTACATCCAGGTTGAAAATGTTCCCCACTCCCACATCGGAAGCAGTGTGTGCAGCGTGCATCTGTTCTGGCCTGCTGGCAGACAAAACACCTCCTTGGAGCTTGAGCAGAAGCGGTTGGTATACAGGTTAGGTGCATATTGATACTGCGCAGGGTCAGGTGCTTGGGGCTGACTGTAGTTGCTGTAATACTGCTGCTGGGAAACAGGTGGCTGGGGGTCCCTATCTGGCCTCCTAACTGGAAGTGGGGCATGGGCATAAGGCGATGACTGAAACATAGGCTGCTGTAATGTCTCCTTAATCTGAGCAATCTCTGCACTGAGACCTTTTAGGAAGCTACACCTGTCTTAAGTTCAGCTAACTCTGTTAACAGTTCTGCGGGTATCTTAGCTTTGGCTTCCTTCACAGGACACTTTGCAGATGGCGTATCTTCTAACTGAACTACACTTACAGTTGTAGCAGGCTGTGGGGCATTAAAACGCTTTTTGTTTCGTCTTTCTAACTCATTAGCACAAGCAATGTTAAGCTTCTCTAGCAAAACCTCATCTGATGTTTCGCTATCAAGCAGGAGAGGCTGCATGTCTATCCTGATACTGTCACTCTGGAGACCTGTAAGGACTGTGTGTAAACACATGCGCTGGACTAGGGCAGGGTCATACTTAAGCCCTGATTCTGACTCCTGGGACCAAATAGTGCTTTCTGCCTCAAATCTAAGACGCGCATCAGGAAGCTTTGAGGGTCTCCTTGCTATGCTGTGCTTCTGAAGCTAGCTGTTTGTAAAGCTCTGTTGCACTCTTCTCTTGGAAGTGGGAACGCAGGATGCATCTAAGTGTGGGAAGAGTTAGCTGGGGTTTACCTTCCAAGTAGCTGCGTAGCTGTGAGCCTGGAGAAATAGCCCTGATTACTGCGTCTACTATTTCTACCTCAGGATAGCCTCTGTTAAGTCCATTCTCAATCTGATGGGCAAGGCTGGAAAAAGTCAGTTTATCTTTCTGGCCCGGTTCACCTATCTGACCAGAAATTTTTTAACTCTTTGCGCCAGTATGAGCCGGGCTGTGCACTGGGTGAGAGCTGCATGCTCCTCTGAAGATGGGCAGGGGGTTGGGGCTGGCGCAGAGAATCACTGGCTTGGTCTGCAGTACTCTGCTCAGTTCCCACCACTTGTTGTGGGGTTACAGTTCTCAGTCCCTCTATTCTGTGATGTGTTCTGGCTGTTTCAATATCATGGTCAGTTTGCCCTGTCTTGTTATCTATGCCACTGATCATCTCTGTCATTTTGTCTTTAAGTAGCAATAATTCCGACATGCCGCCATCTTCTAACTCTGCAACTTCCTCTCTTTCAAGGAACATCATAATGTGAGTCATCAATGATATGCGGATTTGTCTTGAATAACTCTTCTCTGTTCGCCTGATATGTCAAGGAAATCACATACGTCTAGTAACTTGTCTTTAGTCAGGGTTTGCAATTCTCCTACTACCTCTTCCTGTAGTTCTTCCAAGGCGGTTGTCATGTTGACAGGACAGGAGGAACCTTTACTGTGCAGGAGTTGACTCTGAATTAGGTGGTCCTTACTGTCTCTGATGGTCTCTCAACGGCCTCAGTCGACACGTACTTAACCCCCCAACTTCCAGCTCCCCTCGAACAGCAACACTTTCCTCACTGCAGCCTGCCTGGGTTGTTATGTAGGGATTTAGCTGGCTCGGAATTCAGCGACCAGGATGTGGAAGCCGGACATCTGAGCAGCAATCTCAGCGGAGCCTCCAAAATGTTACACCCCTGAAAAAGGGGGAGAAATAATCACGAACGTGACGCAGTTATGTTTCCTCACTGACAAATTTAGTGTAATGAGAAAAAGACCGCGATTCCCCCAGGAAGTTGGGTGGAGACCAGAGCAATCGATCTCAGGCTCATAGATTAAGAGCATTTAGTAGATCACAGATGAACACTTTTACCCTTAAATTAGGCACCACAAACTAAAGTAGTCAATATAACATTTACACATTCCTCTTACAATATTAACCCTTTGACTCTTGACGGATTTTAAACACATTTATGCATTTTATCAATCTCTATGAACTAGTACTGGATGCATAATCTTTTTAACCTTAAATATTTTAAGATCCTTACATACCATGAACTTACTAATACTTTTTAGTGTATAACAGGCTATGAATATGTCCTTTAACCTGTCACAGTAGCTGGCCCACTCCAAGAAGATGAGATAGGAGAGACCCCTCCGCCCCCTTTGGACATCGAGGGGGCCCCGGCGTACAGAGTCCGGACCATCTTGGACTCGAGGCGCCGGATGAGTGGTCTCCAGTATCTGCGTGGAGTGGGAGGGTGACGGTCCGGAGGAACGGTGCTGGGTGCCCAGGAGGGACATACTCGATCCATCCCTCCTGACTGAGTTTCACCGTGGGCATCCCACGCGCCCGGGTCCGCGTCCTCCTGGCCGTCCCCGAGGCCGGGGTCGGCGCGCGGCTGGAGCCGCGCGTCGAGGGGGCACTGTCACCGGTTTCGGCCGAGGCTGCTCCTCCTCCTGGTTCGGGCAGGCTTCGGCGTTCGCCGTCCCCGGAGTACTAGCTGCCACCGCTCTATGTTTCATTATTTGATTGCTTTTGTCTGTCTGTTACACCTGTGTCCATTTGTGTGTTGATTACGTGTCGTATAAGTTCCTTGTTTTGCACTAGTATGATTGTGTGTTGTTTTCACTGTCATGCTGTTCGGAGCTACGTGTTTGCACTCTGTTTGTTTTGTGTTTAGTGTTTACGCGTGTATGCGTAATTCTCCCTCGCCTCTTGTTTTGTCGAGGTCGTGTTACTTTTGGACATTTGACTTTGGATTATTAAAGTCTGTTGGACTTAATCTCTGTGTCCTGCGCCTGACTCGTCCACCACATCCACATCGGTTCCCTTCTGACACCATTGGTGTATTAAAATTAGAGTTAAGGTGATGTCACCTTGTCCCCTTAATAATGAATCCAAGTGTTTGGCAAGGGGGAGGGACCAGTAACTTTATGATCTGTGATGAGGTGTGAATGAAGGAGTCAGGCGCAGGAGGTAAAACACCGAAGTCCAGAGTTTATTCCGTTTACATAAATAAAACGCACCCAGTGTCAAAACGAAACTATCACAAGGGAAATATTCCACCTTGGCAATAACAAATGGAAGAGTAGCTCAACCGAGCTACTCACTCTCACAATGAAATAATCACTCACAAAGACAAGGGGAACAGAGGGAACACTTATACACATACTAATTAGGGAAATAAGCACCAGGTGTGTGTGATTGACAAGACAAGACATGACAAGTGGAGTGATGAGAATGGGATCGGCAGTAGCTAGTAAGCTGGTGACGACGAACGCCGAAACCTACCCGAACAAGGAGGGGAGGCAGCCTCGGCGGAAGTCGTGACATGATCAAACTTTTTCCATGTAAAAGCAACAGTCATTTTTCATGCTTTAGTCATCATACCTTGATCTGGTTTCCTTCAAATATCAAAGTTCATGAAAAACATGATTTTGACTGTTCGTGACCTTTAATTTTTTGGGGATCAATTAGCCTTACTCAAATATAATCACTGAATACAAAACAGTTAGTTAACTACACTCAAAAAGCTATAGTTCAGAAGCATTCTGTCTTCCTCTTTGTTGGCTTTTTCCTAGAGCTCAGAGAGCGCTTGAGACATGAGACACACATTTACATAGTTGATCGGGCCTGTGAGACAGCAGTGCACCCAGCCCTCTCTCCCCTCTCCCCTCATGTGCTGTCATTACTTAAAACTTTTGAGGAAACCTTTTGCACTAAATATACAGTTACATAAAGTGATTTTCTAGTCATTACTCAAACCGATAGAGTCACTGTGACCCTGTAGGGGGTCCAGATTTTAGTTGTCCAGAAAATGTTGAGTAACGCCCTCACTAAGCCATACCTCCACTATAATTTCCCAGTGTGCCTTGCCTTTGAGTGAATTGCAGAGCTATCACCCATAACTGTAAGTGTTAGTGAAAGAGACATGGTTGTTGAATTGGTTCACTTTCAGTCCTGTGCCCTTCACCAAGTGAGTTCCTAGGTGAATGTTATCAGCATAATTAAACTCTTTATGACATTCAGTCATAGACTGTTCTCTCTGCTACAGTACGGCAAGCGGTACCGGAGTGCCAAAGTCTAGGTCCAAGAGGCTTCTAAACAGCTTTTACACTGCTGCTACTCTCTGTTTATGATCTATGCATAGTCACTTTAATAACTCTACCTACATGTACATATTACCTCAATTACCTTGACTAAGCAGTGCCCCAGCACATTGACGGTACCAGTTCCCCCTGTATATAGCCTCGCTATTGTTATTTTTACTGCTGCTCTTTTATTATTTGTTACTTTTATTTCATATTATTTTATATAGTATTTTTTTGTGTGATTTTTTTTGGTATTCTTTCTTAAAACTGCATTGTTGGTTAAGGGCTTGTAAGTAAGCATTTCACTGTAAGGTCTACACCTGTTGTATTCGGCGCATGTGACAAATAATATTTGATTTGATTTGATTACATATCTCAAAAGGCCTTATTTTGAGGCCTAGCTTTACCCTAATACAGTGGCCTGAAACTCATGGTTTACAGGCCACCTCAGGCCTGCAATAGGATAACAAAATTCCCAGATTTTCAAAAAATCCTCCAACCGGGATTTATTCCAACTGAGATATCTGTAAAAACCTGGGAAAATTTGCAGAAATTTGCAACCCTACCTGGAAGACACATTATGCTCGCTTGCAAAGTGATGTGTAATTCCTTTTGGAATCCAGCCAGAGTGAGGATATCCAATAGTTGAAATGTGTATTCACCCGCAACTTGCATTCATAATGACTGCCAGGGTTATGAACATTCGGAGACTACCTAAGCCATTTAAACTGGAACGAACACTTCAGTAATGGGTGCAAAAATTATATCTAAATGACTGGATTAGTTTAGAAAAAGTTATTTATCTATGTGAGGCATAATATTAATAAAATCAATCACTCACTCAATGTACATGCAAAAACACAGATATTAAAACAATTCCAAAAAATTAACCTGCAGTAGAACATGATTTAATTTGTGATTTGTTATCATAACTTAAAAAAATAGGTTTGCTGTGACTTCTCATTTAGTTTTGAGTCAGTGCCACATAAACATTTTAAGTAATAATGACGTTTCATTGACTTTGAGTTCAACTTACTGGAAGTATTTGACTTAAAAATGCCTTGGGGTTTACAGTATAACCAATCACAGCACTCCTTTTACTTGTTTCATTGCACATCCTCCATTGTTACATTCACCCTGTTGGTAATGCTTACAAATTGGATCATAATAAATAGCAGAGATCCCACTGTGGAACTTTGATGTGCCCATAGAGTATATTATTAATATCAAACGCAAATATTTAATTACATTGTAAAATGTATGAATTCACATACAAGGAATAAGCTTAAGTTCCAAGGCATTACTGGCATTGACAAAGCATTAAGTATCTAGGCATGATCAGAGAGGGAGAGGAAGCGAGAAGTCACGGCCTCAATGGTCATGTCCCAGAAAGTCCATGGGGAGGAGAGAAAGAGAGACAGTGTAGGTATATCACCAGAGCCGAGCCAGTAGAAAAATAGACAGCACAATTAATCTAAAGACCCTTTTATAACCAAATCTAAGTTGTTGACTAATAGCATACTGCAAAAGTAGGTCGAGGGTTGAGTCACCAATATAATTGTCTTGCCTTCAATAGATCAATAGAAAATGAAACATACAGCCTATACAGTAATAAAGCCATTTATAAGTAATATCTAATTAAATCCATTCATCATATTGTCACAAATCCCAGTACGACAAATTACAGAACATGTCAAATAAAAAGGAAAGGACCAAATAAAAGGAACAGAAAAGCCATTTACAGCTGTGGATAGTTTGAGGGGTCGGTCAGGTAGAGAAAGAATCGCTGACAGTCGGAAACACGGCTCTAAAAGCATTCCAGTCTGTCACCACTATGTAAAATGATTTACACAGTACAATTACACTTCCTTCCTCCACATGCTAAATAAGCAAACACCCCTACGTCTGCAGCAGACAGGCTACCCAACCACCAAGCCAATACACAGGTGGACCAGAAACAATAGGCCTATCATTAATTTTCCAACTGCCAGGAGTCAACAGGTAGCACTTAGCTAAATAGCCCCTGTGTGAATACACAAATGCACTTCTCAGGGTTAATATGGACTCCAACAGGAAATGCTATTTGCTGTCTATTTTGGACGGCTTCACGGACAGAACATGTGCGGCTTGCAATGTGAAAGCTAATGGAGTAGCCCATTGTACCACTTCCTGTTAGAAAACTCCCAGAGGGCCGAGTGTGGGTGCTCTTATCTGGATGGGCTGGGGGCAGAGAGAGACAGGAAGTGATCTCACTCCCAAAGCTACAAGGCTGATAACATACTACCGCACATCCACCCACATACAAATGCGCATTCACACACCATACACAGGCGCACTGAGTAACACAATCCACACTGATACACCAAGGCATGAACCAGCCGTTAATTTCCTAAATATAGAAAATTAGGATCCTCCATATTTCACAGTGTTTTTATGGAATATAGCATTCTCATACAGCAAACGTGTCAAGCCCACCCTTAAAAAGAGACCATGGGAATTTCACAGTGGTAGGTTTTCCACCACAAAATAACTACCGAAGTGAGAAGGCAACATTCAAGTATAGTACTTGTTCAGTCATCTGCTGGTTTTTTACTTTGATGGTAGAATATTATTTTCTGCCAGACGTACTGTCAGAATGCCATTCATTGAATGGAAGGTTTATATTCTTCTCTGCCCTCTGAAAAAGGCGTGGGTTGACTGGCTTAGTGTGAATCGGCCTCTTCAGGGATGTATTGTTTGTCTGGAAGATGCTGGTGTCACAAAAGGATGTACTAAAGTGAGGTGATACATTGGCAATGAGGAGAAGTGTTCTCAATGAAAGATACATCTCTCAACACTCCATGTGAAATCTCCTCTCCACACAACACATCAAAGGCTGTGATATGACTTTCACTCTATGACAGCTTCTATCAATCTGTGAGAGAGAGGGGAGGAAAATACCCTGCTGAGCACCAACACAATTGGGTGAGATGTATTTTCTTAGAATGGCTGGAGACAATGGAGGCTATTTAATAACACATTTGTAATGAGGTAACAGCTGTATGTTCTTTGATGTTTCAACTGACACATGATCAAAGTGCAACAAAGAAAATCATGAAATACTCTGCAAATACCTATGAATCAAAGCAACCAAACTATCCTGTCTCTATAGTACTTTGAAATGGCACTGGATTACCTTATACCTGATATACTCAAATCTCCCAAACAGAAAGAGACTGTATATAAGTGATGAAAGACAGAGTGGGAGAAACAAATCCATATGGTTGTTTGGTTCAGGAGCGGGGCACAGGGATATTCTAGATGACTTGTGCCTGGATGGATTGTGTCTGTGACAGAGTCTAGAGACAGTGTCAAATGTATTTTGTAGAGGTGGCAGTGAAAATCGATCTCTGTAATAAATAAAAACATATTAAGGGCATGTTCTCTCCCTGCAGAGGGAAAGAAACACATTGATTTAAGCCCGGTTTTCAAATCTGTCTTTGCACAGGAGTGACGGAGACGGCGGCGGCGCTAACTTTTGCTTCCATCTCTGGAGTGAATGAGGTTTCCATGACAACCTGAATCTGAATAGCGAACATCTTTATTGGAAGTGACATATTAATAAACTGTATACCCCCCCTCCACCCCGAGGGACCATAATCAGACTTCAATTAGTTTTCCCTCCTTTTTTTATACCTTTCTTCCTCCTCCTTCTCTTGCCATGTATTTAATAATGCTATGTAATGTAAGCAAAGTCTTCAGACAATTGAATTCCCCTACTGCTGTATTGATCTGCTTGATGAAGTCTTACAGTGCCGGTGCAGTCAATGGCCAATACTGATCTCCAGTAATGTAGCTCAGCGGAAATGAGAGATTTCCAATGGCTGGTCAGTTGCTGAAGCAGATACATACACAATCACAGTTTCCACATACATTGATTGATTGTATTGGTGCCTGCACTGGTAGGAAATAACTGGAAACACAACTTGAAATCTTCTCTTCTTCTGGCCAGGGCTCAGAATTCTTAACGGTATATCCAAATAAGAATGCTGAACATTTTAAGGAACAATGTAATCATCAAAAGTTATGATGACAGTTGGAAGTTTGATTTTAATGGAAGTGGGTTGTCATGCCATGTATCATTATGGAACAATAGAAGAACACCAGATCCTCCTTTCCAATAGTCATAAATGGATTCTGAAAGTCGTCAAACCATTAAAGTAATTTTCTCACCAATGTTACGCTAACAAATGTTTCATTTTCTTAATGGTTGGTTACTGCCAGACATTTCACAGCATGAAAAAAAAATAGATTTCACAAGTCAAGGCAAATAAAATACTTCGGAGTTGTCCTCTAAAGACTTTGTAAGTGCAGCATTCTTTGTCTACAGCTTTTGAAAAGGTATGATCATTTAAATAAACACCTGTAATTGTTCCTGTCAGCGCAAAAAAGCTGATATGACAGAACATTGTACTCCTTTTAAAGGACATAAAAAGGATAACAGTGAAATGCAGACATACAGTGAGTGTACAAAACATTAGGAACTCTTTCCATGACATAGACTGACCAAGTGAATCGCTTTGATCCCTTATTGATGTCACTTGTTAAATTCAATTCAATCAGTATAGATGAAGGGGAGGAGACAGGTTAAAGAATGATTTTTAAGCCTTGATACATGAATTGTGTACATATGACTGTCAGAGGGTGGATGGACAAGACAGAATATTTTTAAGTACCTTTGTTAGTAAGTGCCAGGGAAGGAGTCAACATGGGCCAGCATCCCTGTGGAACGCTTTCGACACCTTGTTGAGTCCATGCCTCGACGAATTAAGGCTGTTCTGAGGGCAAAATGGGGTGCAGCTCAGTATTGGGAAGGTGTTCCTAATGTTTGTACACTCAGTGTATGTTGTACATTTATTTGTGTGTTTTGTTAGAAACTACATATAAATCAAAGTACTTCTCATTGAATCTGAAGGATGCAATGTTTGTGAGACTGTCTTAGAATGGGAATATTGTTTATCTGGCTAGAGTCAACATGTGTTTTGAATATATTTTATAGTGTACAACATATGCCAATGTTGGTGTTTATTTGTGTGGGAGTGTGCTTTCAACTATAAAATCTCCAACTCGGAAGCTGAGAGGCTGTGAAACCACGGCGACGGTTGGCCTGCTGTCTGATTGGATTGTGTCATTGTCTCGGAACAATACCTGACAAACACGGCCAATGGCATAAAAGCAGGAAGTGGGCATAACAAGCGAAGGTAAACAGGAGATTTCCTTCCCTCCCGCCTTTCTCACCCACTCCCTCCCCTCCCCTATTGCCCCTGGCATGACTGTATTGTTCAGGCCATTACTCACTGTGAGCTAGTACCGGCCAGGGAGGAGAAGCACTTGTACAGACTGTTGCTTTATTGTATTGTACATAAAGAGTATAGCAAGTTTCAGAAAAAAGGCATGATTGGCATAGTTATTTCATTGAGGATTTCACTGATGTAACAGCTAGGGTAGAGTTAGGTAAAAGGAGAGTTTGCCTAAATGTTAAAGGGATACTTCGGGATTTGGCAATGAAGCCCTTTAGATGAAATCATGGATACCTTTTTTATGTCCTTGCATACAGTTTGAAGTTAGAGGTTTCGCGAGCCAATGCTAACTCATTTTAGCGCAATGACTGGAAAACTATGGTGTCTGCTGCAGTTACCATAGACTTCCAGTCATTACACTAATGCTAGTTATCAATTGCGCTAACGCTAGTTAGCAACTTCCTTCAAACTTGCACACAGAGACGTAAAAATGGTATCCACGAGTTCATCTTGCTTAAATTCTGAAGTATACCTTTAATTTGTCAGGAAATGTGTGGGTTAGGGAGTTCAAGAAAATATGTGTTATGTCTAAGATATATTATATCTACATTTGGAGTGACAATAAAAAATGATGTTTGCTGATTGACTGGGTTTATCGAAATCAATTAACTCTAATCCATAAATGACATAAATATCATATGCTATCTATCTTACAGAAATGTCTTACAGTGGTTCTGGCCAGTGAAACAAATAGACGATCCTTGAAGCATTGAGTACTGCTACGCTGTCAGTGCTCTGAGACATATCATCACCACCACACGGTGTCACACAGTCCATCCCCACTTGGAGACTTGTTCAGCAGTCTAGATATTGCCAGGTAGAACTCATGGAGGGACTAGCAATGTAAAGGTTCTCTCTGTTTTGATCATTTCACTCCTGTCATCTGTCCGGGTTAACTCAGTAGGAGTGATTTACGCCTGGTCTATTTATGACACCATACCTGTCTCCTGTCTGCCGGCTCTGCTTCTCCTGGACTATGTCATTTAACATGACGAGGGAACTCCTGGATGGGAGGAATCCACTTACCCAAGATGTCTTCATCAGGCTCTGGCATATAGAGGTTAGGCGGCTGTGGATTGGGGAACAAAGGATTAGGGCCAGGGGAATCGCCCCATCAGGTGTGCGTTCAGATGGACAGTCGGGGTGACATACTGGGGCATACTGTAATTCTCCACACACCTGCTTGTGCTTGGTAACTATAGACACCCCTCTCCTCTCAAATGTCTATCTTACTCTCTACAATGTAGGCTACATCATATGTCGAAATAGTAAAATCAGTGGTGTAGTGGAGGGTAAACGCACGTACATATAAACACTTTTTATGCACCACTTTTATTTTGTGCGAGCGCTTACCCACCTATTGCGAATGAATGCATTGAAAATATACTTTAGGGATACGTTACTCACCATGAAAGGCGATCAGAGTTTACCCACCTATTTTTTTAAACCACTACATCACTGGGTAAAATGGATAAATACTGAGAATTTGATTGAGCAGAGATCAATAATTATAAACCAATGACTGGATTATAATATCCAATTATTATCAGTGATTCATTTCAGGGTGTGTTTTCAATGGAATTGTTTGTTTTGTTTCAAGCAGACGTAACAGGCGGCTTAAAGCCCTGTGGCCGCAGGTGGGCCCCCAACCAAAATAAATTGAATTGTCAGTCGGGGTCTCAACTTACTGTTAGTTAAGATAGTAGAATACACAACGTCCAACTTCGAAATTTGGTAGTGCATCAGCAGCTTTCCTATTGTTATGTCAGTCAATTAGCCCACATCAAATCAAATCGTATTTGCCACATGCGCCGAATACAACAGGTGTAGACATTACCGTGAAATGCTTACTTACAGCCCTTAACCAACAATGCATTTATTTTTAATAAAAAAGTAAAATAAAACAACAACAAAAGTGTTGAGAAAAAAAGAGCAGAAGTAAAATAAAATAACAGTAGGGAGGCTATATACA
Source organism: Coregonus clupeaformis (assembly GCF_020615455.1). Taxonomy (NCBI): domain Eukaryota; kingdom Metazoa; phylum Chordata; class Actinopteri; order Salmoniformes; family Salmonidae; genus Coregonus; species Coregonus clupeaformis. The sequence goes on along the minus strand of NC_059195.1, from coordinate 15,130,392 downwards.
GGGGGGTACCGGTGCAGAGTCAATATGCGGGGGCACCGGCTAGTTGAGGTAATATGTACATGTGGGTAGAGTTAAAGTGACTATGCATAAATAATTAACAGAGTAGGAGCAGCGTAAAAAGATGGGGTGGGGGGGCAGTGCAAATAGTCCCGGTAGCCATTATTAGCTGTTCAGGAGTCTTATGGCTTGGGGGTAGAAGCTGTTGAGAAGCCTTTTGGACCTAGACTTGGCGCTACGGTACCGCTTGCCATGCGGTAGCAGAGAGAACAGTCTATGACTAGGGTGGCTGGAGTCTTTGACAATTTTGAGGGCCTTCCTCTGACACCGCCTGGTATAGAGGTCCTGGATGGCAGGAAGCTTGTCCCCAGTGATGAACTGGGCCGTACGCACTACCCTCTGTAGTGCCTTGCGGTCGGAGGCCGAGCAGTTGCCATACCAGGCAGTGATGCAACCAGTTAGGATGCTCGACGGTGCAGCTGTATAACTTTTTGAGGATCTGAGGACCCATGCCAAATCTTTTCAGTCTCCTGAGGGGGAATAGGCTTTGTCGTGCCCTCTTCATGACTGTCTTGGTGTGTTTGTACCATTATAGTTTGTTGATGATGTGGACACCAAGGAACTTGAAGCTGTCAACCTGTTCCACTACAGCCCCGTCGATGAGAATGGGGGTGTGCTCAGTCCTCTTTTTTTTCCTGTAGTCCACAATCATCTCCTTTGTCTTGGTCATGTTGAGGGAGAGGTTATTATCCTGGTACCACACGGCCAGGTCTCTGACCTCCTCCCTATAGGCTGTCTCATCAATGTCGGTGATCAGGCCTACCACTGTTGTGTCATCAGCAAACTTAATGATGGTGTTGGAGTCGTGCCTGGCCATGCAGTCATGGGTGAACAGGGAGTCCAGGAGGGGAATGAGCACGCACCCCTGAGGGGCCCCCGTGTTGAGGATCAGATTGACAGATGTGTTGTTACCTACCCTTACCACCTGGGGGCAACCCGTCAGGAAGTCCAGGATCCAGTTGCAGAGGGAGGTGTTTAGTCCCAGGGTCCTTAGCTTAGTGCGCTCAAAGCTCATCACTATGGTGTTGAATGCTGAGCTGTAGTCAATGAATAGCATTCTCACATAGGTGTTCCTCTTGTCCAGGTGGGAAAGGGCAGTGTGGAGTGCAATAGAGATAGCATCATCTGTGGATATATTGGGGTGGCATGCAAATTGGAGTGGGTCTAGGGTTTCTGGGATAATGGTGTTGATGTGAGCCATGACCAGCCTTTCAAAGCACTTCATGGCTACAGACGTCAGTGTTACGGGTCGGTAGTCATTTAGGCAGGTTATCTTAGTGTCCTTGGGCACGGAGACTATGGTGGTCTGCTTGAAACATGTTGGTATTACAGACTTAGTCAGGGACATGTTGAAAATGTCTTACTCACATCGGCTACGGAGAGCGTGATCACATAGTCATCCGGAACAGCTGGTGCTCTCATGCATGCTTCAGTGTTGCTTGCCTCGAAGCGAGCATAGAAGTGGTTTAGCTCGTCTGGTAGGCTTGTGTCACTGGGCAGTTCGCGGCTGTGCATCCCTTTGTAGTCTGTAATAGTTTTCAAGCCCTGCCACATCCGACGAGCGTCAGAGCCGGTGTAGTACGATTCAATCTTAGTCCTGTAGTGACTCTTTGCCTGTTTGATGGTTCGTCGGAGGGCATAGCGGGATTTCTTATAAGTGTCCGGGTTAGAGTCCCGCTCATTGAAAGCGGCAGCTCTACCCTTTAGCTCAGTGCGGATGTTGCCTGTAATCCATGGCTTCTGGTTGGGGTATGTACGTACGTTCACTGTGGGGATGACATCATCGATGCACTTATTGATGAAGCCAGTGACTGATGTGGTGTACTCCTCAATGCTATCTGAAGAATCCCGGAACATGTTCCAGTCTGTGCTAGCAAAACAGTCCTGTAGCTTAGCATCTGCGTCATATCAGCTAACATTTTATAGATTGCTAGCTAAGTTAGTCTAGCCAGCAATCTAAACCTTGTAATAATAATGACCAGATTACTGACCGGGCACACAAGGCACATGCCCAGGGTCTCTGACCTCCAGGGGGCCTACATTGATTGTGTTAGTCACTCTCACTCAGATATCATATGAACATGGCATAAGTTATGGCAAAAGGTGTAGAATTGCTTTAAAACTGCAAAATATTCTCTCCATCCCATAGCAAAATTAGTAGAATTGCATGAAATTAATTTTAAAACTGCAAAATATTCTCTCTGCCCCATGGAAAATGTGTAGAATTGCAGAAAATCTGATTTAAAACGGCAACATTTTCTCTACGCCCCGGTCTATTTTTTTTATATATATACATCTTTTTTTAAATCTCGATTAGGGCCCCCAAAATGCTAGAAATGACCCTGCAAGGAGAAAAATAGCAAATCCCCTTACTCTCCATTCCAGCCTGTGAACTTCTCCCCTCTGTATGTGCAGTCATGTACAGTAAATGGGTCAATATCTTGCATCAAATTAAATTGTATTTGTCACACGCTTCGTAGACAACAGGTGTAGACTAATAGTGAAATGCTTACTTAAGGATCCTTTTCCAACAATGCAGGGTTAAAGATAAGATAACAATTTAATACAAAATAGAAATAGTGGCACAATGAATAACCCCAAAACATTATGAGTAAAAATAACATGGCTATATACAGGGAGTACCAGTACAGAGGTAATGTGCAGGGGTACGTGGTCATTGAGGTAGCTATGGACTTTACATATAGGTAGGGGTAAAGTGACTAGTAGCAGCATAAGGGGTGCGTGAGTGCGTGTGCGTGAGTGCGTGCGTGCACGGCCAACCGGCGGTCAAAGACCATAGCTACATTATCTCCCACAGTCTCTATTTACCCAAACGTAACCTTTGTGGGGTTGGACTAATCTGGAGTCTGGTGCTCAAGATTATCAATACACCACATACAGTACACACACTCTTACTTGCACGTACAAACACACACACACACAAACACACCTTCTCTCTCTGAGCTAGACTAGTGAATCAGTCTACACAGTGCAGGCGGAGGAAGCTGTTATGTTCTATAGCGAGAGGAGCATCTCCCTGGTCCTGTGGTGAGTGCTCCATTTGTAGCAGTTTGTCGTGGGTACAGAAGCTCTGACTAAGGTTAAACTGCAGTGGCGTTGGAGATCAAAGGGAACATGCTGTTGAATCAGAAGAGTTGTGGCCTTAAGGTGGCATGTGTGCCTCTCCTGGGGCCAAATCCTCCGCCTGCCCACGCACACGCCGGCACCCTGCAGTGACACACACTCTTAGATTATACCTCCTCAAAGGAGAGAGAGAGAGAGAGAGAGAGAGAGAGAGAGAGAGAGAGAGAGAGAGAGAGAGAGAGAGAGAGAGAGAGAGAGAGAGAGAGAGAGAGAGAGAGAGAATCATGACTGATTCAAATGAGTCACTCAATCTTGACAGGGATATTTATGGCAATGTCGGAATCAGTATACATTGAAGTATGGACAAGGGTAATATTAACTTGAACACCATGATCATTTGCATCTAAAGTGATGTACAATCAGACAAGTAACTAAAAAACATTTCTCACTCAGACTCCCATGTGGTTACCATGGATACCTGAGAAATGCAAAACACATTGTGTGGTTTCTAGATGAAATAAATATGAAACCGTTCTCTATTCAAGAAGAAAGATAAACAAATATTGGTTAATTCATTGTCTTTCCTGTAAAGACTTCCGAGAGGCACCAGCATAGAATAATGAAAATATATTGAAAGCTTTCCTGTATTTTAAGTGCAATTTTTATGTGTTTTTATGGAAAAACTTGTTTTTGGTTATGCCTGTATGTGTTGTCCATTGTAGATCTTCATGAGTATAGCGCAGTAGCTAATTTTGTACCCATCAGTTCCCTGTGACTCATTCTTCCTCCACAAAACTTGGATACTATCAGAAATGTGTTATGTTCTGTTGTTTCACTGGGGACATGAGTCTGTTTTTACCCCAGATAGGACCACCAAGGTTAGTGACACATTGCGGTTGCCATGACGAGGGTACAATTTCCTGCTCTCATGAGATTCTGCTGTGATTGTGTTCTGATAAACTGGCAGCAACACGACTCTCCCTCCACTCCTCCCTCAGCGCCCTCTCCCCACCACCATACCCCTATATCTCCCATACATACAGTATTTACAGTTGAAGTTGGAAGTTTACATACACCTTAGCCAAATACATTTAAACTCAGTTTTTCACAATTCCTGACATTTAATCCTAGTAAAAATGTGCTGTCTTAGGTCAGTTAGGATCACCACTTCATTTTAAGAATGTGAAATGTCAGGATAATAGTAGAGAGAATGATTTATTTCAGCTTTTATTTATTTCATCACATTCCCAGTGGGTCAGAAGTTTACATACACTAAATTAGTATTTGGTAGCATTGCCTTTCAATTGTTTAACTTGGGTCAAACGTTTTGGGTAGCCTTCCACAAACTTCCCACAATAAGTTGAGTGAATTTTGACCCATTCCTCCTGACAGAGCTGGTGTAACTGAGTCAGGTTTGTAGGCCTCCTTGCTCGCACACGCTTTTTCAGTTCTGCCCACACATTTTCTATAGGATTGAGGTCAGGGCTTTGTGATGGCCACTCCAATACCTTTACTTTGTTGTCCTTAAGCTATTTTGCCACAACTTTGGAAGTATGCTTAGGGTCATTGTCCATTTGGAAGACCCATTTGCGATCAAGCTTTAACTTTCTGACTGATGTCTTGAGATGTTGCTTCACTATATCCACATAATTTTCCTTCCTCATGATGCCATCTATTTTGTGAAGTGCACCAGTCCCTCCTGCAGCAAAGCACCCCCACAGCATGATGCTACCACCCCTGTGCTTCACGGTTGGGATGGTGTTCTTCGGCTTGCAAGCAACCCCCTTTTTCCTCCAAACATAACGATGGTCATTATGGCCAAACAGTTCTATTTTTGTTTCATCAGACCAGAGGACATTTCTCCAAAAAGTACAATCTTTGTCCCCATGTACAGTTGCAAACCGTAGTCTGGATTTTTTTATGGCGGTTTTGGAGCAGTGGCTTCTTCCTTGCTGAGCGGCCTTTCAGGTTATGTCGATATAGGACTTGTTTTACTGTGTATATAGATACTTTTGTACCTGTTTCCTCCAGCATCTTCACAAGGTCCTTTGCTGTTGTTTTGGGATTGATTTGCACTTTTCGCACCAAAGTACGTTCATCTCTAGGAGACTGAACGCGTCTCCTTCCTGAGCGGTATGACAGCTGCGTGGTCCCATGGTGTTTATACTTGCGTACTATTGTTTTTACAGATGAACGTGGTGCCTTCAGGCATTTTGAAATTGCTCCCAAGGATGAACCAGACTTGTGGAGGTCTACAAAATTATTATATATATTTTTTTTTTGGCTGATTTCTTTAGATTTTCCCATGATGTCAAGCAAAGAGGCACTGAGTTTGAAGGTAGGCCTTGAAATACATTCACAGGTACACCTCCAATTGACTCAAATGATGTCAATTAGCCTATCAGAAGCTTGTAAAGCCATGACATCATTTTCTGGAATTTTCCAAGCTGTTTAAAGGCACAGTCAACTTAGTGTATGTAAACTTCTGACCCACTGGAATTGTGATACAGTGAATTATAAGTGAAATAATCTGTCTGTAAACAATTGTTGGAAAAATTACTTGTGTCATGCACAAAGTAGATGTCCTAACCGACTTTATAAAACGATAGTTTGTAAACAAGACATTTGTGGAGTGGTTGAAAAACGAGTTTTAATGACTCCAACCTAGGTGTATGTAAACGTCCAACTTAAACTGTATCTTTAACATATCCTCTCCACTCCAGGTAGTTACAGAAGCATTTAGCATTGCGCTAACACCTCCTCTCTCTTTCTATGTTTGCACAGTTTCTGCTAATGCTAGCTAGCACCTTGAGATTAGTAACATGTTAGAAGCATAAAAACAACTTCTCACACGCCTACCTGTCTCTTCTGGTCGTGTCATCAGACACCTCCGACGTGCTACTTGCCCTGGTTTATCTTTCTACACTCCAGACACACCACACACACACACACACACACATACATCTGGAGGTGCATAGGAAACAGCAACATTATGTTATTGAGGTGTGAGGTGTTTGATAGGCAAGGCACCATTCTCTCCTTGTGTGAACTAATCATATGAGACACTGTCTCTAGTCTATACATAGTGCTGTTAACGTTGGGAATAGATGCTAGCGGTTATTCAAATAGACCTTCCTGGGATGTCATTCTGGAGGTTGCCTGTCTTATAGTACTACAAAGCCCAGAGAATACATCAACATAGACATGTTGATCCAAGATGGCGTAGCAGTGCGGTCGTGTTCTTTGTTGTGTGTCCGTGTAAATGGCCTGTTTTTTGTATTTCTTTGTATTTTTCCTACTTATTTCCCTATCACACTTTTCATCCTTCTACAAAATACACTTTCCTTCAACTCGCCTCACTCAATGTGGAACGGATTCTATTATTGACTAACCTTTTATCTAGAATATCCAGTTGAAACTAGGTAGCCAGCTAACTAGCTACTTGCTATTAGCCACCGTTAGCGGTTTTCCCCCAGAACATCGGATTTTCTGCCGGAATAACTGAATCACTGGACATTAACACCAGATCGCAACTAGCTAGCCGCAACCGGATGGATGTTGCTGATGGCTAATCACCGCTGCCCCCGAAGCAAGCACCAGTTAGCCTTGAGCTACTTGCTATTAGCCACCGTTAGCGGTTTTTCACCATTGTCCGTGGCCTGCACTACATACCAGCCAGCTCTAGCCTGGACTATTATCGGCCAGTCTGCACAGCGCGTTATCGACCCAGAACATATCGTTTTTTCTGCCGGAATCACTGAATCACTGGATCTTTAATACCGGATCATCGCAACTAGCTAGCTGCAACCAAATGGATGTAGTTGTTGGCTAATCAGCCCTGAGCTAGCCTCGAGCCAGGCCCATCTCCCGGCTATCTACCTCTCTGTCAACCGGACGGGACCTCCTAGTGTTGACACGGAGCCCCGCCGATCCAACACGACTGGTCTGCCGACGAAATCGTCTGATGTGGTTTCAACAGGCTTCCCGTTACGGCGTCGACCACGAAGATCCACCTGCTAGCCCCGGCCCGCTAGCACACGCAAGCCGGTGTGGTAGCAGCCCTGAACTACCTCCGAACTCTCCTATTGCTGTTCACCGGACCTTATAATAACTCAGCTATACAGCTGATGCCTGCTGGACTGTTCCTTTATACGGTACCGCATCCTGTATATGTTTAGCCTCAGCCCAAACTTTGTCGCCATTACCAGCTGTTGTCTTAGCTCTCTCGAATAACACCTGTGATTGCTTTATGCCTCTTTCCCATGTCAATATGCCTTGCTTATTGCTGTTTCGGTTATTTCTTATTGTACTATTTCACTGTAGATCCCCCAGCCCAGCTCAACCTGCCTTAGATAGCTCCTTTGTCCCACCCCCCCATACACGCGGAGACCGACTCAATCGGTGCCTCCAGTGATGCTATCTCTTTCATCGTTACCCAACACTTAGGTTTACCTCCACTGTACTCATATCCTTCCATATCCTTGTCTGTACATAATGCCCTGAATCTATTCTACAATGCCCGGAAATCTGCCCCTTTTTTTCTCTGTACCCAACGCACTAGAAGACCAGTACTTAAAGCCTTTAGCCGTATCCTTATTCTACTCCTCCTCTGTTCCTCTGGTGATGTAGAGGTTAACCCAGGCCCTGTAGCCCCCAGTATCACTCCTACTCCCCAGGCGTTATCATTTGTTGACTTCTGTAACCGTAAAAGCCTTGGTTTCTTGCAAGTTAACATCCGAAGCCTCCTCCCTAAGTTTGAGTTATTCACTGCGTTAGCACACTCCACCAACCCTGATGTTCTAGCAGTGTCTGAATCCTGGCTTAGGAAGGCCACCAAAAATTCAGAAATGTCCATCCCCAACTACAACATTTTCCATCTCGATAGAACTGCAAAAGTGGGTGGGGTTGCAATCTACTGTAGAGATAGCCTGCAGAGCTCTATCATACTATCCAGGTCTGTGCCCAAACAGTTTGAGCTTCTACTTCTAAAAATCCACCTTTCCAGAAATAAGTCTCTCACTGTTGCCACTTGCTACAGACCCCCCTCAGCCCCGAGCTGTGCCCTGGACACCATATGTGAACTGATTGCCCCCATCTATCCTCAGAGTTCGTACTGCTTGGTGACCTAAACTGGGATATGCTTAACACCCCAGCCAACCTACAATCTAAACTAGATGCCCTCAATCTCACACAAATTATCAACAGACCTACCAGGTCCACCCTAAATCTGTAAACATGGGCACCCTCATAGATGTCATCCTGACAAATGTACCCTCTAAATACACCTCCACTGTCTTCAACCAGGATCTCAGCGATCACTGCCTTATTGCCTGCATCCGTAATGGGTCTGCGGTCAAACGACCACCCCTCATTACTGTCAAACGCTCCCTAAAACACTTTAGCGAGCAGGCCTTTCTAATTGACCTGGCCCGGGTATCCTGGATGGATATTGACCTCATTCTGTCAGTAGAGGATGCCTGGTTGTTCT